>NW_006399768.1:23171917-23235951 GCF_000299155.1 Elephantulus edwardii | reverse complement strand
CTCTAGACTCCTGTCATGACAGAAATACCTAATCACATATCTCTTTTAAACAGTTTTCTCCCTCATCTTTTTCAGTGCAGTATACATTACTGAACCTATCTTTCTCAGTCTCTCCCCAAACCCAACGTCAGTCCTCTTTTACAACAGTGGTGCCATGCAATATTTGTCCTTTTGTGACTGGGATACTTCACTCAGCATAATGTTCTCTAGAGTCAACCATTTTGAATAATATTGCATGAGTTCCTTGTTTTTCAATGCAGCATAGTATTCCATTGTGTGACTTCTCTATCCATTCGTTTATTGATGGGCACCTAGGTTGTTTCCAACTCCTTGTTATTGTGAACAAAGCTGCAATAAACATGGATGTGCAGCATAAGTATTTATTTTTTAAATATAGGCATAAAAATATAATATCTGGGACAAAAGTGGGATGTATTACATTAGAATACAGATTTCATTCAATATTTACAAATATTAGGGACCTTTCCAAATTATTGAGGAGTAGTGATGTCAGTTTGAGGACTAAGGTACATCTTATTCAGGCTATAGTCTTTCTGATTACTAGCAATGCATCAGAGACCTGGACAATGAATATGGATGACAGAAAAAGAATTGATACCTTTGAGATGTGGTGTTGGAGAAAAACACTGAACATCCCATGGGTGTCCAAGAGAATGAACAGATATGTCTTGGAGAGAGTGCAGCTGGAGTGCTTTTTGGAGACATGATAAGGGTTTGCCTCACATACTTTGGTCATGCTGCTAGCAGATGCTATTCCTTGGAAAGGGACATGATGTTGGGAAGGGTGGAGGATCGGCGAAGGAGAGGAAGACCCTCAACCAGGTGGATTGACAGGGTGACTCATGCAATGCGGTCTTTCTTGTATGTCAGGAAGTATGAGGATGGCCCAAGATAGAACTGGGTTCAGATCTTTTGTTTGTAGGGTCGCTTTGAGTCATACTTGACTTGATGGCACCTAACAACAACAACAACAAAAGAATAAGAAGAGTAACACATGTTCAATTTTCAACAAACTTAAACCATCATGTTTCATTGACTGTCAGACGCCAACAGTTAGAAGATGCATTGGATGCATTTCACTAAGGAAAGAAAACTTAAACTTAGTAAAATCATGATATAAAATTGTTGGTAAGGTGCATTTTATTTTAGAATTTGGAAATGCAAGGAAACATATATCTTAGAATTGATGACAGTTGGTGTCTTAAGCAAAGGAAACCTGCAGTTAGATTGGCAGTGGCTTCCATGTGGTCATACAGATAAGGAGTTTGTGGAAGATATATGCTCCCCATGGGTATCCCAGAACAATTAATTGTGCTCACCCAAAACCTGTATCTAGACCAGAAAGCTAGTATTTGAACAGAAAAATGGAATACTGCCTTGATTTTTTAAATAAGTAAAGGTATGGTCTTCACAATTACTTGCTATGTATCAGAAGGCTGGACAGTGCCAACTGTTGACAGGACAGTTTATGCCTTTGAGCAGTGGTTCTGAAGAAAAATAATGACTGTACAATGGACTGCTAGGAGAACAAACAGGTTCTTCCTGGAGAGGGTAAAACCAGGCTGCTGCTTGTAGTGAAGGATTCTGAAGCTCCATCTGACATACTTTGGGCATGGTGCAAAAATAGATCAGTCCTTGGATGAGGGACATCATGCTTAGGAATGTGGAGAGACAGCATAAGAGAGGAAGACCTTCGATGAGATGGATTGACTCAGTGACTCAGATAATGAGGTTAAGTGTATCAGGGAAAATAAAGTTGGCTCAGGATAGAGTAGATTTCACAGCTGTTGTACACTGGGTTGCTATGAGTCACAAGCATCTCCACAGCACATATCAACAACAGCAACAACAAAGGTATGCATCAGGATTATATCCTGTCTCCATACCTATTCAGTCTATATAGCAAATTATTCAAGAAGATTGATGCTATGAAAAAAGAAAGTGACATTAGGATCTGAGGAGGATTCATTAACAACTGGTATTATGCAGATGACATAACCTTGCTTGCTGAAAGTGAGGAGGACTTGAAACATTTGCTGTAGAAGATCAGAGTATACAGCCTTCAATATGGATTGTATCTCAACATCAAGAAGACAGAGAAATTCTCCCCACTTGATCAATAAGCAACATCATGATCAGTGGGGGAAAGACTGAAATAGTCAACAATTTCATCGTACTTAGATCCTCAGTCAACATCCTTGGTGCCCGCGGTCAGAAGATCAGGAGACATATTGTACTGGGCAAGTCTGCTGTCAAGGACTTTTCCAAAATACTGAGGAGCATTGATGCTAGTTTGAAGACTGAACTGCATCTGCTTCAGGTCATGGTCTTTTCAATGACTTGCTGTGCATTTGAGAGCTGGGTAATGAATAAGTATGACAAGAAGAATTGATGCCTTTGAATTGTGATGGTGGAGAAGAGTACCAAATATCCCATGGACTGCCTAAATTAAAAAAAAAAAACAGAAATGTCTTGGAAAAAGTGGAGCCGTAATTCTTATTGGAAGTAAAATTGGTGTCTCACATACTTAGGGGATGTTGCTAGGAGAGGCTATTCCTTGGAAAGGGACATCCTGTTTGGAAAAATGGAGGGTCAGTGAAAAAACGGAAGACCCTTAATCGAGTGGGTTGACACTGTGATTGCTGCAGTGGGATAAGTGTTTCAGAGATCATGAGATGTCACAGGAAAAGACAGGGTTTACCTCTGTTGTTCTGGTTTCACCATGTGTTATATTCGACTTGCTAGCACCTGATAACAGCAACAGCATATATTCCTGGCATCAAAGATTGGATCACCCTAGACCCATTGGCCATGTAGTAAGTTCAGAAACCCTGGCTTAACACTCTGACGTTCTCTTCTAAATCTGTTCTGTGTGTTCTCAAGGAGTTGTGAGCTACTTGAATTAAGCCTTGTGGAAGTGGCTAGCTCAGAAAATAAATTAATCTTTCTCCTGTGGAATGCCTCGTGGATTTGAACTGCCAGTTTTTGTTTAATAGCTCAACCTGCAATGGATTATGCCATTAACAGTAGATCATATATCATCAGTGCACATATATGTTTCAAAAAATATGAAAGAGATACAGAAAAGGTCAAAGTGAGTATGGATAGAAGAGGATGAAACAGAGATGTAACCTGTTGCCACTGAATTCATACTCGTGGTGATCCCACAGGTGTACAGCAGAATTTAGAATTTTCCTGTGACTTGATTTTTAGGAAGCCCTTCTTTCAAGGTGACTTGAATCACTGATCATTCTGTTAGCCACTGAATGTGTGAAAAACAAGTGCGCCAGTAGTTGGCATTTTTGAGCCCTGTGCTGAGCAGATTATCTCCTTTGCATATGAGGAAGCAGAGACACTGAGAGGCTTAATAATTTGCCAATTTTTGGGTTGCTTTATAGAGTTGGGATTTGAACCAAGGTCATTTCAAGTCCAGAACTCATGCTCTTTTACTACAACTAGTACCTCTCAGCCTTTTGGAAACTTCAGAACTTGAGTCAGGCCTTGGAGGAAATGATGGCGATGGTAGTGTTAATGGTGGTCGTGGTGGTGGTGATGGCAAGGTGATGGCCATCTCCCCACACGTGGAACATCATGAATAAAAGCCTGGAGATCAGAGTCACTATTTGATGTTCACTGTACAAGTCAGGAAAGAGCAGGAGTTTGCGTGAACAATGAGAACTACAGGAATATCTGATGTCACTGGGTTTTAAATGCATAATCCCTGTCTTATTAGGCCACTTGCTGATGAAGTGTGTATGCTTTAGAACTGTAGACTTTCAGGTTAAAGCAAAATGTTCATGTTGTAATGGAAAAACATAATGATGGAGGGTGTCTAAAGTCACTTGGTAACGGGTAGGCCTGGACTGGATTGGTTTTGAATGCAGCCCTATGGGCAGAGGTACGAGGAACAGAGCTTTCTGATAGAGCTTTTGGTTCTAACAGTGAGATGAGCTGGATTACACAACAGCATAATCCATGTCAGTGTTCAAAGACAGGCCAGGTGACTGCCAACCAGGGCTGCTACTAGAGGATTTCTTACTGCCTAGGAGAGACATCTTTCATTTTTAAATTTTAATCAGGTGAAAATAAGTGCCAGCCACCTATTTGTAAAACAGATAAAATGAGAACAGTCCTGGATGGGATAGATTAGCAGGTTTGCCCTGTGCCCTACTTTCGTTATGATAGCTCTTGAAGGGACTGGTCAGAGCACAGTTTGAAAATGGGTCAACTAAGGGTGTTCCCACTGTTATTGTTAGCTCACGTCAAGTTGACCTGTGACCCATGGTAAGTCCATAGTACAGAACTGCTTCATAGGGTTTTTTACTTTTAGTTTTTTACTGTAATCTTTGTGGAAGCAGATCACCAGGACTTTCTTCTGTGGAACTACTTGGTGGGTTCATATGGTTGTCATTTGAGTTAATAGCCAACTGAAAACTGTTTGCACCAACCAGGCTCCTTAAATGACCTTTGTGGATGATTTTTTATGGAATAAGTCACAGGTGAATTCTTTGGAGCAGATTTAAAACATAATGGAATTGGCCTTTTAGGGGAGGTCATTTTCCCAGGAAGTAAGAGAGAGGTGGACACATTTCTCTGAAGAATAGGGGAGATGGAGAATGAAGACTCAAGGAAGCCAAGGAGGGAGGGAGTAGTGAGTTTTCAGACCTCAGAGAAGGGAATATTGAGTGTAAATGACAGAGAACAACCCTCTGAAGCAAAATTGGGTAGAAACTGGGATCTAGCAGATGTAGAGCTCAGATAACTGTTGGAAGTACAGATGTCTGGGCATTTACTTAAGAGTAACATTTGGAGGCCCTGAAAACAGAATACTTCTCCACAGGAGGAGTTATGTGAGATAAAGACAAAAACCCCAAGCAAAGAGGAAGCGAAAGTGATCGAAGGGAAAGGTCAAAATGGAGTTTTAGGGAGAGAGACAGAGACTGGAGACTAATTCCAAGAAAGGAAGAAAAGAAAAAGAGCTTTTTGGACTAGATTGTCTACTTCAGCCTGTTTTACTAAGAGCAAATCTTACTGTCAGTAATATATCCCCATGGTAGGGGAAATATACTAGAAAGGTCTGCTCTTAAGGTAGAATTCGCTGGGATATCTTATGAAACCCAGGTATTGTCTGAAGTTTTTGTCAGCAGAGAGATCCTTACACTTGATGTCTTCAAATTTGTCTTTGATTAGCACAGATGACTTATTGCATTTTTGAAGGTGAGAGATGGGTTAGGGATGGAAGATAATGGCCGTGATCGCTCTATTGGGCCTGAGCTTGGAGGGAGAATTGAGATGAGAGTTCATTGCACAGGAGGAGACTGAATGGACTTGGGGTGGAGGGCTGAGGGTCTGGCTGGGAAAACCTCTGCAGAGCTCTGAATCAGACCTGCTGCTAAGCCCATCCAACAAGCATGCCTTTGACACCAATCACAGGTAGATTACCAAGGTCTATGTGGACACGTCTGCTTTGAAAATTACTTATACCAGCTTGCATTTAACCATCAAATCTTGGATTTTAAAATGTTAAGTAAGGTTTGTTGTTGTTGTGTACCATTGAGTTGGGAGTGACCCGTAGCTGACCTTCCAGCGGGTTTTCAGAGGCTTAAATTTTGGTAGGATTAATGGCACTGTTGAGATTAAGTAGCCTCCTTCCTTCCCCCATTGGAGAGAGAGAGAGAGGGGAGAGGGTTAGAAGCCAAGAAAGCTACTGGAAACCAATTGCTCTGGAGTTGACTCTGACTCAACCCAGAACCCAAGTGTTTCAGAGTAAAGTTTATAAGGTTTTCAGTGGCTGTTACCTTTTGATTGAGAGTAGTTCACCAAGCCTTTTTTCTAAGGAGCCTCTGGGTGTATTTGAACCACCAGAGAAGCTTCTGGGTGGGACTCAAGCTATAATCTTTCATTTTATAGTTGAACACTTAACCTTTTACATCAACCATGAATTTCAAGAAGCTGTAGGCTATAGCAAGGATGTGCCTGATTCATTCCTGGTCTTTTCACTTACCTCCTAACCTGAAAGGTGCACAGTGAATAAAGATGACAAAAGGAGAATCAATGCTTTTGAATTGTGGTGTTAAAAAAGGGTACTGAATAGCCCTTGTTGTTGTTGTTGTGTACCATAAAGTCAGAGCCGACCCATAGCTGACTCTTCAGCGGGTTTTCAGAGGCAGGTAATCACATGGGAAGAGATTGTTCATCCTTCTTCCATGGAACAGCAGGTAGCCTCAAGCCATGTTCCTTTGGGGTTGCAGCACAGCTTCTTGCCAGTAGGCCACCAGAGCTCCTTATTCTGTCTTAGAAAAAAGTGCAACCAGGGTACTCCTTCAAGGCAAGGAACTTGGTTTCACTTGGGCATGTTATCAGGAAGGGCCAGACCTTGGAAAAAGACATCATGCTTGGAAAGGTCAGAAAAAACAAAGAAGACCCCCAACAGAGGGATCGACATAGTGATTATACCCGGGGACTTGAGCGTATCAGAGATTGTGAGAATGTGGCAGGATAGGGCAAGGCTAGATATGGGTTCATAGGGTCACAGTGACTTACAGTTGACTTAATGGCACCTAATAACAGCAGCAACACAGGCTACTTGATTTTCAGGAGAGCCTGGGCTTCACGTACAAAAAAAAAAGAAAAAGAAACTAGGCCTGGTTATACTGACTGCATCCCAGCAAGGGACTGTTAGAACAGGCCAAAAGCTGGACTTCATAAGTGCATGGTGAGGGCGCAGGGGTGGAGGGGAAGAATTTAGGCAGGAAAAGGCCACTGGTGACCTAAAAGGCACAGAGCACATGTTGCATAGAAAACTGTACTTTTTTTTTTTAAATTAGGTTCTTTGGTTTGATCTCCGTGTCATTTAGGTTTAGAAAGTCCTACTTCTAAGCTGAACACTATGACACTGATGTGTCAGATGCGTTAACAGTTACCCATGGTGGACAGTGTTTGCTGGGGCTCCCCGATTAAAACAAGCTCATAAAAAAAAACCCCAAAACACAAAAAAACAAGCTCATCCACTTCTGAAATAGCTTGCCTCTGGAAACCCTATGAACCTGGAGAAAGGATGAAAGTTATACAGGTGTCTGGGTCTTTTGTTCACAGGGTTGCTATGAGTCGTCTATGACTTGATAGCACTTGACAACAATAACAACTGCTAAGCATTTTAAAAATTAGGACTGAATGTAAAGATTCTTCTCTTATGAGCTTGCTGTTCTAGACCTTTGCTGTAAGGGAAGCCTCTCAGGAGAGTGCTTGGCAACATTTTGTACAGTGTCGCCGTCCTAGATCCCTTCAAAGAGTGATAGTACCAGTTAGGTGTCTTTCATTGAAGGCCTTCAAACAGATTCTTTGAAGTAGAAGTGGGGGGTAGTAAAATGATTTTCAAAATAGTTGTCTCTTAATATACATTGGTAGAATATACTGTTCCTTCAGTGCAGTACAGAAGACCTTATTAAGAAAACTTCCAGAATTGAACCATGTCTTGTGACCAGAGACTAAGTTGAGCACTTGTATCTCCTCAGGCTAGAAATGGTATGATCTCGGAAATTAATTTAGTCTCTGAGTCATAGTTTTCTCAAGAGTGAGGTGACAAAAGTATCACTTGGCACTAATTAAATTGCAGATCATGTGAATAGAGTTTTTCAGTAAAGAAAGCAGAATAACTTTGGTTTTTAAATATATACAAGCCTGACTGTCTGTCTCATTACCTCTATAGGAAACATAGGAGTAATACAATAATGTGAGACAAAAGAAACCCATAAAAACAAGCAGTCTTCCCATAATTTATTTCTTTAGAAATTTTAAAATTGAGACTTAGATGAATTCCCATCATTTCTTCAAAAACTCTGTATTTGATTGAGTCCTTCTGAGGGCATTGAGGAATAGAAGGTGGAATAATGGAAATGTGGTCATAATGTGGAATGCGGGGTGGGGAGACAAAAGGGGAACCCTTGAGGAAGCCTGCAAGAAACCAAGATATAGCTGGAGATGCAGAGAATAGCAGCAAATTCAATTGTAAATAGTTAAGCTATTGTAATAGTTAAGTTGGGAGGTGATCAAAGAGGGTCTTTTTATTGGATGTCAGAAAGTTAAGAAAAAGGGACCTGAGAAAAGGTCATTGAATTTGGGAAAGCAGGGCTTTATTTGTGACCTCTGATAATAGAACACATTAACATATTTGTGTCATTTAATTTTTATTTTATCCCTATGGAAAGAGACGGATTGATTCAGTCATTGGGATAATGGGGATAGGTGTGTCGGAGACAATAATATTGGCAAGGGATAAAGCAGAGTTGACTGCATTTAACAACAGCAGCAACAACAATGGCATAGATATCATTATTGTCCTCATTTTTAAGCTCTTCACAGTGTTCAAGGAGAGACTTAAGGAAGTTAAATAAAGTCCCATGGCTAGTGACAGGGAGGCCCTTAGCTTTATCTCCTGCTGGTCAGACTTCAAAGCCCATCCTGTCAGCACCACCCTGGAGGCTCAACTCTTAGCAGAGTGGAAGAGAGACACTGGTGGTAATGGGGTGAGTGAGGAGGTGAACGTAGGAAGGGTTAGGCTCTTGTTTGTAAGTTTGGTTATGAAAGGCAGAAATAAATGGTTGGTCAAGTGACAGCAGGTATTTCAACCTCTCTGCCTGCCACTAGAAAAAAAATACGAGATGCTGAGGGAGAAAGGGGTAAAACTTCTACCCATTGGGGCTGATCTGAGCCCTTCCTTATAGTTCAACCTTTAGTACATCTTGTAATTCATGTTGTGTGTGATTTTTTTTTATAGACATCACTTCTCCTTTGAGTTAAAGTCATGATTATCATCATTGGAGTTTGCCTGGTGGGATCTGAAGGAATAGATAATTTCCCGTTCATTTCCAAGTAGCACAATTTAAAAATGCTTAGTATGCTTTTGAATGGAATTCATTTCTTAACATTGCTACCTGACCTGAGTGCCAGCCCCTAGTCCTGTGCTCTATCCACCTCTCCACCATCCTCTTCTATTTGGGTTCTCCCACAAATCATCCAGTGTGGTTTTATTGTGTCTGACCTTCTTTGCTATCATAGAAGCAAACGCGATCTGACCTTGAGGGAAAGCTCTCTAATCAAAATGCTGCAAGTCGACTTGGACCTGAGGACTGGCTGTCCAGACTTGGTTGGTTAGAGGGAGTGGCAGTTTCCAAGCATTTAAAGAAAGCACATTTTAGAGCCATAATGAGGTCAAGGAGTTTGTTCTCATTGTTAGTGTGAGCATGTAGCCTCTCGGTTGGGCTATTCAGGCACTTGAAAGGCATTTATGAAAGCAGGAGAGCAGGGTTACCTGACTAGACTCCATCCAGGCTATCAGCAGTCATCCAGGGCAGAATGCTCAAATCGCCAGATGAAAATGCATCCACACCTGCCTCTGGGATCCTGTGGGTTGGCCAGTCAATGAGGCAGAGCTTCTTCTAAGAAATAATTGCTAAAGTGGTGACACAATTCTTTCTTGGAGAGAAAGCCTACAGTTGACTCTCTGAGTACTTCATCCAGGGCGGAACACCTAGAACATCTGGGGGTAGTACTTCCTTTAGCAGTTAATGCAGTTAACCACACTCAAGGCAAACCAAATTCTGTGGCACTTTTTCTTTGAAGGAAAAGGAAAGAAACTGCCAAGCCGTACACTCTTAGGAGGAAATGTGCTTCAATTTCAGACTAGTTTTAAAGAAGCAGGGAATGTATTTGGTAGAGAAAATTAATCCTCCATTAAAAAAAGTAGACAGCAGAATTAAAGCTAAGAAAAAGGAGGGAAAAGAAAGTGTTCTCAATTCTTTTTTCTTTTCTTCTTCCTAGCAAGAACCAGTTGAGTCATCTTTGGGGCTTAGTAATGGAGTAAGTGATCTTTCTTCCGAGTATGCGGTCCTGACTTCACCTATAAAAAATGAAGTGGATAGTACGGTGAACATCATAGGTAAACTGTTTTGACATATCGTTTTCTTATACGCGCAATTGGCCCTCAGGGGTCTAAAGTTTGTAAAGCAGTGATCTTGAAACAGCATAGTCAGTGGGAGAAGGCATTGGAACTATCTCAGAATGCAAGTTCCAGACCCAAGATGCCAGGACTTTGAGAATCTTCTGAGGCTCAGGTAGAGGAGCGTGGGTGTGTCAGAAGGGAGGTTACAGCTGCTTTCCCAGCTAAGCCCAACTAGTTGTAATGTTTTCCCCAATGACTAATGATAAGCAGGTCTCACTCTTCTTACAGTATTTAGTCATGAAAAGAAGTATATTGGGCACTACAGAGAGGTAAGACTCTTTATAAACTCTCTAAGCATAAGCAAGCACCTCTTCCCTGGAAGACTAGCTACAAAAATGGTGCCTGTGGTACAAATGAAGAAACAGAGGCACAGAGACATGTTGGCAAAGTACACTTTTATTTAACAAATATGTTTGAGTACTTCCTGAGTACCACACTCAGTCTACAAGTAGGAGTTAGAGAGGGGACAAGGCAGATTGGTTTCTGTCCTCATAGGAGACAGAGTGTTAATAAAACCACAGCCAACAGAAGCCTCACCAGTTGTGATTAAGTGCACCAAGGAAAAGGACAGTGAGATGAATGGCAGGGGATCGATCAGATTAGATTGGAAGCCACAGAGATCTTTCAGAAGAGTGACATTTCACTTGAATCCAGCATGATGATGCTTTGTAGAGAAGGCAAGGAAACTGCCCAAATATGGGTCCTCCTCCCTTGAGAGAAGGGTGATATGGTTGAGCTCAGTGAGCAGGACGAGAGATATGGCCAGACAAGGAGGCAGAGACAGGTCACGGGGGCCTTTCAGTTCATGTTCTCAGAGGTTGGCTTTGACTCCATGTGTTACAGAAAGGAATTGTTTTTACAGACGTATGTCCTACCCTGGTAGTGCTACATGCTAGGCTACTAACTGAAAGGTCAGAGATACCAATTCGCTGGGCACCCTGCAGAGTTTTTACAGCCTTGGAAATCTGATGGAGAGTCACCAAATCCACAACACTAGGGTTCTTTGTTGTTTTGTTCTTTAAATCATATAGACAGTAAAGTACACAAATATCCTTACAGAAAGACAAACAGTATAGCTGCCGCCCCTTGGAAGTTTTTAGGCAGGGAGGTGACAAGCTGTGAATTACATATTAACAAGGTTTCACTGGGCTGCTGCAGTGAGTGGCTGGTGAGGACCAGTTGCAATTGATTGACAGTGAACTTGGATTAACTGTAGAGCCAACCAGAGCCATACTTCTTTGTCTGGGCTACCATTTGAATGAAACATTGCAGGGTTTTGTAAACAACAGTTCAATTCATTGCCGAGGAGTTGGAACTAACTCCTAGCCAATGCTCCATTGGGTTTCTGAGGCTGTTAATAGCAAGGAAAGAGAATGCCTTTTCCCTAAGGAGTTTCAGGTGGATTAGAACCTAGAGAATTGTGATCTTTAGGTTAGCAGGACAACCCCCTAGAGACCATGCCACCAGCGCTGCTTTTGTAAACAATTAGGGTTCTGATTTTCTCCATCAGGTTGTGTTGATGTGAAACAGAACTCACGCAGAGCTATAAAAGCACAGCTTGTGTTTGGGCAGTTCTCAGGGTTTGAGTGCCAATCAGAGAATGCAGGGTACAGGGCCTTGCAACTCTGTCAGAGTATCTGGAAGTAGAACCATGTATGCAGAAACTGCCATCAACTTTGGGAGAATGATTTGGAAGAAGGAAGAGAAAAACAAACTGCTGTGCACAGTATCTGAAGGCAGTTTATATGAGCCTTACCTCGTTCTCAGAGCTAACACCTAGAATTAGCACTCTTGCATGGAGGCAGTTTGTCTCACAGTGGTTTTTGAGCCAAAAGGAGTATTAGAGATCAAGCCTTTTTTCATTTTCTGATGAAGAAGCTAGGCTCTGTGAGGTAAGGCTCCTCGGCTGACAGAAACCCTCATTCCCAGGTCTCCCTAATCCCCAGGGCTACCTCCTGTGTGGTCTCATTCACCCCCTTGCTGCTGCTTTTATCTTGCCTTTCTCAGCAGGGAGCCCTTGGGAATTGTATTGCCCATTGAGCCTTTCAAGAACATGAAGAAGTTCGCCAAAATTTCAGACAACTTTTCTTAAGATTCAGCTTATTTTGAGGGAGTTGGTTGGCTTTCAGAGCTCCCCTCTATTTATTAGGTGAATTGGGCCTCAGATAAAATGCCAAACAAAAGCCTCAGTTGTTCCATAGTTTATTCTACTTTCCAGGGGGGAAAATTTTTCTTTTTTGAATCTTCAGTATAAAATTTCACCGTTCAGTCAGTGGTTCTTTGACCTTTTGTACAATTGGAGGTAGCTAGGGCCGGTACTCATTTAATTAGTCATGACCTTCTTCTTGTGCAAAAAACCCCACCAGGTTTGGTGGGAATCACCTAACGGATGAAATGATTCTCTTTTTGAGCGTAATAAGTAGTTAGTAATAATAGAAGGCAATGAGTTGGGATATCTCTTTTTAATTAGTTGGTGGCCCTTAGGAAAGTATACAATCGTATATGAAGTGCTTATATGCAGTACTTTAAGTAAATGGGTAATTTATGATCTTTAATAGTAATAGTGATGCCTCAGATTATTAAATCCTTCACAGAGTGATTTGTGGACAGAAATGAGGAACCGGATTTTTTTTTCAAGGCCTCTGTGGACTTTATCAGAGTCCTTGTCTCTCTTATCTTTTATCCCTCTAAAAATTTTATTGGTTTACATACAATAATTCATGTAAATTGTATTTCATACATGTACATTGTGCTTTATACAATATTTCATATAGTCATTCATATACTGTATTTTACATAATTCATTACTATTGGTCTGTTTCTATTATTACTGTCTTTTCAAGTCCCTACTGAATCTTGCCTATTTCTTCACTCATAACTCCATCCACCCACCAGCCTCTACTATTGTAGTGATTTCTCCTCTCCTCCTTCCCCTTCTCCTTTTGAACATTTATACACCTCTTGCTTATTTACCCTTCTAGTTTTACAATAATGGATTTTATGTACTTTTTGAAGCTGAGTTATTTCAGTCAACAAAATACTCTCTCTGCTCTTTCATATGTTGATTTTATGAAATCCTTGTTCCTTAGTGCTGTGTAGTATTCCATAATTATTAAATCAAAGCAATTTACCCTCCAGAATGCCGCTACTTCACACAGGAGACTCTAAACCTTCTAAGAATGTAAAAAAGAAGGATAATTAGTTATACAAGTGTTCAGGTCTTTCGTTCATAGGGTCGCTATGAATAGTCTACGCGATGGCACTTAACAACAGCAAATAACAGTGAAGGTTCCAGTCCTTGGGAAATGATATCATGCTGAGAGAAGTGGAAGGTCAGAGAAGAAAAGAAGATCCTCAACACAGTGGATTGATACAGTGACTTAACAATGAGCTCAAGCATGTCTCGGATTAGGAGGATGGTGTAGGATAGTGCAAGTTAGATCTGTTGTCCATAGAATTACTGTGAGTCATGGAGAGAGTTCTCTTGGCCTAATGGATAAAAAGTTATGCTACCAAGCCAAAGGTAGGTGACTTTAATCTGCAGCCCTCAGGCCTGGTTTTAATTCTTTTTGGTCAAACATTCTAAGTGCTATAGCACTGCTCTGTCAATTTGCTGTACAGAGGTAACTCATGGTTGCTGTGATGCTAAACACTGTGACACCGATGTGTCAAATGTGATAATGGTTACCCATGGTGGACAGTGTTTGGTAGAACTCCCCAGTTAAAACAAGCTTTGCAGTAGGAGTGCTATCCACTTCCGAAATAGCTTGCTTCCGGAAACTGTGAACTTGGAGAAATGATGAAAGTTATACAAGTGTTCACGTCTTTTGTTCATAGGGTCACTATGAGTCATATGACTCTAGGGCACTTAACAGCAACAACATCCATTAATAATCGGGAGTGAGCTGATTGGATTTTTCTGGATTTGGCTAACAGAGAGCTGTGGGCTATAAGCCTCTTAGTTAGAGTCAGTCAGGACCTGGTGGGTGGCCTTTGTGTTTAAAAGTCTGTTGTTAATTGTGTTTGGATGAACATTATGCTAAGTGGTACAGCACTGGTTTGTCAGTTTGCTGTATGAGGTAACTTGGAGTTGCTGTGATGCTGAACACTGTGCCACTGGTGTGTCAAATGCCATAATGATTACCTATGGTGGACAGTGTTTAGTGGAGCTCCCAGATTAAGACAGGCTGGGAAGCAGGAGTGGCATCCACTTCCTAAAGAACATGCTACAGGAAACTCTATGTATTTAGAGAAATAGTGATAGTTATAGAACAGAATTCAAGTCTTGTTCATAGGGTTGCTGAGTCATGCTTGACTCAACAGCACTTAACAACAACATCATCATCTATTAACAAGGAACATTTTCCCATCTTTTAGGTCTCTTACTGCTTCTCATAATAGTGTTTTGTGGTTTTCTTTATAAAGATCTTTTATGTCTCTAGTTAGGTTTATTCCCAGGTATCTCAATTTGTGGTTAGCTATTGTAAATGATACTGCTTTCTTATTCTGATTCCTTATCTGTGTTTTCTTTGTTACTGTAGAAGAATTCCATTCATTTTCATGTACTGATCTTATTTCACTCTACTGTGGTCTGCTGTTGTGCATTGAGATTGTTCACAGCTTCTGTTTGCTCGGCTCCACAGTCAACACTCTTGGCACCAGCAGTCAGGAAATCAAAAAGCATATTGTGATGGGAAAGTCTGCTGTTAGGGACCTCTCTAAAGTACTCAGGAGCAACGGTGTCTCTCTGGAGACTAAGGTGCGCCTGATACAGGCCATGGTCTTTCCAATCGCTTGTTATGCATCAGAGAGTTGGACAGTGACTAGGAAGGACAGAAGGAGAGTTGATGCCTTTGAGCTGTGGTGCTGGAGAAGAGTACTGAATGTACCATGGACTGCCAGGAAAACAAACAGATTCATCTTGGAGAGGATTAAACCAAGCTACTTCTTGGAAGCAAGGATTCTGGGGCTTCGTCTGACATACTTTGGACATGTTGCCAAGAGGGACGGGTCCTTGGAGAGTGACATCATGCTTGGGAGGGTTGAGGGACAGCGCAGGAGGGGAAGACCCTCTATGAGATGGATTGATTCGGTGACTGGGGTAATCGGGATGGGTGTGTCGGAGGCAGTGCGGTTGGCACAGGATAGAGCAGGGTTTAGGGCTGTTGTGCATAGGGTCGCTATGAGTTGCGAACGACTCGACAGCACATAACAACAACAACATGGTTTACTAGGTGTAACAGTTTTTTGTTGAGTCCCTGGGGTTTTCTGTGTACACCACATATATCTGCATATAGTGACTATTTTACCACTAATCTGCCCATCTGGATGCACCTTATTTCCTTCTCTTGCTATATTGCCCTACCAAGTACTTCCAATATAATATTGAATAGGAGAGATAAAAGTGGGTATCCTTGTCTGGTTCCTTTAGTTTTTATCTATTGATAATGATGATGGTTCTTGGTTTTTCACTCTTTTGAGAAAATTCCCTTCCTATTCCTATTTTCTGAGTATTTTAATCAGGAAGAGATACTGCATTTTGTGGAATGTGTTTTCTGATCAATTGATAGGATCATGTGGTTCTTATTCTTTGTTTTGAATTACATTGATTGTTTTTATTGGGTTTATGGTGAAGTATCCTTTCATACCTATTACAAAGTCTACTTGGTAATGATGAATTTTTTTTATGAATTATTTTTTTGATAGAGTGTTATAGTATGTTGGACAGGATTTTGTTAAGAATTTTTGCATCTTTGTTCATGAGTGATACCAGTCTATAGCTTCTTTTTTCTAATATATTTGCCTGGTATTAGGGTTATGTTTGCTTCCTAGAATGACTCTGAGAGTATTCCTTCTTCTGTTTTTAATGTAACTTAAGTAGAATTGGTTGTTATATGTTAGAATGCAGCCATGAAATCATCTGGGCCAGACTTTTATTGTGGAGAAATTCTTTTATGACCTTTTAGTTTGTCATTTTGTGATGGGCATGTTCAAATGTTGTACATCTTTGTGTTTTATTCTCGGTGGGGTGTAGTTTTTTTTAAAATTTTTATTATTTTTTTGTGCATGTACTGTCAAATAATGACAACTGGTACAGGAGGAGATTGCCCCTCCTTCTCCAGCAGACCATCTGGTGGATTCGAACAGCGTACCTCTGGGATTGCAGTGCAACTTCTTGCCGCTAGGCCTCCAGAGATCCCTTAGGGTGTAGTATTCTAAGAGATCTCTGGGTTTTCAACTTTATCGCAATATAGCTTTTCATAATATTCCATTATTATTGATTTCATTTCAGTTGGTTCTATTGTGATGTCACCTTTTTCATTTCTTATTTATCTATGTCTTCTCTGCCTTTTCTTTTATTAAGTTTGTCTATTTTATTGACTCTTTTGAAGAAACATCCCTTGGTCTTGATTGTTTCATTTACTTTTCTGTTCTCTATGTCAGCCCTTGTCCTTATAACTTTATTTCAGAGGCTGTAATATTAGTTTGTTGTTCTTTTTCTATTTGGTGGAAGTTAATTTTGCTCATTTCTTCATTTTTTATGTGTTTGCCTATTGCTATGACCTGCCCCCTCAGGACTGCCTTAGATGTTTACCATTATATTTTCATTTTCATTTGTTCTGAGGGTTTTTTTTTTAAATTATCTTTCACCTGAGTGGGGTTTTTATGCTCTTATTGTTAATTTCTACTTTTAAGGCATGGTGGTATTATTTCAATGTTGTGTTTTTTTTAATTTGTTGAGGGTTACTTTGTATCCTAACAATTTTGAAGAATGTACCTTGTGTACTTGAGGAAAAAATAAATTGAGTTTAAGTTCAGTGAAGTATTCTGAATACATCTATGAGGTCAGGTTGGCTAATTTTATCATTAGTTGAATTGTTTTCAAGCTGTCCAGTCTTTTGTTGATTGTCATACATTATTAGGTGCCGTTGAGTTAAGTACAACTCTTAGTTACCCTAAGAACAGCTGACCTGAACCCTGCTCTACCCTGTGCCATCCTCATTATCTCTACCACACTAGAGCCCACTGCTGAAATCATCATTTCAATTACTTTTGTTGGAGGTCTTCTTTTCCTCAATGACCCTCCATTTTTCCAACAAACATAATGACCCTTTCCAAGGAATAGCCTTGCCTAGCTATATGTCCAAAGTATGAAAGATGACGCTTCATCGTCTTTGCCTCCAAGGGACACTCTGGCTGCACTTTTCCCAATACATATTTGTGTGTTCTTCTGGAGATAGTGGTCTGTTAAAGTCTCCTACTATTATTGTAGTGCTGTCTATTTATTTCTTCAAATTTGTTACCTGTTTTATGTATTTTTCAGGTCTTTCACTTGGTGTGTAGATGTTTACCAAGGTTATATCTGCTTATATTCAATCTATATAGTGCCCTCCATTACCTTTTATGATGGTTTTTATCTTGAACTCTTATTTTAGCAGAGATTACTATTGCCATTCCTGTTAATTTTTTTAAAAGATACTGGTTTATTTAAAAAGTTCTTATACAGTGTTTTTCATTGGGATCTTTCCCATTTCCTTCACTCCCGCCTCCCTCCCAATCAAATTATGGGAGCCTGTGATTGATCACCCTCCACCCCTTGCCCATCTTACAATAATGGTTTTATATTGTATTTGTCCATATGGGACTGAGTTTACTCAGTATAAAGCTCTCCAGTCATTCCCAAGTTAGGTAGTGATTTACAAAGTCATTGCGCCTGTATGCCCTGTCCTATTCCATCATGTGAGTGTACCATAATTTCTCAATCCATTCGATTGTGGTTGGACATTTGGGCTGTTTCCTTGTTCTTATGATGTAAATAATGCTGCTGTGAGCATTGGTGTATGAGACTCCGTTTGTGCCTCATTTTTCATTTTCTCAGGGTATATTCCAAGTAGTAGAATAGCTGGGTCATGTGGAATTTCTATGTTCAGCTTTTTGAGGAAGTGCCAAACTGCCTTCCAGAATGGTTGTACCATTTTTCAATCCCACCAGCTGTGTATAAGAATTCCTATCTCTCCACATCCTCTCCAACATGTATTACTTGCTGTCTTGTTAAACTTTGCTACTTCTATTGGAGTGAGATGATATCTCATTGTAGATTTGCTATGCATCTCTCTTATTGCCAGTGATTTGGAGCATTTCTTTATGTGTCTGTTGGCCATACAGATATCTTCCTCTGTGCAAATTCTTTCCATGTCTTTTGCCCATTTTGTAATTGTGTTATCAGTCTTTTTCTTGTGGAGGCCCTGTAGGATTCTGTAAACCATTAATATGAGACCCTTTTCTGAAATGATATTTCCAAATGTTTTTTCCCAATCAGTAAATTTTCTTTTCACTCTGCTAGAAAAAGTTTTTTATGCACACAGGGATTTAATCTTTAAAAAGTCCCATTCATCAATTTTATCTTTTCGAGACTGAGCATTTCTGGCTGTGTATTTAACTGTATTTCAGTATCTTTATACCATAGACTAGGCCATCTAAGCTTGATCCTAGTTTGTCTCTGATGAACTTTCTCATTTTAGGCTTTAATCCCAGGTCTCTGATCCATCTTGAGTTGATTTTTGTGTGTGGTGTGAGATGTGGCTCCTGTTTCAGCTTTCTGCAGGAAGCAGTCCAGTTTTGCCAACACCATTTGTTGAAGAGGTTGTCATTTCCCTATTTGATAGGTTTTGTTTCCTTGTCGAATATCAGTTGAGCATAGCTAGCTGAGTCCATTTCTGTGTTCTCAATTCTGTTCCATTGGTCTGTGTGCTTGTCATTGCACCAGTACCATGTTATTTTGGTTACTACTGCTGTGTAGTAGGATTTGAGTTCAGGGAGTGGTATTCCTCCCACTTCATTTTTGTTTTTCAGAAGTGCCTTGCTTATTTGGGATCTTTTCCCTCTCCAAGTAAACTTGACAATTTCTCTTTTGTTCCTCTTGAAAAATGAATTTGGTATCTGTGTTGGGGTTGCATAGATTGCTTTTGGTGGGATTGTCATTTTCACAATATTGACCACTCCTTTTTTTTTGGATGCCATTTGTTTCCACCTCTTGATATTTAGCCTTTTTTTCTCCTTTGTTTCTTAGATGTGTCTCTTATAGGCACTATATAGGTTTGTTTATGGTTTGGCTTTGGTGTGGTGTTTTTGTTTGTTTGTTTTTTTTACTCCTTCTGCTACTGTTTTTCTTGTAATTGGTACATTTAAGAAATTCACATTGAGTTTCTTGACAGGTCCGGTTTTATTGTTATTATTTTGCTGTGTTTCTTTTTCTGTTATTCTTGGTTACTTTGGTCCCTCTACTTCCTATTGTTGTCTCTGTATGAAGGATTTCCTTTAGAATTCCTTGTAAAGTGGTTTTGTTTTCATGATTGTTAAACTTAAGGTTCTGCAAATAACTTAATTTCTCCTTCATATTTGATAGATAGCTTCACTGGGTACAGGATCCTTGGCTGGCAATTGTTTTCTTTCAGCCTTCTATATATACCATCCCATTGTCATCTTTCTCACATGTTTCTGCTGAGAAGTCACTGTAATCCAATTGGTTCTCCTTTGTAGGTGACTCTTAGTTTTCCTCACTCTGCTTTTTATTTCTACTAGTTTACAAAATTCAAATACAAAGTTGAACAAATTCTTTCAATTTCCCTCATCCCCCACCCCCACTCATCAAATTGTACAACCCAGTGATTAATCCCCCCTGCCTCCTGCACATCCACAACCCTCTGCTTCTAGCCTCTCCCACCTCTCCTTATACTCATTCTACAATATTCTTGTCATTGATTTGGGGGAATTTGACTATGATATGCCTTGATGTCTTTCTTTTGGCATCTGTTTGGTATTTGCTGAGTTTCTTGAATGTATATTTCCTCATTTTTATGATACCCAGAAAGCTTTATTCTAGTACCTCTTCCACAATTTTCTCTTGTGTTTTTGTTTTTTTCTTTTCCTCCCTTCTTCTCATTCCATTCACATGTGTTTTGTTTCATTATGTCATCTCACGTAACTCTTAAGTTTTCTTCATTTTCTTTCTTCTCTCTGTTTTTACTTCTAGTACACTTCCATTGAGGTTCTTGTCTTCTAGTTTACTGACTTTCTGTTCAATCTCTTTTATTCTACTTTTTGGTCCCTCTAACATGTTGAAAAATTATGTTATGTCAGTATTGATATTCTGAATTGCATTTTCATGCATTTCTGTTGTTTCTAGTACTATGTTTATTGCTTCATCTCTGCCTTGTGTTGATTTTTAATTCTTTCACTTCTTTATTTGTAATTTCAAGTCTCTTACCATTTGTAACTTCTTCAGTAGCAGTTTATGCTACTCCACAGCATGTATTTCTTCTGCATCCCCTTTTCTTGAGTATTCATTGGGTATGCAATCTGGTCTTCTTTTTTAAGAGAATCCTTGTTTTGTTTTTTTCATAATGTTTTAAGTTACCTAGTGCTTCTTTGACATTATGTGAAGTTCTTGGCATGTGTGAGACAGTTTCCATTTTGTCTATGTAGGTTATTGGCAGTTCTTTATTTTTATTATGCTTCTGATATGTTGTAGAATTTAAAGTATTGCTTACAGTTCAGTTTCCCAGTGGCAGTCTTCCCTGCTGGTCATCTATTCTGTGGGTGCCTTAGTTTTCCTCTTTTCTGTGACAAGTTTCTCATCTGATTATCTTTTGAGCAACTACGAGCTGGGGTATCTCTCTTTGCCCAAGATGTTGTGGGCCTGCTTTCCAGTCCTGTCCTGTGGTTTGATGGCCTTGGGGGATAGCGAGTTGGTTTGCAAAGTCCCAGGAGTGCTGCCAGGGATTTATTGCTCAGGAAAAGGGCCAGGAAGCTGACAAAATCCCAACAGTACAGCCCCCAAATCTCAGTAGTTGCTGATGGCCGATCTTTATACCTGTCTCCTCTCCTGGTGTGGCTGGTTGGGAGCTATTCCCTCCTGAGCAGACAAAGGCCCAGGGAAGCAACAAGTTCCCATCAGTGAGACAAGTTCTCATGTCTTCTTCTTGACCTTTCAATCTTTATTTTTAAAATGACAACCACTTTTGGCTTCAATTCTTTTATTTCTAAATCCAGATTTCATCCCAGTTTTGAAATTAGACACTGAGATGAAAACTTCAGGGTGTCTTCATTTGCCTTTTATAAGCAATTGTTTAGATAGCATTCAGAGCTGATTTTTCATGTTGTCTGTAAGCTAGTAAAATAGGTTGGAAATAATCTGGCAGTGACCAGCCACTGTTACGGTTTTATTTTGGACAAGGTTGACTCTTCTGTAAAGAAATCTAGCAAGTGTGAAAAAAATGTGAAATGTACCCTTGCCCTGAAAAAGAATTTTATAGTCTTTACTTGATTACTGTAATATTTTCCTTTTAGTCTTACCACACTCATAGCAGGACACAGACACACACACACACACACACACACACACACACACACACTGGGAGACAGAGAGAGTGAGTGTGTGTTTGGTGATGAGGGTGGTGCTCTGTCCTTGTTGGACTTCTTTGTAAGAACTGAACAATCGTCCCGTCCGGTTTTAATAGCTGTGCAGAAAGAAGTGAGAAGTATGGGATTGCCTCCTTAAGACATGTCTTCCAATGTTCCATTTCTTCTGTTTGGTTAAATGCAGCGCATAACACTCAGAAGACCTATCTCTGCTTTCCCTTTAAGGGGAGGGAGAAAACAATTTTTATTTTTACTTTTCTTTAGCATTGAATTTTTTTGTGTGTGGTGGCTACTGTTTTTAGGAAACGGAAGAAGCCAGCAACATGTTGAATTGTTCTGACAACACCCAGCTGGCATTTTGCCCAGGCTAGCTGGGCTTTTGCTGAGCTCTATTGAAATGATCTCTCGGCCAGAGTAAAAAAGTTTGCAGGTGCGGACATTCTGTCTGACTTGCCTAGGCAGTGCTTTATAACCCCATTGTGTTTCTTGATAAAAGGTAGGTAACCCCACCCTTCAATAAAGCAAAGATTACTGTGAAACAAGGCAGCCTTATTCATTACTTAGAACTAAATCCTTAGTGACTAGATATAAAGCAATTAGGAAATAATGTATTTTGGATTTTGTCTTAATTTTGGCCACCTTATAGGGCTGGGAGGGGAGGTGGATAATTTAAAATTTGATTTTATCAAAAGTGAACCTTGAGTATTATTTTTAGCCAAGCGTGGAAACTTCCATATCAGTAGGGAAGAGAGAAGCAGGAGAATAGATTTGCAACTTAAAGAACAACTTCAGGGTCCTCATAGGTATCATTCATGTTGGGAGCCCCTTGCACTTGAAGTCACTGGTTTCAGGAGCATCCAAGAGTCAACTGGACAGGGTTGGGCAGTAGAACTCTGTCTTCATATTTCCTGATGTCTCTTTCTTCCCTATCCTTTCCTCTAATGGGCTTGGTGATTTACATGTGAAATTCCATCTAGAATTTAAATCTTAGCTTTGAGGTGGATCTTTAGCTGCTGGGAGAATCCAGCTCAGGGAACTCTGGTGCCTTACTGGGTAAGGAGTTGTACACTGCCAACCCAAAGATAAGTAAGCTCAAATCCACCAGCTACTCCATGGGAGAAAGATGAGCAGTCTCATCCCGTGTGATCTACAGCCTCTGAAAACCTTCACGAGGGTCTGCTGTGAGTCGGTTGTGACTCAGTGGCACACTACAACAAAATGAAGATCTTCCATAACTGTTTTCATTGAGTTGTGACACTGACAATCCGATGAGAACAGATATGGAAGATCTCCTAGGAGGCCATCACCGAGAAAATGTTTAGCAACATGAAATTCCACAAATGATATAAAACAAGATCGATCTTACAAGGTACCTAATATAGACTGGTAACCTACCTTACAGCTGATTGGGCACAGAGGTGAGGCTCATAAAGCTTGCTCTGTAGTCATTCTGTCCTAACCAAGAACCTGGCCTGTTGTTTCTCAACTAGTAAGTTTTAAGTGACTTAACTCAGGAAACCTATCTTTTTGTGAGGCTCTATTTATTTTTGTTTTTATCCTCTTTCCTTGTCATACTGTTTCATTTGTCATTAACTGTCAGATCCATCTATCTTCTCTCATTCTGTATTTCAGATTCGTCCTTTTTCTGTTTCTCCTACTGGTCTCTCTTGCCTGAGTTCTGCCTCCATTCTGCCACTTGTCCTTTTATTCTCCACCCAGAATTTGTTTTTGAAACATGACAGTCTCACCTTTTCAGCATCCCTGGTTTCCTGTTGGCCTGTGTGATCAAATACCCACTCACCTCTTTCATATTTTGTTTTTCCTTTGAGTTTGACATAGTTGGACTCTCAACATGGTTCTGTATAGGTGTATGGTGGGTTCTCTTCTTGTGGAGTGGCTACTAGGTTCCGTTGGCACAGCACCTCAAGAAACGCGCATTTGGTAGCTAGATCAGTAGTGTAAGCTGCCAAGAAATCTTACCCAGATTTTTCCTCCCATATTACCAACCCTGGCATTCATTGATTAACTGTTGAATTTTTACGAGAGCTCATTATTTGATTCCCTCTGTGTAGTAGCTTGGGATACTGTTCCCTAGTGAAGATGAAGACTTTATACTTCACCAGCTACACATTTGCCTCATCTTGTGTTGAAATAAACCTGTGGGGCTAGTTATGGGCTACAGATGGGGCCAGCCTGATTCATGCAAGGGCAGAACTCTGTCCTCCGAAATGATTACCTTCTTCTTGGGGTTGTTGTGAAGATTAGATGAAATGTGTTAATATATCACTCTGAATAGAGGTGGTAAACTAATATTATTATATTACCAAAATTACATTGAACTGTGTTAGGGAAGCAAAATTAGCCTCCATCTGTCTGTATCCTCAGGGCTATATTAATAATGTCAATACTCAACTTTCCAGACAAGGTCAAAAAGAACTTTCTCTTCATCATACTGTACTGATGGCCCAGTTTTATTTGCCTGGCTAATAAGTCTTGACTCTGCAGCTTACCTGGGTGACCTTGGCAATTTACCTGACTTTTCTACACTTTGGTTTGTTCACCTACAAAAAGCTAGGAGCAAGTAATTTCTGAGGGCCTTTCCATTTCATATAGTCTCTGCTTTGAAGAGGTTTCTCTGGGGCATAGGGGACAAACTGCTTTCTCAAGTTGAGCTTTCCATTAAGTCAACAATTGTTAATAAAGTAAGAATGACCTTTTAAGGAATCAAACCGGTCCATGAATAATATTGTTGTAATTCTCAACAGCTAGGTCAGATAAAATTACATTCCTGTTGGGGAGCTTTTTCTCCTTAATAAACTGGGGAAGCTTAGTGGATTTTTAGCTCCTCCAACCACTTGAGAAGTTCTTTAGCACCCAATATATAGAACTGTTGAAAAGAAATTTTACTATTGGGAGTGAGCCCAGAGTATCATCCAAGGTGATATTGGAAAATTCTTTAAAAAAAAAAAAAAAAAGAAAGAAAATTCTTAATCCTACTAAGGCCTTAAAAAGCCCTGAATTTGAACTTCTTGACTTTTGTTCTGTTGCAAAGCACTTAAGAGTTGAGTATTAGCTGAAGCAGAATTTGAATCTTACATCTGCTGCTTTCCTAACTATCTGAATTTGAATGAATTATTAGCCTCCTATGACCCCATATCATTTCTATAATGGACATGTCTTCCTCATTGGTTTAATATTATTGGCTTATAATAAATATACCTTTAACAAAATATTTTTATATTCAACATTTTCACATGGGCAATTCAGTAATAATTGAGAATAATATCCACCATGCTGTGCTACCATAACTACTATTTCCCAATTATTTCACTACCTTTAACAGAAACTCAGTGTCCCCTAATTTAATATCCCCTATTTCCAAAATCCTGTCTCCACCCCTTGGTAACCACTGATAAACTTTGCCTATTCAGTGTGATGGCTCTCATACAATATTTGCTGTTTTGTTCCTGTCTGATTTGATAGAAATAATGTTTTCAGGGTTCATCCATGCTGTAGTATGTATGAGGACTTCATTTCTCTTTATGGCTGAGTAATACTCAATTGTGTGGCTATACTGGATTTTGTTTATCTACTTATTCACCTGTTGATGCATACTTAAGTTGTTACCACCTTTTGTCAGATGTGACCTCCTGGGGTTGTGAGATTATGCTGAAACTGCACTTAGCATTGAATCTGGCAAAGAAATACAGGAATATCTGCTCAAGAAATATAGATGGTCAGAACTGGCTTTGATAAGCACTGTGGCAACTGGACAATTAAAACAGACGTTCAAGGGGGGAAAATAAAGAATGAACTGGGGAGGAGGGAAGAGAAAATAGTGCAACAATGAATGAATGAAAACCCCAAATCTCTGTAAATGTTCATTAAAATTAATAAAATTTAATTAAGAAAAAGAAATATAGATGGGGTCACTATGAATCATAGTTGGCTCAATGGCACATAACAACAACAGCATTATTATTAATCACAAAAAGGGTATGCCTGAGCCCCCAGAGGCATGCCATTTATGACCGACCTTGTTGTAATTTATAGTTGTTTGTGAGACATTAGAGCTGCTGTGTCTCTTTTGCCACTTAGGCCAGAGTTTGCTTGGAGAATTCACTTCATCTGCATGAAGGGATCATCTCACAACTCACCTGATTTTTGTTCATTAGTTTTGAGTGCCTCACATCTATTCTTGAGGTGGTTTTTAAGTTCAGGTGGATAGGCTCAAGGCTATGTTTTGTTTCTTGTGGACTTGTTTTCATTTTCTTCCGCTTCAATTTGAACTTACACATAACGATTGAAAGTTTGTTCCACAGTCAAGCCCTGGCCTTATTTTGACTGCTGATATTGAGCTTCTCCATATATTTTCCCCCTCATATATTGTCGATATGATTCTTGTGTAGTTCATCAGGTGAGGTACAGATGAACAGTCTCTATTTATTTGTGGGGGTCTTTTTTTGTTTGTTTTGTTTTTAAGATTCTTGCAGTGAATAAATAATTGATTATACAAAGTCTGTCACTCAATTTCCAACCACATTTCTACCAAAAAGGTAATTTTTTTCTCAACTACCAATCCTTTGTTTTCAGCTTTTGCATTCTAGTCACCAGTTATTATGAATGTATCTTGATTGCATGGTGAAACTTTGTCTCACATGCTTTGGATATGTTATCAGGAAGCCCAGTTCTTGAAAAAAGACATCATTCTGGGATTGGTAGAAGATCAGCAAAAGAGAAGACTCTCGGTGAGACTGATTGACACAGGGGATGTAACAGTGCATTTGAGCATGGCAGAGATGGTGAAGATCGTGTGCGATGTTGTTCATAGGCTGCTGTGAGTTGCAGCTGAGTTAATGGCAACAACATGAGCAGGGTAGAGATTGAGTGACCAGTGGTGGTGCCGTCTGCACACTCGGCTCATGTATCAACAGTTGAAGTTTTCTTACTTCTCTCTTGGCTTTGTGATTCTAGAGTCAGGAATAGTTCCTGAAGTGTTCTCAAGATGTTCAGGTAAGGAGAAATCGTCTCTTACCAAGGTCTAAAGCTACACAATCCTTCAAGGATAATTTGATCTTAGAGTTAATGCAACAACTCTCTTTTTTCTATCCTGGTCCCCAATATTCATGTTACACTTAAAATTGAATTAGCAGTATTATATACTTGTTTTCTTTTTTCTTTTGAGTGTAAGATTCATTAGTTTTTCAGTCAGTAATTCATACACACTATGTTGTATGGCGTTGATTTCCAGTCACTGCATCATAGTAACCCTCTGCCTCCCTCCTCTCTGTGGTTTGCCATTTGTTTGTCCTTCTTTCCTGTTATTTTCTTGATTTCTGACTTGATTCCTGGGTAAATGCTGCCTTTTTTTCTCTTCTATGATGATTATTCTAAGGAATGCATTCCTCATCATATCGGCCTGTCTATTGTTTAATTAGGGAGTTCTGGTGGTTTAGTGGTAAGGAGTTGTGCTGGCACACAAAGGTACGTAGTTCAAATCCACCAGCTGCTCCACAGGAAAGAGGTGGACAGTTTCCTCTCATGCACTTAACTGCCTCTCAAAACTCACAGGAGGGTTACCAATGGCTTGGTTCAGATTTTATGGTACACAACAACAACATTGTTTTATTGAAACAGTGAACCAGGGAGTATTTGTTTGTTGTCTTAGGTCCTTTATGTTTAGATGTAATTTGTATATAGCAAAATTAAACCTTTTTAGATATAAAATTATAGGGATTCTGGCAAATGTATGTAGTTAACTACCACCCTGTTGAAGACCCAGAACATTTTCATTCCCAGAATAATTCCTCATCTTTGGCAGTCAGTCTCCTTCATCCCCGTGGCTCCCAGCAATGACAGTGCTCTGTATTTATCACTTCACTTAAGTCCAGAAAAGCCTATCTCTTCAAAATGTCTAGAAAACATTGTCACTGCCTGTATTTGTGATTCATCACATACTTCTGCAGGATTCTGGTTTTTGAGCCCCCAAAGGGAATGTCTGGACCAGCCATGAAGCCTCAGCCCTGTTATCTGTCTGTTCATTCAGCTGTGGGCCCCAGACTGCTCTCTGGAGAAGCCATGAGCATGTGCTGTGCCTTGAGTGATATAAAAGTTCTTATGCAGGCTCTCGGCAATTTCAGAAGCCATCATTTCACTGAAGAAATATGACATACACATAAATCTGTACCTGTACTAAGAAACTGTTGCCTGAATCGAGCAAGAGAATACTGCATGGTTTAAAATCAGGAAAGAAGTGTGTCAGGGCTGTATCTTCTGTCCATACCAGTTCAATCTTTATGCTGAGAAAATCATTAAAGAAGCTGCACTTTATGAAGAACAGTGTGGTATCAGGATTGGAGGAAGGCTTATTAACAACCTGCATTAAGCAGATGACACAACCTTACTTGCCAAAAGTAAAGGAGAACCTGAAGAGCTTGCTACAGAGGATCAAGGACTGCAGCCTTCAATATGGACTACATCTCAACCTCAAGAAAATAATTATCCTCACCGCTAATAACATGAGAGAGAGAGAGAGAGAGAAGATTGAAATAGTCAATTATGTCATCTTGCTTGGATCCATAGTTTCTTGGTACCAGCAGTTAGGAGATTGGGAGATGTATAAAGTCTCTAAAAGACCTGAAGGGTAATGATGTCACTTTAAAGACTAAGGTGGACCTGATTCAAGCCACAGTTCCAGTCATCTGCTATGCATCTAAGATCTTGACAGCGAATAAGGTTGGCTGGAGAAGAATTGATGCATTTGAGCTGTGGTGCTGGAGAAGAGGGCTATATCCAATGGGCTGCCAAAAGAACAAAAGATATTATCTTGGAGAAAGTATATCCAGTGTTATTTGGAGGCAGAAATATTTCGGACATGTTAAGAAAGACTATTCCTTGGAAAAGAACATCATCATGCTTGGAAAGACAGAGGGGTCAGCGAAGGAGAGGAAGATCCTCATTGAGATAAATCAGTACAGCGTCTGTGGGGGTGGACTCAAATGTGTTGAGGACCATAAGGATGCTGCAGGATGACACAGAATTCAGCTCTGTTATTCATAGGGTCACTAGGAGTTTTACTCAACTTGATGTCCTTTAACAGCAACAAGAACAAGATAGAAAGTTAATTAAGGATACAGTTTCCCAGCAGCATTAGGGCAGAAAGTCAAGAAGTGTTCCAAGGTGGTGTCATGTTGTAGTTTTGGCTGAACAGTGGTTACAGTGAGCAAGGGCTCTCAGTCAGAGCTTTCAATGTATGCTAGCGTGCTCAGGAAGGGACTCTGGGAAAAACAGGACATTCTCAGCATGGCCCGTGCTCAGTCCCTCCCTCCTCCTTTGCCCAAGCTTCTAAGTTACTGCCTCTTTGAAGTCTTTGATGCTTCTAACTTGAAGCAATTATCCCTTTCAGAACTCTCTTTATATGGTGTCTTGCCCTACCCTCATTTAACAAAAATTCATCATTGCCTTATATTATTCTCTAGATTTATATGGGATTTTTGATGGCCTAGTGATAAGAAGTTGCAGTGCAATCCCAAACGCAGGTGATTCGAATCCAGCAGCTGCTCTCCTTGAGAAGGATGAACAGTCTCCACCCATGCGATTTACTATCTCTGAAAACCCACTGGAGGGTTAGCTATGACTGCACACAATAACAACAACAACACATTTGTATCCTGGCGGGTAGCCTTACCCTCAGGGAGTTCTGGTGGCTCAGTTACATGCTGCGCTGCTGTGTAAAGGGTCAGCGGTTTGGAGCCCACCAGCCACTCTGCAGGAGAAAGAAAGGCCATTTTCTTCCATAAAGATTTATGGTCTTACAAAGCCAATAGAGTCACTATTAGTAGGAACTGACTGGTTTGCATGGCCCTGCCTTGTGCCAAAGAACCCTTGCCTGACTGACCTTTCTATACCCTCCTACGGAGCCTTGGTAGCACAATTGATAAGTAGGAATGTTTTTGATAAGAATCTACTGTTTAATCTGGGGCAAAATCTGTGACTGTCTACTTCCGTAAAGATTGCAGACTTCTCAGCAGGCGTTCTACTCTCTCCTGTCGTCACCATGAGTCAGAATCTGCTTGATCACAACAAATCCCTCACACTACTCAGTAATTTGTGTGGAGCCAGTGTTAGCTAACTAACTGACTTGGGCCTTATGGTTAAAACAAAGGAACAAGAGTAGGAAGGTATTTGGGCTGCTATCCTTGTTTATACTCAAAGCAGCCTTACTGTTACGAATTACAGAGCAAAAGAGGAGTGAGTTTTGGCTTGTTGACAATTAAAGTAGCTTTGACTGAAATAAAATGGACATAAGACTTTAATTACCTCAGTCACTAGTTACTTATTTTCAACCCCCTGGCCCCCTCCTCGACCTTTGCATACTCGGGTTCCCATCTCCATTCATCACCTGCTTCCCAGGACAGAGCAGGTCTAGAAATCATTCTCCTTTTCCTACCTTTTTGTTTTACTTGAAAGAAGAGGGGGAAGAGAAGACACCTTGAAGGAGGCACTCAGTCTGGTCTCCTGACTGTTATAATGATAAAGGTCAGATAAGATGGTCCAGTGGGTAGATAAAGATATTGAGAGGCTGTCTGCCATTTATAGCCAGCTTTCCTTTTCTTTCAGTTCATTCTTTTCAGGAAAACTTCAGCAGCATCCAATTCCTTTCCACTTTGTATGCTGTGACTCCGTAGACTCTTATTACACTTCCAGCTCTCTTTTTCCAACCTCCTACGTGCTTATCCTTTCTTAATTAGAAAGCCTTGTGAACTTTCATTGTCCTTCCCCGAAGAGAGGCCAGATGATACTTCCCCTGTTGTCTTTAGTTGTGGTGGAGGCAGCCCCTGACTCACTATGAGCCAACAATGTGGAATTTTCTAGGCTGAAATCTTTATGGAAGCAATTCACCAGATCTTTCCTCCCATGGAGCCAAAGAGGGGTTCAAAGTGCCAACCATTAGATTAGTGACCAGTGCAAACCACTTGTTCAACCCAGGCTCATCAATTACTGGTAAAGTTACAAATAAGCCTTTTCTATACCTGTCCTTGATGGCTAACTCTTCAAAGAGACGGGAATGCAATCCCTTTCTGTCTAAATGGAATGTGGTATAGGGAGATATTATGTCAAGTCAGTACCAACTCATGGCTGACCCTCTAGTGGGTTTTGAGAGATTTTAAATCACACGAGAGGAGACTGCATGTTTTTCTCCTTTGTAGTGGCTGGTAGATTTGAACCACCTACCTTTGAGTTGGCATCACATCTCCTCACCTACAAGGCCACCGAAGCTCCCTCATAGGGAGATGTTGTTTTGTTATGTGCTGGTGAGTTGGAACTGATTTGTAACTAACAGACCTGCTAGTGGGTTTTCAGAGGCAGTATATCAGATGAAAGGAGATTTTCTGTCTTTCTCCCATGGGGAAGCTGGTGGATTTGAATCTTGTGCTTATGGGTTGACAGTGCAACGCCTTACCAATAGGCTACCAGATAAGGCACTGCATATAAACCACACTGTGTGACTTTGGACAGGCCATTGTACCTCTCTGTGCTGGAGTTTCTTCATCTTTCACAGAATATGCCTCCTCATTGAGTCTTACAGATTGAAGCATTAAAAGCACTTCAACAGATGTAAGATATTGACAATGGTGGTGAAGTGCTGTGGAAAACACTGCCAGTGCCTTTATATTATCTTTCTATGTTTTGGTTGGAATTGTATATATAACATCAGTTCAGTTTAAAATTAGATCAGGGAATTAGGAACAGCAAATTAGAACAACAATGAGGCATCATCACTAAACACCTGTCAAAACAGCTAGAATAAAAATTAGTAACAATATCAAATGCTGGTAAGGATTTGGAGAAAGGGGATCACTCTTCCAATACTGACTGAAGTGTACTATTCTCTTTGACAGTTTCTTGTAAAACCAAACATGCAGTTACCATATGGCCCAGCAATTACATTCTTGGGCATTAATCCCAGAGAAATGGAAATTCATGTTTATTTGAAAAATCTGTACACTAATGTTTATTGGCAGATTTGTTCTTAACAGACAAAAGCAGAAAAAACTAATTTCCATCAATCAGTGAATAGACTATTAGGTAGACCATTTAGCCTTCATCCTGGGATACTAAATGTAAAAGAAAAACAAAATTAAACAAAAAAGCTAAACCTAGTATCATCAAGGCAATTCTGACTTGCAGAACGGCCTCATAGGGTTTCTGAGGTTGTAAATCTTTCTGGGACTAGACTGCCGCAACGCCTCTCCCGAGGAGCAACTAGTGCATTTGAGCTACCAGCCTTTTAGTTAGACATTTTATGTTTAGCCTGCTGCAAGACCAGGGCCCTATGTTGGATTACTACTTAGCAGTAAGAGCAACAACATGTTGATGCAACTACTGGATAAACATCTAGGGAGTTGAGCCATTTCCCAAAGGTCACTCTGTAAGTACATTCAAATAGTATCCTTGAAATGACAAGAATGAAAGAAATCGAGAATCGATCCTTTGTTGCTAAGGTCGGGAATGAGGAGATGGGGATGGAGGAGATTGGAGAGACCTTAGTGTGGTTGCAAGAGTAACTCCCGAGCCGCTTGTGGTGATGGACAGTGTAGCATGAGAATGGTGGGAGTGGACATAGGAGGCTTCACATATCAATAAGATGTTGTAGACTAAATACACAAGCAAACACCGACATCCACAATTGAGCATACAATTAAAATACAACTAAAACAAGGAATCTGAACAATATATTATCATTGCCAATGCCCTGGTTGAAACTGTGCTATCATTTTATAAAATATGACTGTAGACGGTCCCTGAGAACTTCCTGTACTTTTGTTACAAATGCATCTGTCTACAGTGATCTAAAAATAGAGAATTTAATAAAAAATAGTAAGTAAGTGACAGGGTTCGGAGCCAGGATGGGGTGGTTTCATCTCATCAGTGTTCTGGTTAATTGAAATTTGTTCTAGTTAATGAAAATTGTGAAACAGTGTATTCCATTGTTTTGATATTTTGCTCAGTGATCATGGTGCCTGCAGAGCAGGAGGGCTGAGTGTCCTAAAAAGTCCCCTGCAGCTAGAATTGGCAGAAGGGATGTATTTGAGTGGACTTGCTTCTTAAGATTTGATCATGTCTCTCTCAAATTCAGGGAGGAAAATAACATCACGGTCTTCTTCAGAACAAGGGTAGAGAATAAATGGGTTAGGCTTCTAGTGTGGCCATAACCTGGCACGTAATCAAATCTGGACACAGTCTCTATGGTGCAACGTTGACTTTGACCTTGGGATTCTGCTGAGGTCAATGGAATGAGTCCACCTGTACCACCATTGGCAGACACGCGGAAGACAGCCCAGGGTAGCCAGAGTATTGGCAGACTGCTTCTCTGGAGACATCAGCCTGAAGCTGATGTCAGATGAAGATGACTTCATGGCAAGGTGATAGACTATGCCCAAGAACCTCAGTCCTGGCTGTTGGACTTTTTAAAGATGATTTTCTTTCTAGAGAGTGTATACGTCAATGGCAAAGTCAGGAGACCTTGTTCCATGACTGTTCTTTCTTTCTGAAGTTGTAGGACAGTCTCATCTGGACAGCAGCATTGAGGATCAAGAGATCGTCACCAATCCACCAGACATTTGCCAAGTTGTGGAAGTGACCACTGAGAGTGATGAGCAGCCAGTCAGTATGAGCGACCTCTACCCTCTGCAGATATCCCCTGTGTCTTCCTACGCAGGTAAGTCTGGGGGAGGGCGACCTCTGAACCAAGGCTTGTGGGTGTAAAGCCGCCGTCCTCAACAAAAAGCAGGGAACCTCTCCTCTGCCCTAGGGGTGGTTATTATTATTATTTTTTTAATAGAAGAAATAATTTGTTCGATAAATTCTTGGATTAGTATAATTATAAAATTCTTTCAGTTTATATAGCAGAAGACAAAACATATTTATTCTGATTTTTCTCTTTAGAAACTTGCACTGTGATCTGAATTTTTGGAGCAAATTGGTTTTTATTCAATTTGCTGGAAGAAGAAAAATTCATACTCATTTTTCTTGATGATAATGATTACAAATCTCCAGAGTGTAACAGCACTCACCTCTCTTCCTCCTTGTGATTACTGTCTCCATTTCTCTCCTATCTCCAGGGGTTATTCTTGAGGGAATTAAACGGGCTTAGTTTTCTGGACCATCGTCTTGTTGAACACTTGTGCTTGATCACAGTGCTGCTTGATCACATAGCACTTCCCTACGTGATTAAAAAATGAGACGATTTCCTTGGGGAAGCAGTTTATTTAATTTTCACTGCAAGTTTGGCCGAATTCCTGCAGAATGTTTTAATGGTATTTGCCCAAGCTAGTTAGGCATTTACAGATCATCTCTTCTAAGTAATCACTTTTAGGAATGTTTTGTGCAAACTTACACAGTATTTGGGCTAACACTTGAACTTAGTCTTCAGATCCCATGCTCCTTGATAGCTCTATCTAATTACACTGTATTTATGCATAACAGTCATCTGTTTCCTCCTCTCTTTTTTAAATGATTAGTGCAACTTCTTAATCAGACTAACAGTCTGAATCCATTTCTGTTTCCTCAGGGAATATAGTTACACCAGTTGTCCCAGACACTGTCAGAGGATTCAAAAGATTCATCTGTTTATTCCATCCCTATAGAATAAAGTAAAAGGCGCATTGCCATGGGAAAGTCTGCTGTTAGGGACCTCTCCAAAGTACTGAAGAGCAATGGTGTCTCTTTGGAGACTAAGGTGCGTCTGATACAGGCCATGGTCTTTGCAATCACTTGTTATGCATCAGAAAGTTGGACAATGACCAAGGAGGACAGAAGGAGAATTGATGCCTTTGAGCTGTGGTGCTGGAGAAGAGTATTGAGAATACCATGGACTGCTAGGAAAACAAACAGATTCGTCCTGGAAAGGGTTAAACCAGCTGGCTATTTGGAGGCAAGGATTCTGAGGCTCCATCTAACATACTTTGGACATATTGTAAGAAGAGACCGGTCCTTGGAGAAGGACATCATGCTTGGGAGGGTGGAGGGATGGCGCAAGAGGGGAAGGCCCTCTATGAGGTGGATTGATTCAGTGACTGGGGTAATCGGGGTGGGTGTGTCAGAGACAGTGCGATTGGCACAGGACAGAGCAGAGTTTCAGGCTGTTGTACATAGCGACTCGATGGCAAACAACAACAACAACATAGAATAAAGTGGTGGCTTCTTTTCTCCATCAGCATCCCAACATCTTACACCTTCCCTGATGCTCTCCATTTAATTTGGGCAACTCTTTCATAATTAAAAGAAAGAAAAATAATCAAACCTACTGGTGAATCAGACTTCTAGCAATTGACAATCAGGCTTCTGAGCCTCCAAGTCTAATGAGAACAGACTGACCATCTTTTTCCCAAGGAGTATCTGCAAAATTCAAACCCCTAGTTTTTAAGTTGGCAGAGCAGTACAAACCTCACTGCTCTATTAGGGCCACTTTTATGATTATAGAGACCCACTCCTGTTGAATTGTTTCCATCCCAGGGCTGCAATTATTTAAGGGAGGTCATTGCCTGTTTTTATCCCAGAACAGCTGATGGATTCGAATCACTGACCTTTCAGTTAGCATTGCAACAAATAATGTCTTAAGCCATCAGAGCTCCTTGGAAATACAAATACTAAGTCTGTGTTACTGCTTTCAAATAAAAAAAAAATCAGAGGCCCTATCATGGGTAAATATAGTTGGGAGTCTCTGAATTCTGCAAATGGTTTATGCTCTCAGTGACTGAAAGGTCGGAAATCCAAGTCCACCCAGAGACATTTCTGAAGAAAAATCTAATGATAATCTTACAAAAAATCAGCAACAGAAAACCCTATGAATATATGTGTTCATATGTGTGTATATATACTTGTATTTGTTTATATGTGTATGCATACATATATATACTTATATGTGATAAAGCACATAGAGGGCAAAGTTATGGGTTCTTCTTAGATATAATAAAACACCTCACAGGATTGGAGCCTTGGGACTTGTGGGCTATTGTCTTGTGGAACAACTTGATTAACAGGGGGAATGTAGTTCATAAAGTTAATGCTTACATGTTAGTTTGGTGAGTAGCATCTGGGCTTTTAAAAGCTTACAAGAGACCATCTAAAATAGAACTATTGGTCTTTTCTGCTCCAGAGAAAAAGAGAAAGCCAGAAAGGCTCGGGTGGTGGGGGGCGGGGGAAAGCTAGTAGTCTGCATTAACCAAAGTCTCGATCATTCTCGTTAGGGTCGCAACTGAGGAATCCTGATAGGAAAATGTAGTACAAAACTCAAATTCTCGAAAAGTCCAAATTAACTCAACCTGTTGAGCCTAGAGAACTCCTGAGGCCATTGCTCTGAAGCACTCCATAAACTTGGAAGAAAACTTCCCCAAAGTCACCTCAGATTGACTGATAAAATGAAGAATGACTACCACATACCTTTTAAAAAGAAAAAAAAATCATCTATATGGACGGACCTAGTTAACAGTTACTCTAAAGCAAAGATGATACATATTTTCCTCACTTTCCCAGTTCACTTTCCAGTTGTCAGTTGACATACCATACTCATCCTTTCTGTAAACTTTCACTAAAATAAAAATTTAAAACGTTTTAAAAAAATAAGCAAAGATTAAGGGATAAAGGGATGAGAAGATTACTAGAAATGAAACATCCAGAATGGAATTAATGAAAATGTTAGTATTTTGTGTAAACAAAACCTTGCACCCAGTGTCACTGAACAGTTTGTGTGGTGATTATTGAATGAGTACCTGATGGGCTCTATAAACGTTCACTGAAAACACAATGAAATATTGGAAAAAAGAAAGAGATCTGTGTGTTCGCTCAACTCTGGCGCACATGGAGTTGCCACTGGTTGTCATCAGCGTGGCAGCAACTACAGTCGACTGTGTGTGAACAGCTCAGGGATCCGTCCCAGGTGCTCCTTTGCTGCCAAATAGAAATGGAGTGTCATCCAGTTCAAGCGGCACCTCCGTAACTGGCAGAAAATCAGCATTGGAATTAGATTGACTCAAGTGACTGGTTGTTTATGAATCATCAACCACTAAACCAACCTAGTATTTCCTGAACCCCAACTTTCTTCTGTGTTAGGAATGTAAAAGTAAAGTGAGAACAAACTTTGAGTATAAGAAGTCAATAATCTGTCACAGAAATAAATTCCTTCATCGACCATACTTTGAACTCTTTGTGCTAGGTCTTCTGGTGGCCAGTAATAACTGGAGTGTGTTGCATGCTTCCTGGCCCTGGAAACTGGGCTTTATAGTGATTATCTTGTTTCATTTTCATGAGACTAACCTTGCCACCTCAGGTACCTTTACTATCTTTTAAAACGGAGGATGTCAAAAGAAAGCGGTGTGTTGAGGGACAGGTGGCTGGTAACACAGACCCCATTTGTAGCTGCTGCCGGAGTCCCCTGCCCCAGCCCTCTGCTGTCACGCTGCCTGGAGAACTGCACCAGACTTGCCACTCAGCACACTTCCTCACGCGTAGCCTCATTTGGTTTTCACAAAACCCCACCAAAGATGACAGAGCAGAATGTTTATGCCTTAATTTTACAGTTGGGGTAACTGAAGCCTGAAACACTAAGCCACTTTGCCTGTGTTTACATAGCCATGACTGAAAATTTGTGAGGCTTCTGTATCATGCTGTTCTGTCATCTTGGGGATTTTGGAAGGACCCCTTCTTGCTGCCCTGCCTGCAGTAGCATTTTCCTGAGAACAACCAATCCATGTTGGGAGAAATGGAAATTTCTCTACTATTTTCAGGACGTTTGTATAGATTTGAAAAGAAGGATTTTAAAGCTGAGATGGGGGGAGGTGGCAGCAGGAGGTTTTTGGGAAGCTGGCTTTCCAGCCTGATCATTTGAGTTTTTTCTGTTGTTTTTGTTGTTCGAGTTCACCAAAACTTTTTGAAGGATACGTATTTAATGGAGCCAAAATATTTCACCAGCACTGCTTTTCTAGAGCTTATAAACAAGAATTTTCAACTGTTCTTACATCCCTGTGAACTGTTTCAAATTTTCATTCTCATCCAAGAATAGAAAATAAATTTGAAATTTGCAAGACCCAAAGGTGATTGTTATGTTGATCATGTGTTCAGTGAGTACCAGTACCTGTGTACATAAGAGTACAGAAGATTCACTGTGGAGATCCAGTTAAAACACTGAATCTGATCCAGTGACTCAGAGGTGTAAATTCTCAGCAAACAGTCGAGCTGGAACAAACCACTTGGAAACCCTGGTTATAAACTATCATGGACTGAATTGTGCTCTTTCAAAATACATATATGTATTTACATAATGTAGAAACTAGTTCATGATTTCCCCCATAATCTGATAAACCAAAGCTCATAATTCATTGTCATGAGATTGGAACCAAGTATTTCATCAACTCATAGCTGATCCCTTAGCAGGTTTTCTGAGGCTGTAAATCACATGAGAGTAGATTGCTCATCTTTTTCCCGAGGAACCACTGATGGATTCAAATGCAAGAGAGGCATCACTTTTGGATTAGCAGCACAGCTTCCTGTAAATTATAAAACCCTTTGATAAGCCAATAATTGTAAGGGTAGACTACACCACCCCTCGGGAGCCCTGCAGTATGAAGCAAAAATACAGATGCCCAAGCTGCAAAGTAATGAACAATATGCTTATCATTCCTCCAGTAGAGCAAACTGACAGACAAGTCTCAGAGTTCGGGAGGCTCTGTGTCTGAGTCCCAGCTACCAGCTCTAAGGGAAGGCTTTCTCCCTCTGCCCATTCTGGATGTAAGTCCTTGCCTCTGAGCTTCTGCTCTAGGACCATCTTCCTGTGGCTCAGGTGTCTGCTCTTAGAGCAAATCAGGCACACAAAATATCATGAGGCAGAGCCCTTCTGGGGCTGGTGGCAGCGTGTCAAGATGGGGGCCACATTTTCAGTCACTTTCTATGGATTTGACAATGAATAAGGATGACAGAGGAATTGACACTTTTGAACTCTGCTGGAAGAGAGTACTGAAAATCCTGTGGACTTCCAAAAGAACAAACATAGGTCATGGAGAAGGTGCTGTCAAAGTGATTCTTGGAAGCAAAGATGATGAAGCTTTGTCTCACCTATTTGGGGCATGTTGCTAGAAGAAGCTTTTCTTTGGAGAAGTACATCATGTTTGGGAAGGTAAAAGAGAGGAAGACCTTCAACCAGATAGATTAACATAGTAACGACATCAGTGGGCTTGAGTGTGTCAGTGATTGTGAGGATGGCCCAGGATAGGACAGGGTTCGGATTTGTTGTTCATGGAGTGGCTATGTATCATACTCAACTCGATGGCACCAAACAACAACAAAACAGGAGCTCTAATGGCTTAGTGTTAAGGAGTTGCGCTGATAACCCAGTGACAGGACATGCAGTTCAAATCCACTAGCTTCTCTAAGGGAAAAAGATGGACAGGCTCCTCCCAGGTTTTTATAGCCTTTGAAAAACCCTAGTGGATCAGCTGTGAATTGTTTCTAGACTGGCACATAACAGCAACACAACACTCCTTAAATCCTTCACAACCCTGACATGTGTAAGGGAAGTTTCCTTACGGTATGGTCTCTAATGCCCTTTCTCTCACTGGAAAGGAAAGGAGAAGAAAGCCCGCTCTGGGGGTACCTGAGTACCTCCAAGAAAGGATCGTCAGGAGTGGAGTGCATATTTTTGGTCTTTGCACCAAGAAGCTCCTGGACATTTGAGAAGGCCAAGACTCATGGAGATTGCCAAAGAACCCAGATCTGCGGATGCTGAAGTAAACAAGGACCTTCATCCTTAACAGAGAGAGTGCAGGCTTTCCCCTAGTGCTGTTACCCTGGATTTGTACTTACAGTTTTAAAGTCTCTTAAACTATAAGGAAATAATTTGTTTACATCATCCTCTTGAATTATCTCTAGTTAAACAGCTCTAGATAACTAAGACTATTGTTATGTGCCACTGAGCTGACTACAACTTATAGAGAGCCTATAAACAACGGCTCTGAACCTGCCCTATCCTGAACCAGCCTCACCATCTCCAACACCCCTGACCCATTGCCACAGTCACTATGTCAACCCATCTCATCCAGGGTCTTCTTTCTTTGTTGACCTCCTACCCTTCGAAGCATGATGTCCTTCTCCAAGAACTGGTCCTTATTAACAAACAACATGCCCAAAGTTATGTGAGATAAAATTTCAAAATCCTGTCTCTAAAGAGCAACTTTAGCAACTGGTTTCAACCTCTCTAGGAAGGACCTGTTCTCTTGGCCTCCCATGATATGTTCTTCTCCAGCACCACACTTCAAAGGCATTGACTGTTCTTCTGTCATTCTTAGTCACCGTTGATCTTTCAGATACATAGCAAGCAATTGAAAATACCATGGCCTAGATCAGAAGCACCTTAGCCTTTATATTGACATTGTCTCTCTGGAGGTCCTTGACAGCTGATTTTCCCAATGTGAGTTACTATGGATAAGTTAAACTTTTAAAACAGTATCTTAATTATCTTGTGCTGCTAGAACAGAAATATCATACATGAGTGACTTTAACAGATAAAATCTTATTCTCTCATACATTAGAAAGCTTGAAACCTGAATTCAGTCAGAGTATTGGCTCTATTGTTCTTAGATACCATGCAGTTGTTTTTGATACTTGAGGTGACCCTATGTTTAATGGCATGAAGTAGTACATTATCTTTTGCTTTCTTCACAATTCTTGTCATATTTGAGCCTACAGTTGTGGCCAGCTCCATTATCAATCTTTTCATTGAGGGTCTTCCTTCTTTTCACTGACCTGTTACTTTACAAAGCACAGTGACCTGCTCCAGATAACTGGTCCCTGCACAATATACCCAAAGTATTTAAGATTAAATGTTACCATCCTAAGGAGAATTCTGGTTATCCTTTGTATAAAATAGATTTGTTTGTTCTTCTGACAGCCCACAGTATGTATTTAACATTCTTCACCAAAATCATGATTCCATTATATTGATTCTTCTTTGATCTTCATTGTATTCATTGGATAACTTTCCCATGCATATGAGGTGGTGAAAATGACCCGGCTTGGATCAAGCACACCGTAGTACTCAAAGTAACCTTTTGCCTTTTTTTTTTTTTTTCATTTTAAAGAGGTTCTTGGCAGCAGATTTACCCAATACAGTCTATGCTATTTGCTTTCTCTTGATTGTTGCTACCATGGAGGTTGATTGTGGATCCAAGGAAAATGAAATTATTGACAATTACAGTCTTTCCTCTATTTATCATGGCATTGCTCATTGATTCAGTTGTGGCTGTTTTTGTTTTCTTTGTGTTAAAGTGTATTTCACACTATAAGCAAGTCTTCAGTAAATGCTTCAAGTTCTTTTCACTGCTAGCAGACAGGGTTGAGCCATCTGTATATTGTAAGATGTTGATGTGTCTTCCTCCAGTGGTAATGCAACATTCTTCTTGATATAATCCAACTTCTCAGATTTGCTCAGCATACAGACTAAATAAATAAGTGTGGTGAAAAGATAAAACCCTTACAAACACCTTTCCTGATTTGAAATCTCTAAGGGAAGTATTTCTGTCATATCTAGAGGAACATCCTTGTCTCTCTGAGCCTTTGCTCTTGAGTAATCTGCTTGTGCCTGGACATGTGTCTCCCACAGCTCTGCTACTTTTATATATAGTTTACTCTCTTCATTTCTAAAAAAGAAATTGACTCAAAATACACCCTTGAGTAATCCAGCCTCATTAATACCTATAAGCCTTTTCCAAATGGGATTATAACCATGAGCAGAGGTAAGAATTCATGAGTATCCTTTGAGTGCAAATGCTTGTTGTATTGGATGTTTTAAGACAACACAGAATACTAATTTGATTCATAAAACTTTTGTGATTCATAAAACTTTTTTAAGGGGCGACATTCCAAAGCCAACCGTTGTGAAACCCTTAACAAAACCATCAAATGAAAGATGTGTTTGCCATGGAATCATTTCTGACTCATGTTGACGCCGTGCGTGTCAGAGTAGAACTATGCTCATAGGATTTTCAAATCTTGCAGAAGTAGATTGCTGGCCTTGTCTTCTGAGATGACTCTGAGTGGATTGGGCCCACCAGTCTTTTCAGCAGCAGCAGCGGCAGCAGCACCGAGTGAGGTCATTAACAGGCTCATCTCCTGAGACTCCCTCAGGAAGCTCTGGAGGATAGTCATTTGTAAAGGCCAGTGGTCAGGTGGGTCTTTTGCCTGATCTGCGATACCAGGATTATATTAGGCTTTTGAAAACTTAGTGAAAGGAAGCCATAATCTAATATCCCTCCAAGAGAGGCAGTAGCAGGATGGGGAGTAAGCTGGAGAGGAAGGTAGAATACTGTAGAGGAATGGCTTGTAGCAGACAGAATGGAGATTGCCTGCTGACAAACAAGAGCAGTGATGTTGGGTCCTATTATCAGACTTCCATGCTTTTGAGTAGAGTAAAGATAGAATTGCTTTAAGGTTAGAAGAACTCTTGTGAATGTAATTGAAGAAGAGAGATGGAAAGACAGTCCTTGTCATTTTACTACTAAAACTATTTAACAGGTTCTTTCCCCAAAATACTACTAGGATAGTGGAATGCAGAAAGACTTTAAAATATTATCTCCCTTCCTTGTAGTGTTCCTGAAATGGTTTGGTCCTATGTAGTCTCAAAACACAAAACCCATTCCCACCTTGTTGATTCTGACTCATGGTGGCCCCATGAGTGTCAGAGTAGAACTGTGTGCTTCATGGCATTTTCAGTGGCTGATTTTTGGAATTGAGTGTGAGGCCTTTTCTAGGCCACTCCTGAGTGAACTAGAATCTGCAGTCTTTTGGTCTCCGTCTGAGCACATTACCATGTAAACCACCTAGGAGCTCTGTGTTCCTTCCTGGGAGAATGAAAATGGTCTGATATAGTGGGTGAACCTAAGGAGACTATCATTGAAAATCCTAGGATTGCAGCTGAAAAGATGAAATCTTTGACATCTTCTAATCCCTATCTACCCCAGTGACCCTCAGGGAGACTGACGCCAGAAAGGTTAAATGAATTACTTGGAATCATAGTCCTGTTATTTATTCTAGCTACAAAGTTTTAGCTTTTTAGAATCATGCTAGAAGATACTCTAGAGTTCTTATTCTGTTATATTCAAGGGTATTTTTTAAAAATATAAATGAATAAAAATAAAAATATGTATTGCTTGCAAACGAAATGATGTCCCATGTCGATATTGACAGTTCAGCAACTATTCCAAAAGCAACCACTGTCGTGAGCTCATTTGCTATGTCTAAAAGGTGGTGGTTGAAAGTGGCAATGGAGAATTAAAACCAAGAAAACTAGAACTTGGACTTGAAGTATCCAACAATGATCAAGGGTGTTGGAAAACAGCAGTGTCATGGGGCTGATGTCACCCAGTGTGGTGACACAAGGTGTCACATACCTGGGCGTCTTTGTGTGCCAAACTATACAGAATCCTTAGTCATGTTTATTACAAATTTCAATCATAGAATGGTATGTGACAAATAGAGTTGTAAATATCTTGAAGGTGGTTGTTGGTGTTGTTCTGTGCCGTCGAGTCGCTTGCAACTCATGGCGACCCTATGTCCAACAGTTCTAAACTCTGCTCTGTCCTGTGCCATTCGCACTGTCTCTGACACTCCACTCCCATCCCGATTACCCCAGTCACCGAATCAGTCCACCTCCCAGAGAGTCTTCCCCTCCTGCGCCTGCCCTCCATCCTCCCAAGCATAATGTCCTTCTCCAAGGACTGGTCTCTCCTTACAACCTGACCAAAGTATGTCGACGAAGTCTCAGAATCCTTGCCTCCAAGGAGCATCCTGGTTTAACCCTCTCCAGGATGAATCTGTATTCTTAGCAGTCCATGGTACCCTCAACATTCTTCTCCAACACCAAAGCTCAAAAGCATCAATTCTCCTTCTATCCTCCCTGGTCATTGTCCAACTCTCTGATGCATAACAAGTGATTGCAAAGACCATTGCCTGTACCTGACGCACCTTAGTCTCTAGAGACACATCGTTGCTCTTCAGTACTTTAGAGCGGTCCCTAACAGCAGACTTTCCCATGGCAGTGCGCCTTTTAATTTCCTGGCTGCTGGTGCCAAGACTGTTGACTGTGGAGCCAAGCAAACTAAAGCTGTGTACAATCTCAATCTGTTCACCATCCTTCCTGATGCTGCCAATTGGTCCAGTGGTGAGAATCTTTGTCTTCTTGACATTGAGCCTCAATCCATATTGGAGGTTGCAGTCCTTGACCCTCTGCAGCAAGCACTTCAGGTCCTCCTCAGTTTCAGCAAGCAGGGTTGTGTCATCTGCATAATGCAGATTGTTGATAGATCTTCTATTTATTATTTTATGGGAATACTTAAAACACACATATTTTGTAAAATCTGTCTACATTGAGTCACAACATTATTAGGAACTGGACGGAAGCCTTTTCAAAATTTTCTTTTTCTTTCATTATTATTCATTCTTAAAAAATTTATTGGTAAATGTTTACCAGAATGCTAATTACCACAAGATTGTGGCTAAAACAGGAGAGACGTTGATAGGATCAGTGACTATGAAAATCCCAGCTGCAATGACAACTGCCGCACATGCTTGAGTGATAGTAGCTCTGATGAGAGCACATCAGCAGAGTCAAGAAGGCAATCAGAATGCAGTTTTCACTTTGTGGGTGTATTGGTACATGTAAGCTGAGCTTATGGAGAATAGTTTTGTAATTTTAACTCAATATCACGATTCTTTCCTATGAAAGAATAGTATATTTCTGCTGAAACACTGCATACAAGTTTTATGACATGTCATTTTGATGTCACTGCCTCTGCTAGTGTACTTGGTGCAGTCCCCACCCCCTAGTGACATCCCTGTTGCTGTAACAAAGAAAGGTCTTGGGTCTTCAGTTTGAGCGTTTCCTGCTGTCACACAAGGCTGCCATTATATTATTGTCCTTTGTTTTGTGATTTGAGTGAAAGTTTACAAAGCTGGTAGGTTTTCCATTTAACCCTTAATACACATTTTGTTTTAGGCCATTATTTATAATACCCATAATGTAACACATTCTTCCTGCTTTTCCCCCCAGTAGATTCTTACTCCATCAGCCCTTCCATTTTACCCCTTCCTGTCTTATCTTGGCCAAATGCTACCCATTTGACCTCATAAGTCACCTGTTTTGTTGACTGACGGTTGAGCCATGGGGGTAAGTTTGTTCCAAGTACAAAGAGTAACCCAGGGCTCTAGTCTCAGGAGTGACACCAGTAAAGCCTGACCATTTTGTTCCACACTTTACCCCACTCTGCTCAGGACTTGGGAAAATCTGCTATCAATGACTTCTTCAAAGTGTTAAAGAGCAAGACTACCTGCTTCAAGACTAAGGTGCACCTGAATGAAGCCTTGTTCTTCCCAGCTGCTTCATGTGCATATGAAAGTTGAACAAAGAATAAGGAAGACCAAAAAAGAATCGATGCCTTTGAATTGTGATGTTAGTGAAGAGTATTGAACGTTCCTCGTGCTGCCAAAAAAGCAGACAGCTCTGTCTTGGAGGGCATGCAGTCAGGGTGTTCTTCAGAGGCAGGGATGGTGAGATTTCATCTCACGTACTTTGGGCATGTCAGAAGGGGCTATTCCTTGGAAAAAGATATCGGGCTGGGGAAAATACAGGGACACAAGAGAGAGGAAGCCTCTAGAAGAGGGCTTGATGTAGTGACTATGAGGACTTGAGCGTGGCAGAGATGGTGAAGACGGTGCCGGATGTGGCACGGCCCACCTTTGTTTTTCATAACGGTTGCTGTGAGTCATAGATGACTTGATGGCGCCTTTCAACAACCGCTGAGAGGTAGAGCGTCTCCCTAAAAGTGGACTTAAATACTAAACTGCCAACCGAAAGATTGATGGTTCAGAACCACGCAGAGGCATCATAGGAGACCAGTGTTGCCACTGGAAACCCTGACACACATCAGGTTCCTGTGACTCAAAGTCACAATCAATTACACAGCAGCGAGTTTTGCTTGGGTTTTTTGTTTTATTTTGTTTTTAATGCAGAGTAGAAAATCTTAACTTTGAAACTATGCACTTTAGCTAATATTTCTTTATGCCAGCGTAAAACATGAGTTCAAAGCATATCTTGTCTGAAACTATTTCTTTTGAACTGAGAAGACTTATTTAAAGAGAATTTGCGTTCCATTCGAGTGCCTGGTCAGTATGTGGCCTTCCTCAGTGTCTGACTTCCAGTTGCTCCAAGCATTTGCCACCTGGACTGAGTGGAATCCCACAATCCTGACTAGCTGCTTGTTTTTCTCCAGCACATGCCTGTGGCATCTGTTTATTTGAAGAGGAGAGAAACAGAAGATGATGGTATTTATGCAAGATAATTAGGAGTGAACGGGGTCTGGCCATATATGGAGGGAAGAGAAGCCTTGGCTTTGGAGCACAAAGAAAGTACAGCATAAAAATAGAAAGGGGATCTTGAGACTTTGTCAGAGGCCAGGGCAGCAGGAGCTCTTCTGGAAGCAGAGTTCTGTGTTCAGCACATGAGGCCCTGGAATCTGAAGTGCAGTTTGTTTTCTTCCCTCTCTGCTGACTCAGTCTGTAACTTTGGCAAGTTTCTCAACATCTCTGTTCCTTATTTTCTGTCTTGGGAGTGGCACTCCTGATGCCTGCCTCCTTGGGACACGAGCCAGCGTGAGGGTTAGTGTGAATGGGGAAAGTTCCTTTGTGCTGTTCTTTATTTCTTTTTATGTGGAAACCTTTCTTGTGCATTTTGGTTTGTCTTTTTAGCGACTTGATCAGTATCATGTCCTCTGTTTACACATGGGCAGTCATCACCACGCCTTTATAAAACCCTGAAGAAGAGTAGTTGGGAAGCTTGCAGAATTGCTCTGGGGTGAGACTGGTGTCATCCCCACACTCTGTCTTTGCTTAAGGAATGACGCTGTAGGCATAGTTTGTCCATTTGTGTGTTAGCTTTTTGTTTATATGGAGCCTGGTCTGTGTCTGACTTTGTGTTCGGAAGGAAGCTCAGTGTCTAGTCTGGGAGCCATCTGTCCTGCTCTGGCATCAGCAAGGTGAAAGCCTGGATCCCAGTCCCTTATCAGGGATGTGGTCGAAGGCACTGAAATGTAGTTTTTGCATCATCAGGGGGTAATAGGATCTCCTACTGAGAATCCTCGAGAGGATTTAACTTGACAGGCATGGAGAGCACAGCACTCCATATATAGCCCCACCAGCGTACAATGTCTCTTCAGGTTCCATCTGTATAATGAATGCTTATGACTAAGCGATCTCAGTTGTTGTTAGGTGCTGTTGAGTACATTCCATCGTGTTCCAGTGAACAACAGATCCAAATCTTGCCCTATCCTACCACATTCTCACTATCTCTGATATATTCAAGCCTACCACTAACAGTCACTGTGTCTGTCCATCGTGTTGACTGTCATCCTCTTTTCATGACCCTCCACCTTTCCAAGCACGATATCCCTTTCCTCCTTACCACATTCCCAAAGTGTGTGAGATGAACTTCCCATCTTTCTCTAAGGAGCACTTTGGCTGTACTTTCTCCAAGTCATACCTGTTCATTCTTTTGCAGTCCATGGCGTATTCAGCACTCTTCTCCAACACCACAACTCAGAGTTACCAATTCTTCTGGGATCCTTACTCATTATCCAGCTCTCAGATGCATAGTAGGTGATTGGAAAGACCATGGCTTGACTCAGGCACACCTTAGTCTTTAAACTGATATAATTGCTCTTCAGGACTTTGGAGAGGTCCCTGACAGCAGACTTTCTCAATATAGTAAATCTTCTGAGCTCCTGACTGCTGTTACCAAGCGTTTTGATTGTGGATCCAAGTAAGATAAAATCTTTGGTAATTTAAATCTTTTCTCCATCTATATCGATCTGTCTATCTATCTATCTATCTATCTATCTATCTATCTATCTATCTATCTATCTATCTATCATGCTGCCTATTGGTCCAGTCATGAGGATTTCTGTTTTCGTGATGTTGAAATGCAACCCATATTAAGGGCTGTGCTCTTTGATCTTCTGCAGCAGGTGTTTCAAGTCCTCCTCACTTTCAGCTAACAAGATTGTATATAACAACTGCCTTCTGGTCCATATATAGGTTTTGGACAAGCACTATCAGGTATTTTGGGATTCCCATTCTTCTCAAAGTTAGCCACAGTTTGTTATGATCCACATAGTCAAATGCCTTTGCATAGTCAATTAAACACAACAGGTAGGCACTCCTCTGGTACTCTGCTTCCAGGACATATTTGTCTAACATTGGCTATAATGTCCCTGGTTCAACGGTGTCTTCTAAACCCAGACAGCACAGCTAGGAATGAATAATCCTTTTATTTGTGGTGGTGATGTTCTATGCCATTGAGTCGGGACCAACTCATAGATGATGATGTATTATTAATTCAGTTTAGAAGGACAAGAGCGAGTAACTTGGTTCAGTGCCTCACAGATGATGGTAACTAAATAACTGTTCTAAAATGGTATCACCTCACTTGGTGGCTTAAAGCAGCTTTCTCTTGGGTTTTCTTTATCAGGAGGCCAAGCATAGCTTAGCTGGGCCCTCAGCTACAGGGTCTCTCTAAACTGAAGTCCGAGAACCCCTGTCATCTCAGGCTCACGTAGGGAAGTGCCCACCTCCAAGCTCAGGATTCAGTTTCTTGCAGGCAGTGGAACCCAGTGTCTCTGTTTCTGTTGACTGTCAACAGAAAGGTGCCTTTAGCTTATTTTCCTATCAGGCTTCCCATTGTGGCCACTCTCTCAAAGCCAGTAAGGAAAGAAACCACCTCACAAAACAGGTTCCAATCACAGGTAACCTAATCTTGCACATGTGATCATGTTCACTCAGTTACCTTTGCCATATTCTGTTAGTTAGAAGCAAGCCACAGGTCTCAATCAAGGGGAAGGTGCCAGTGACCATAAGCCAGGGCTCTACTTAAAGAATTTTACTGAGGACTTCCCCTGACTCCAAATCAGGAAACAAAATTGGAATACTCTCAATGCAATGTTCTGTTTTCTGTGGTGATTTTTGTTTTGTTGTGTTTGGGTACAAAAAAACCAAAGTGAAGACTGATTGTAGATAAGATCTAAGCTTGGTTTCAATTTGAAGGCCTTTGGAATGTAAAGGTTACCCTTCTAGTTAGGGGAGAATAAGCTATCCAATTTGGTTATTCTTGTTAGTAAAACTGTAGTCAGCCATTCGTGCTTCCAGGAGCAAACTGTTCACATCTGCGCCAATGATTTACATCCTTGCCTGAAATGCTTTGTTTAGTCATGAGCATATTCTTCCTGAGAACATTGTAGTTTGCATCTTGACTAATGCTTCTTAAATGGTTTTTGCATCCTCCCCTTTTGTTTCCTGGGAATGCATGTTGGCCCTGGCATTCTGTTCGTTGGGCATGGTGAGAGTTGCCATCCTCTAAAAGTTGTTTAGTCTGTTAATAATCTGCAAAGCATAGTGGGAATTTTGGTAAATACACACACACACACACACACACACACACACGAGTTTTAAAACAGAACCATTTGAATAAAAGTTGAAATAAAGTTGACTTTGAACAAGAACCTGGTTCACTCCCAGTGAGCTCATAGTTAATCAAGCATCTCCATTTTTGTTGCCTTGACTCCAGGGAAATGTGCAGAAGCTGAGGAGGCCGCTTGAGAATCTGTCCACCATTGGCTTAGTTATCCAGTGTCGCTGTGACACAGACGACACAGTAGATGGTTTTAACAAACTTACTGATTCTCTTACAGCTTAGGAGGCCAGAAGTTCAAATTCAAGGTGCCAGTGCTATGGAAACTCTGGCTCTCTTTGTCTTTGTCAGTTTTGGAAGAATATCCTTCTTTCTTTTTTTCTTTCATAATCTATAGTCAAGAGGTCCTTGGAGATCCCCACGTGTCTTGATCTTCCTCTCGTCAGGGAAGTTCCTCTTGAAAGAGACCCAGGTCCTTTCTTGGTCTTCTCTGCTTGCTTTCCTCTCCCTTTATCTTACAGACAACACCCTAGGAAAACTTCCCTTTGATCAGATAGGGCTGTGATGCATTTGACCCTTAATCTTTTACACCTGTTTGGTTGTATCCATGAAGATGTGGAGGCAAGTCAATCTATGACAGGTATTGTACATTTCAGGTAGAATATACAGCTCTATAAACCTGAGGAATAAGTACTGAAGGCTATGGGACAAAAAGAGGGATTGGAGACTAATGGCAAGATCTAGGAAGACTTTTGGATAGTGTTTATTTTGAGTTGGAGCTTGAATAATTGACATGAGCTGGCAGAGAAGGACAGCATGTATCATGGTGGATGGAGCAGCAGTGAGGGAAAGGGCATAAGCGTATTGAACATGAGGAATGGGGAGCAGAGAGCAGATTGGTACTGTGGGGTCCAGTGCCCCATAGTGGAAAGTGGTACAAACTTGGCCTGACCTCAAAGACCAAGCCACCCTCACCTCCAACAGAGTGTTGCAGAGGCATTAATGATGAAGTGCTCAGCTGTTAGCCAGAAGATTTTTGGTGTGAACCCAGCCCTTGAAAACCCTCTGGAGCAGTTCTCCAATGCACACATGGGGTCATCGTGTGTTAAAATTCATTCAGTAGCAACTAACAACAGTCAGAGGTCAGATTCTCAAACTCAGTTGCCACCAAGTTAGACCTGACTCATAGCTGACTCTCCACTGGGTTTTCAGAGACAGTAAGTCACATGGGAGGAGATTGCCTATTTTTCTCTCATGAGCCTCTCGGGGATTCGAATCACCGGAGTCACAGCCTTTGAGTTAGCAGCTCAACTCCTTGTGGTCAACACCACTACAGCTCCCTAACCATAATGGAACTTGAAAATCAGCTTTCTCCACAGGACCAACTCTACAGAATTAAAATTTATTCTAGTTTGCACACATGGAAGTTTTTATGTTTGACATTACAAACAGGAGAGAGATTAGTTATCTCTTTCATTTTTGATGACCCTGTATTTTTCTCTCTCTCTCGGTGAACAGAAAGCGAAACTACCAATAGTGTGCCGAGCGACGAAGAGAGCAACGAGGTAAGTAAGTACAGCCCGTGTGGCTTCCGAGACACTGGGGGAAGCTCTCCCAGCGGGGCACATGGATTTCCTTGCTGATAACTAAGTTTTTCCGATATGAATTATGAGCTTTACTTTTGGATTTTAAATTATAAAATTAAACTTTGGGAGTACTGAAGGGAAGGAAATGGAATGTTATCATTAGAAGGAGCCTATGAAGGCGGAATAGGGACTTGTAGATGAGACTGGTCGATTTGTTACCACTGCAAATATCCTAATCCACAAGCAGAAATAGAAGGTCCTGGAGAGGCCAGAAGCCATTACCGGAAGTAAACCTCAGGAAGAGCTAAAACAACCTCCTCAGATACCTGGATCCCCTCCTGTGATCTGTGCCCAGAGGCGGGGTGTGTGCTAATCTTGATTCTGAGTTAGTCTGTTTCTTGTTTCCCCACTTCACACAATAGCAGGAAATGACTGTAGAGGTGATGAAAAACATTCCCGCAGACTGTCTGTGCCTGTGTGTGTGAGTGAGAGAGAGAGAATGTGCAGGAATTCTGGAAAACCAAAGGATAGATGTCCCTATACATTCTGAATTTTGTTTCTTAAAGAATTCCAGTATCTTCTCTGAACCAGCCCCATTGAGGCCAGCTGCTTGTAGGGCCTTCTAGAGCTCTAAGCTGTACCTTTTAAAAGCAGTCCAGGGGTACATAACTGTACTTACTCAAGCTTCCTTTTCAAGTTTAAATTGGGCATCAGTGAGGGATCAGGCAGCCTTGACAATCCAGTCTTCCCACACTGTTACCTCTCTGCCAGACTTTGTGCAGTGCTAAGGGGGACTAGTCTAAGTTACCACCTGTTTTCCTCCCTTCATCAAATAGTATTTCTGAGAGACAGCAAGTAGGAATTGATCAAAAAGAAAGAGAAATAATTGTTTGGGGAGTGGCTACCTGGTATGGATTTCATTGAGGGCTGTAGAGCTGTTATGCTTTTTTTGCACCTTTTGTGGGGATGGTGGTGGGTTTTTAAAAAGAACACAGAAGTATTCAAAAGAAGAAAAAGGAAAAAAAGGTGTTTTATTTTCTTTGAAAGGTGAGGCCCCATTGGAGGAAGAAGAACATTGAAGGCAAACAGTACCTCAGCAACATGGGGACGAGAAGCACCTACCTGCTGCCCCCCATGGCAACCTTTGTCACTTCCAACAAGCCTGATCTTCAGGTCACCATCAAAGAGGAGAGCTGTCCAGTGCCTTACAACAGCTCCTGGCCCACATTCGCAGACCTCCCCCTCACTCCCTCTGTGACTGCAGCCGCCAGCACCAGTCGGCCAGACCGGGAGACGCGGGCCAGCGTCATCAAGAAGACATCAGATATCACCCAGGCCCGGGTCAAGAGCTGTTAAGCCTTTGACCCTCCTTGGTGGTTTTGGGGATTTCTTGGCTTTGTTTTGTTGTTTGTTTGTATTTTATTTTTCTCTCTGACACCTGTTTTAGACAAATCTAAGGGAAAAAGCCTTGACAATAGAACATTGATTGCTGTGTCCACCTCCAGTACTGGAGCTTCTTTTTAAACTCAGGACTCCAGCCTATTGGTAAACACGTCTCTCTAGAGTCTGCTGGATCTCCCAGGCCTGCTCCCTCAAGTTCAAGGACGCCATAGGACCAACATCCGAAACGGGGCAGCCAAGGTCACCGTGGTGGAGTGGATGCCTCAGAATGGACGAGAAAATGTGAACTAGCCGGAATTTTTTATTCTTGTGAATATGTATATAGGGCAGAACTAGCAACGTTGCAGTCTGCTTCTGCACCTTATCTTAAAGCACTTACGAATAGGCCTTCTTACGATCTTGCTCTTTTTCACAGCACAGAATCCCCCTTCCCTACTTTCTTTCCCCACCCCCTCCTATCCCTTCAGGTTCTTTCCCTATTTCTCCTCTGCTCAAAGGCCATGCCCGACATGCTTGAAGAGGAGGAGAAGAAAATGAACCCTTCCATAGATATCCCATTTTAAGACTGCTTTAAAAAAACAACAAACAAATCTTTCTAATCTGCTATGCTTGAATGCCACGCGGTACAAAGGAAAACCATCATGGAAATATTATGCAAATTCCCAGATTTGAAGACGAAAAATACTCTAATTCTAACCAGAGCAAGCTTTTTTATTTTTTATACAGGGGAATATTTTATTCAAGGTAAAATTCTAAAGAAGATATAATTGTTTTTTATCTTTTCTACAGCAAATTTATAATTTTAAGATTCCTTTTCTTGTTTATCAGCAGTTGTTACTACATCCTTGTGGCACATTTTTTTTTAATTTTGTAAAGGTGAAAAGCTTTTATGAGCTCATGTAGCAATCAGATTATCCTGTGGATTGATAATAAATGAATATGATATATAGTTAAATTTTTAATGGGCATCACGCCTGCCTTTGTCTTTGTCTATTTTAGAACACAAATGTGGGACAGAATTGGCGAAGTATTACTTCTTCTTGGGAACCAAAGTGTTTTCTCTTAAGGACCACCAAAGACCCTGGAGGTTGTGTGAGAATGTTGATGATGCCCTCTGCTGTGTGCTCGCAGGGGCCAGCCTTCTTGTTAACACTACTTGGATACAGTCTACAGTCCTCACAGAGGTGCTATACCACAAAGAGTTGTCTCCATTCCACACGTGAGGAAATGGAGAGTTAACCTAAAAATGCCTCACGAAAGGCCACATAAGTAAGAAGGGTCAAGGGGGCTATGTTAAACCCAGGACAGTTACCCGTAGGCTTATTCCTACTCATGGTAACCCCACGTAATATCAGAGTAGAATGGCTCCAGTGATTTTTCAGTATCCTCCTTTGTTAAAAAACAAACAAACAAAAAACACAACACACAAAACCTTAGCCCTTTGTTCTGAGAAACCTTTGGGTGAACTTGAACCACTGAACTTTTCGTCAGCAGCTGAGTTTGCTAATTCTTTGCATCATCCAGAGACTCCTGGTGTAACTACTCGCTCTGTTATTCTCCTTCATGTTCCTCTTGTGAGCACATTCCATCTACCTCTATGTTTCCCACTCAAATGCTTACAAATATAAAGTTTTGTGTTTATGTCATCTGTAGACCCAGAAGGAGCCCTGGTAACTTAGTGGTAAGGAATTGTGCTGCCAGCCCTTTTTAAAGCATGCAGTTCCCTTGGAGAAAGATGAGTAGTCTCCTCAGGTGCAGTTAACTGCTTCTGAAAACCTGCTGGAAAGTCAGCTATGAGTCAGTTCCACCTAGGCGGTTCACAACAGTAGGGCTCATAGATGAGCCGTTTTCTATAACTTATCTGCTCTATGTCCAAGGAGCCCTGGTAGCATAATACGTTACATGTAGGACTAATCAGCCCTTCTGTGGGAGGAGGTGGGGCAGGCTACTCATAAAGATGGACAGCCTTGGACATGTGGAGGGTCACAAAGACTTGGAATCAGCTCAAGGGCAGTGGGGTTTATTCTCCATCATGCTGCCCATGTTAAAGGCTGGACATTTAGACATAGCCTCTACCCTCAGAATTTAGGGTTTTTTGGCGTGAGAAACAATTCATGAAGGTTCATTTCTGTTCCTCACCCCTTTATCTTCAGGGCGACCACATAACTAACCTTGGAAAAGCACTGCATGGCTTCACCCATTTCTACTGTGTCTATAAAAATTGAAATAATAAAAGTCAGCTGCCTCCCTACCACCCTGGGGAGTTGTGGAAGAGATTGCTAAGTTAATGTTTGAAAAAGGTTCTTTCGTTGAAAGGACAAAGGGCTATTTTTATGTCTAACTCTGTGTGTATAGCTGCAGATATAATTATAGGTCATAAAACTATCCAGTCCTAACAAACATCACCTGAAGCATTTTCCTAGCTGATGTCTCTCTCTTGTGCCACATGTTGATAGCTGACTGCTTTCGTGTGGAGAGCGCCATCTCATACTTCTGCCTTCTCAGCACTGAGCTTTCAGTCAAGAACCACTCTTCTTCCAGGGCCCAAATAAACAACTTCAGCTCTTTGTAACGTATACTTAAATCTTTCTATTTATTTTACTTCCTATCTGTGTGTGTATACATAAAACAACAGAGGGTAACCCTACATCACATGGTCTGGCTACCAAAGACTTAATGGCGGCTTCTGTCTCCTTTCCTCTTTTCTTTCCCTCAGACCTCACTTGGCACCCACCTCACAGCCCTGCCGCCTTCAGCAGCGGCAGTAAACCCTCAGTCTGATTGTCCCATTTTTGTGGCTTAATTTACAGAATGATCATGTGGAAGAACAATCAGAATGTGGGAATCCAAAAATTTAAGTTTTAAAGATAATTAGTGTGAATATGACTGGAAAACAATTATATTAAAAATCTTTGTGACACAGGCTATGTGTTATATCTGTGAGTTGCTTCCTAGTCATGTAGGAAAACAAAACTGCAGTTAATGTGGTCACAATGGGCATGAGGAAGAAAACAGAGATGGGACATACTGTGGACTGCACCCACAGACCTGTTGTTGTTGCTAAAAAGAGGTGCTGGGGACCGGTGAGGCATCTGACTGACCTCTGTGTGCAAGGAGGGGCCTTTGTGATGGCATTGCGGGGTGGGGGGGGGGGTGGAGACAAGTAGCAAGTTCAGAGTAACTACCTTTTGAACAATAGCTCTTTTCTGTGCAGCCAGTACCTGGGCCGCCTCCCAGACAGGCTCATTGCACACCTGTGAACTGTGGATCCAGGGGCAGAAACTCCTGCCCAGCTCGAAGGGTATGAGAACCTCGCGTTGCTTATACTGCTGTTCAGACGGTAAAAGTCTGCAGCTCATGCACACAAGCACACCCATGACCACGCTAAAAACAGGTGCAAGGGCTCTGCGTCTCTGCTGCTGAAAATAGTGGCTAGAAGGAAGGAAGTGGTCAGGCCTAATAACTGGTTTTAGTAAAAATAAAATGTTCAGTTCGTTCCAGAACCTAGTCGTGCTCAGAAGCGATTAGGATGTGGGGCATTTCTGTCTTCCCATCATCTGAAAGAGCATCTCAGGGCATTCTTTAACCATGTTCCTTGAGCAGCATAGCAGTGTCTGTTTCTGAGAGCAAGCTGCCCTGTGGAGGCTTGGTCAGTGTCTCAGTGTCTGCTTTATAAACATGTGTGGACAGGCTACAGGCTCTGTGGAATGCGCGGTGCTGGGATGGTGCAACTGCCACGCCGTTAACCCCTGGCACACACAGCTGCCACACGCGGCAGCCTGCATAGCACAGATAGCTGATTTTAGCAGCATGTCTGTTTCTGCAGGTGCAAAATAAAAATATTTCAGGATGACATCTTTAAGTTTCAGTTTTGGTTGAGAAGGACTTTTTAAAACTGAAAGACTTAAAACATGATCCGTGTGAATCATCAGGGAAAGAGAATAGCCAAGATGCTACATCAGCCAATCCTTGAGTCAGGTATCAGAATGCTGTTGCTCTCTTGTTCTAAGTTTCAGGATAATGTTAGCTGCTAGATGAGGGTAAGTTCCTGATGGTTCCTTATGGTTGGTGATGAGTACAATTTTACTCATTCCTAGAATACTATTGTTAATAACCTCAACAGCTCTCTCTTGTCTCCCAACTGTGTTATAAACTTGAACTTCTATTTTAACAGGATCTCTTGATTTGAATCCTGCACCATTTTTCATACCTCTGGGAAATAAAGATATTCTTTCTTCCAGTGTACATAGAATTCTCACCATTTTTGTGGGAGACCTGAGTTTGATTTCTGGTCAACACACCGTGTGTGTGTGTGTGTGTGTGTGTGTGTGTGTGTGTGTGTGTCTGTGTGCCACGATCCCTCAGTCGATGGAAGCTTGCATATTGATGTGATGCGGAACAGATATCAATCCAACTTCTAGAATTAAGATAACCTGGGGGTGGGGGGAGGCCTATTGATCTATCTCAGAAAGGGTAAAAATCTTACATAATACAGAGCTCTGGTGGCCTAGCGGCAAGAAGCTGCACTGCAATCCCCAAAGGTGCCCGGTTTGAATCCACCAGGTGTTCTGCTGGAGATGGAGGGGCAGTCTCCTGTGTGAGTCTGAACTGATTCAATGGTACACAACAAGGAAAGGAAAAAAAGTAAATAATACAACAGCGTTACAATTGAGCATGAAAATGGTGCAAGGCCAGGTAGGGTTTCCTTTTCTTTGAATTGTTGTGTTGTCAGATGCCATCAAGTCAGCTATGGCTCATTGTGACCCACCTTGTTGATCTTCCTCTGCTGACCCTTTGCCTTTCCCAAGATGATGCCTATTTCCAAGGGCAAGTCTCTTCTGACAACATGCCCAAAGTATGTGAAATGAAGTTTCACGGTTCTTGTTTCTAAGGAGCACCCTGGTTGCACTTCCTGCAAGACAGATTAGTTTGTTCTTTGGGCAGTCCGTGGGCTATCCAATACTTTTCTCCAACCATAATGAGGATTGATAATTGATAAGAGCTAGCAACCACATAGATATAGGTTTTGTCTGGGATTCCCATTCTTCTCAATTCTAGCCATATTGTGTTATGATAAATTCCTTTGCATAGTCGATAAACACAAATAGACATTTTTCTGGCTGGTATTCTCTGCTTTCAGCCAGGAACCATCTGACATCAGCAGTGATATCTCTGGTGCCATGGCCTCTTTTAAATCCAGTTTAAACTTCTGCAAGTTTTCTGTCTACGTAATATTTTAGCTGTTTTGGGATGATCTTCACTAATATTTTGCTTACAAATTATATTAATGATATTGCTTGATCATTTCCACATTGTGTTGGATCACCTTTCTTGGGAAGGGGAACAAATATGGATCTCTTTCAGTCAGTTGACCAGGTAGCTGTCCTCCAAATTTCCTGGCATAGACTGGTGAGCACATCTAGGGCTGCATCTGTTAGTTGAAACACGTCAATTGGTAGTCCATTGATTGCTTCTACCTTCTTTTTTGAAAGTACCTTCAATGCAGCTTTAACTTCTTCCTTCATTACCATTGGCTCTTGTTTATATGGTACTTCTTGAAATTTTTCCGTGTCAACCAGTTTTTGGTTTTTGTGTGATAACTCTGTGTCGTTCCATCTTCCTGGATAATTCAAGATTTTGCCAATAGTATCTCTCGGTATTGCAACTCATGGCTTGAGTTTGTTTTTCAGTTCTTTCAACTTTAGAAATGCAGAGTGAATTGTTTATTCTCTAAGTCCAGCTCTTTACATATTCCATTATAATATTTTGCTTTGTGTTCCCAGCTGCCCTTTTAAATCATCCAGTCATCTCTTTCACTTGGACATTACTTTACCTCGTTTTGGCTTCTCATTGCTCTAGTGCAGTTTTCCTCAGACATCCATTTTTGTCTTCCTTTTCTTTGTGCTGATCTTTTGGCCTCTTCATAGACTATATATTTTGTGTCATGCCATAACTCATCTGGTATTTAATTATTAGTGTTCAATGCCTCAATTCTGTCCTTGAGATGATTTTTAAATTCAGGTGGAATAAACTCAAGTTTTAATTCTGATTCTTGGGGACTTGTTTCCATTTTCTTCAGCTTCAATTTGACCTTGCACATGAGTAGTTCGTTGTCTATTTCACAGTCAGCACCTGGCCTGGTTTTGAGTGCTGATATTGAGCTTCTTCCAGTGATTTTTTTCCCCCACAGAAGTTGTTACTCTGATTTCTCTGCAATTCATCAGATGAGGTTCACGTGTAAAAAGGCCTTTTATGTTATTTAAAAAGGGTATTTGCAATGAATAAATCTTAGGATATATAAAAATCAATCATAAATTATTAAACATGCATAATTCATTCATAACTTGACCAAGAGGCTGCTGTCCAAATACAGCATAGGGATACTGCCTGCAGAGTTTAAAATCAGGAAATGCGTACATCAGGATTGTATCCTTTCTCCATACCTATTCAATCTGTACCCTGAACAAATCATCCGTGAAGCTGGACTCAACGAAGAATGTGACATCAAGGTAGGAGGAAGACTCGTTAACCTACATTATGCAGATGACACAGCCTTGCTTGCTGAAAGTGAAGAGGACTTGAAATCCTTGCTGAAGAAGATTAAAAGACTACAGCCTTCAATATGTATTGCATCTCAACTTCAAGAAGACAATAATCCTTACCACTGGACAGATAAACAACATCATGAAAGATGGAGAAAAGTTTGAACTTGTCAACACTTTCTCATCTTCCTTGGATCCACAATCAACACCCTTAGTGTCAGCAGACAGAAGATTAGGAGGCATATTGCATTGGACAAGTTCACTGTCAGGAACCTCTCCGAAACAATTAAGAGCAGTAATGTTAGTTTGAAGACTAAAGTCAACCTGATTCCGGTCATGGCCTTTTCAGTCACCTGCTATGCCTCTTTGACAGCTGAACAATCAATAACGACAGAAAAATTGAAGCCTTTGAATTGTGGTGCCATGGACTGCCAAATAACAAACAGAGAAGTCTTATAAAAAGTGCAGCCTGAAAGCAAGGATGGTGAAGCTTTGTCTTTCATTCTTTGCGTAACTAGGAGAGGCTGTTCCTTGGAATGGAACATCATGTTTGGAAAGGTGGAGGATCAGCAGAAGAGAAGATCTTCAACATGCTGGATTGACACAGTTACTGCAGCAATGGGCTCAAGTGTGTCAGAAACGACGAGGATGGCACAGGGTAAGACAGCGTTCAAATCTGTTGTTTATAAGGTCACTATGAGTCACACTTAATCTCAATGGCCTCTAACAACAACAACAACAACAACAAAGCAACCACAACCACGTATAACACAGAAAACATTTCACTAACTCAGACTTCAAACATTTAAGGCATAGGCAAATAGGAGTTTTCTTGAAAATGTAAAATGCAATCCAAAGCTATTGCTTTAATTTTACCTGATGGTTTCAGGCCTCATTTGCAACACAGCTGCAATGTGGAAAGGAAACCACCGGCTGGTTTGGCAGAGCGGTGTTTTGAAATACTTTTATTGGCGAAGATCGGTTTAAAGTAACAGAAGTCCAAATGTCTTTCTTTAGCACTTGGTGAATTTAATTAGGGTAATCATACATTTTTGTTTTTCTCAGGACTGAGCAGCTTGCAGGATACCAATTTGGCAAAGTTTCAGCCAACAGGCATGAACCAGTGGTCACCTTCATCTTGCTGACATCAGAGAAAGCATGCCATTTCATGTTCTTCCAGGACTGTTTAAACCCTCAAGATAAAAACTTCATGAGAAGAAGTTATTGAGGCTATATTGTTCATTAGTCTGTTACTAATGCATTGATTTACTCACTGCCATGGAATCTATTCTGACCCTGTTGTTGTACTATTTTGTGCTGTTGAGTAATCTGCAACTCTATGTATAACAGCTCTGAAGCCTGCTCTATCCTGAACCAGCCTTATTATTTCGGACACATCTACCCCCATAACACCAGTCACTCAATAAATCCATTTCATCCAGGGTCTTCCTCTCTTCCACAGTTCCTCCATGCTTCCAAACATAATGTTCCTCTCCAAGGACTGGTCCCTCCTTGCAACACACCCAAAATATGTCAGACAGAGCTTCAGAATCCTTGACTCCAAGGAGCAGCCTGGTCCCACTCTCTCTAGGATGAACCTGTTTGTTGTTCTCTTAGCAGTCCATGGTATATTCAACACTCTTCTCCAGCACCACAGCTCAAAGGCATCAACTCTCCTTCTAACATCCCTTGTCATTGTCCAGCTTTCTGATGCATAGCAGGTAATTTCAGAGACTATGGCCCAGATCAGCTGCACCTTAGTCTCCAAACTTACATAGTTGCTGTTCAGTACTCTGGGGAGGTCCCTGATAGCAGACTTTCCCACTGTAGTTCGTCTTTTTTTTTTCTTTATTTTTCCCCCCCCACTGGTTTATTTACAAAACTCGAATACAAATTCGAACAAATTCTTCCAACTTTTCTCACCACCCCCCACCCATTACATTGTACAACCCAATGATTATACCCACCACCACCATCCCCTACACATTCACATTCCTCTGCTGCCAGCCTCTCCTACCCCTCCTGGGTCCTTATACTTACTCTACAATAATGGTTTTAGATGACTATTATTGTGTAATTTGTCTTTTGATTTCCTGGCAGCTGGTACTAAAATTGTTGACTGTGGAGCCAGGCTACTGGGAGCTGTTAATAATCTCAATCTCTTCACCTATATCATGAGGCTGCCAAACAGCCCAAAGGTGAGAATTGGAGAGTGTCCACCATTCTCCTTTAAAGGGACTGGTAGACTCAAACTTCCAACCTTTCTGTTTGCAGCCTAATATATTAGCACCATACCACCAGGGCCCATGCATTTATTTAGTTGTTAGATATCATTTTGTCTACCACAACTTTCACCAATCCTAAAAAACCACAGATCAGAGCATGCCAGAGATGGTGGTGCAGGATTGCATTGGATGCAATTGCAAATTACATTAGATGGCACAAGATAATGACAAGATTCTGATGCATTGATCTAATAGTTGTTGTTTCATGACATCCAGTCAGAATTGACTCCTAGCTGACTTTTCAGCAGGTTTTCAGAGGCAGTGAACTGCACTGGAAGAGATTGCCCATCTTTTTGCCCACGGAGCAGCTGGTGCATTCAAACCATGTTCCTTTGGAGTGGCAGCACGGCTTCTTACCTACTATTCGATGACAGTTCCCTGATTTATAGTGATTTTGTGCCTATGTGCCATCCAATTCAAACTGACTAACAAGTGGTCCTCTGGCAGGTTTCCAGATGCAGTAAACCACAAGAGAAGAGATGTGCATCTTTCTCCCAGAGAGCAGCCGGTGAATTTGAACCATGAAGAGATTGAGATTGTTCACAGCTTCAGTTTGCTCGGCTCCACAGTCAACATTCTTCGCACCAGCAGCAAGGAAATAAAAAAACGCATTGCGATGGGAAAGTCTGCTGTTAGGGACCTCTCTAAAGTACTGAAGAGCAATGGTGTCTCTCTGGAGACTAAGGTGCGCCTGATACAGTTGATGGTCTTTGCAATCACTTGTTACGCATCAGAGAATTGAACAATGACTAGGGAGGATAGAAGGAGAATTGATGCCTTTGAGCTGTGGTGCTGGAGAAGAGTATTGAATGTACCATGGACTGCCAAGAAAACAAACAGATTCATCCTGGAGAGGGTTAAACCAGGCTACTCCTTGGAGGCAAGGATTTTGGGGCTTCGTCTGACATACTTTGGACATGTTGTAAGGAGAGACAGGTCCTTGGAAAGGGACATCATGCTTGGGAGGGTGGAGGGACAGCGCAGGAGGGGAAGACCCTCTATGAGATGAATTGATTCAGTGACTGGGGTAATCAGGATGAGTGTGTCGGAAGCAGTGCGGTTGGCGCAGGATAGAGCAGGATTTAGGGCTGTTGTACATAGGGTCGCTATGAGTCACAAATGACTCGACGGCACATAACAACAACATGATGTACCTTTGGATTAGCAGCACAACTCCATACCCCCCAGGTCACTGGAACTCCCTGATTTAGTAGTACTTTATTTTTAAAAAATGTATTCATTCATCCGTTCAACCATGCTTATTGCATTCCTATGATTTGCTGAGATAGACCCAAACAACTGGCCAGCAGCTAGTTTGGTTTGTGGTTGGTTCTAAGAGTTAAGGAAGTGTTAGAGAAGTGAACAAGACAAAAATCCTTGCTCTAGTGGAGCTTAAATTCTAGCCAGGGTGGACATACACCCAATGAGTAAAAATAAGCTTCTGAGGACAGTAAAAGAAAGTTGATGAAGAAAAAATAAAGCAGAATTACAAAGGCACAGAAACAGGTATTTAGAGCTTTCATTTCAGAGCTTAGGGAATCAATTGAAGGGTTGGTGGTTACAGAGAACCACAGTTAGAGGGAAAAGAGGAAAACAATGTGTATCAGCAGGATTCAGTTGCAGGAAACAGAAACCACTGCAGCTATTTTAAGCAGGAAAGGATTGAATAGAGAGAAGTAGGTGTTTACAAATAGCTGAGAAGGCAGGGGGAGCTGGCCTGTGGGCTCCTTCCACCTCTGCCAGAACCAGAAACTCTAGAAATCAGAACTTTGTCCCTGGGGCACTGGACTAAGAGCAAACTGCTGTTACCCCAAAGCCAGGAACCAGGAAGTGTTTGCCACCAGTACTCTAATGACTTCTCAACACCCGCTACATTGGTGACTGAATATTGAAAGCCTGCTTCACAAAGTCCCAAACTTTCTACACTCATGCTTGCTGCTGGTGGGAGTCAAACCAGGCAAGGTAGCTTTTCAAGTTTCATACAAATGCATGGAATTTGGTTGGAAGTTCTTCTTCAAGAAAGTTTGCAGCAAACCATTTTAGTTTTCCTTTGCACTAGGAGGTGGGAATGATTACTGAGGGCCTGAGTGATTCCTCACACTTTGTGGAGGGCACTCTTTGCCAACCAACCAAAGGCAGGGGGGAAAAAACACAACTCAACCCAAAACAAAACCTAAACTAAAATTCTAGGGAAGTGAGCTTCATCCCACACATTTCAGCGTGCAGGGGAAAACAACACTGTCGTAGGGGAAAAATGAAGAGTTTCAAAACCACACCCATCTGATTCAGTTTTCACTTAACTGTTGATAGTTTGAGGCAAATCTCTTAACTGTGGAGACCAGTTTCTTCATCTGTAAAATGGGTTCTTGTAAAGTGGTTTTAAGAATGAAGCAAAATAATGCCATTCAAACAGAGCTCTGGTGATGTAGAGAGTTGCATCGTTAACCCATAAGCTGCCTCTGGAGTTTTGAACCACCAAGAGGTTCTGTGAGAGCACGATCTCTGGTGTGACCTGAGTAGTTTCTGACAGTCCAGTGGAGTTTTAATGCTGTTGCTGCAAGGCCCTCTATTTATCAGGCATAGATTGCTTTTGTTGTTAGATGCCATCGAGCTGACAACCACGCAAAGGGACCCTGTGAACAACAGATCTGAACCTTGCACTGCACTGCGTCACACTCACAATCTCAGATCTGCCGGAACATTGTTACAGTCACAGTGTCAGTCCATCTTGCCTGTCTGTACATAAAATAGCCAAGATCAATCTTTCAGAATGCTGATTCTAAATTACCTATTTCCAACTAAACTTATATTAATCCAAGGACTTACTGTTGAGCATGGTAGAGCTGAAACATGTGATCCTAATTTCTATGGATAAAATTAGCCTATTAAAACAAATAGACCTAGTCAGTTCTCCCCTAGACAAGCCAAATCCTGTCACTGCGTGGGCTGAGAAGGAACTAACAAGTATTTCTTAGCAGTAGGAGTCTGAAGCATCCAGACCCTCCACATAATTACTTTTATTTTTTAACAATGCAGACTCAAATTTAGAAAAGAGCCTATAAAACCACCAGATGAGAAGTAAATTAACTTTTGATTATTGGGATGATTCTAATTTACTTCCTTCTGGTTCAGCTATTTAACTTCCACAGAACCAGTTTGTACTATAATTCCTGTCAGATTCATGGGACACATGACATTTCGACTCAGCAAATTTGAAACTGTGTATATTTTAACATACTTGTAAAACAGACCAATAAAGAATTAAGCCTCTTT
>NW_006399768.1:23123595-23171757 GCF_000299155.1 Elephantulus edwardii | reverse complement strand
CACTTTCCCTCCCCAAGTCCAGTTTGGGTTTTTGGGTTTTTTCTTTTTTTCTTTATTGACATATTCCTGCCCTTCTCTAGAATTTTCTCTTTATTCGGGGTTGGGATAATGGTACTTGTTAGACCCTAGACACACGCCAGGTATGAAGAGGTGAGGGCAGGAGTAAACCCCAGGGATCCGTCGCATAGATGAAGTAGCACAGAGGCTGACGCTCCTCTTGGGGAAGAGCTGGAAGAGGGGTCAGGAACTGATTCTTAGAGGATAATTGATCTAACGTGTTAACAGCTGGTGTCACCAAGATCCTGAAGGTAGTAGGAGCTTAGATCAGTGTGGTGACTGTCTCTTGAGCCCTTAGTGACACTCTAGAGAGGTATACACAATCGGAAGAGAGAAAACTTGAGAGTGTGTGATATTACCACCTCAGGGCCACTTATCTGTCTTATGGGACGTGTTTGTAGGTCCTCACAGCACTGTGGTAAGCCTGGGAGGCGTCAACAATATGAGCCACAGGTCAAGCAGAGTGATAACAGCCTATACAGTGCCTTGGTGATGACAGAGGCAGGTGGTGGGTAGAAGTTCCCAGACATTCTGGAATAAGACGGCATCAGTGGAGCAGCAGCCTGGGTCAAAGAATGCTAATCAGGCTAAAAGTAGCAAGGCAATGACCAGAGAAGTGCATTAATGCATAAAAGCTGGCCAGGCCTAGCATCCAGAAGTGCAGGAGATTTCAACAATTTGTGGTAGGAGTGGAGGAAGATTTGCTGCCATTCTTGAGGTTACAGAGGTAGATTTCTAGTTTTCTGAAAGGATTGAGATTGTTCACAGCTTCAGTTTGCTCGGCTCCATGGTCAACACTCTTGGCACAAGTAGCCAGGAAATAAAAAAACGTATTGCGATGGGAAAGTCTGCTGTTAGGGACCTCTCTAAAGTACTCAAGAGCAATGGTGTCTCTCTGGAGACTAAGGTGTGCCTGATACAGGCCATGGTCTTCTCAGTCACTTGTTATGCATCAGAGAGTTGGACAATGACAAGGGAGGATAGAAGGAGAATTGACGCCTTTGAGCTGTGGTGCTGGAGAAGAGTATTGAATGTACCATGGACTGCCAAGAAAACAAATAGATTTATCCTAGAGAGGATTAAACCAGGCTGCTCCTTGGAGGCAAGGATTCTGGGGCTTCATCTGACATACTTTGACCATGTTGTAAGGAGAGACAGGTCCTTTGAGAGGGACATCATGCTGGGTAGAGTAGAGGGACAGCACAGGAGGGGAAGACCCTCTATGAGGTGGATTGATTCAGTGATGGGGTAATCGGGATGGGTGTGTCAGAGGCAGTGCGATTGGCACAGGATAGAGCACGGTTTAGGTCTGTTGTACATAGGGTCGCTATGAGTCGCAAACGACTTGACGGCACATAACAACAACAACATATATACTAATATAGCTTCAAGTTACAAATGGATAATAAAAAATAGTTGGCTATTGTGAGTTTTTAAAATTATGTTGTTGTTGTTGTTATCATGTGCTGTCTAGATGCTTGGGACTCATAGAGACTCTATGCACAACAGTTCTAAAACCTGCTCTATCTTAAGCCAATTTTATTGTCTCTGACAAACCTACCCCCATTACCCCAATCACTGAGTCCATCCATCTCATCCAGGGTCTTCCTCTCTTGCACTGTCCCTCCACATTCCCAAACATAATGTCCTTCTCCAAGGACTGTTCCCTCCTGGTAACACGCCCAAAGTATGTCAGACAGAGAGCTTCAGAATCCTTACCTCGGAGGAACAGCCTGGTTTCACACTCTTCAGGCTGAACCTATTTGTTCTCTTAACAGTCCATGGTATATTCAATACAATCCTCTAACACCAAAACTCAAAGGCAATTAGTCTTCTTCTAGCATCCTTAGTCATTGTTCAGCTCTCTGATGCGTAGCAAATAATTGCGAAGACCATGACCTGGATCAGGCATACTTTAGTCTCCAGACTGACACGATTGTTCTTCAGTAATCTAGAGAGGTCCCTGATAGCAGATTTTCCCAATGCAATTCATCTTTTGATTTCCTGGCTGCAGGTACCAAGAGTGTTGATTGTGGAGCCAAGCAAGCTGAAGTTGTCAACAGTTTTATTCTCTGTCTATCATGATAATGTCAGTTGGCACACTGATGAGAATCTTTGTCTTGTTGTTGAGCTTCAATCTATATTTAAGACTGCAGTCCTTGACCTTCTTCAGCAAATACTTAAAGTCCTCCTCACTTTCTGCAACCAAGGTTGTGTCATTTGCATAATGCAGGTTGTTGATGAATCTTCCTCCAATCCTGATATCACATTCCTCCTCATAGAGCCCAGTCCCCAGATGATCTGTTCTGCATATAGCTTGTATGGTTATAGGACACATCCCTGGCATTCACCCTTCCCAATTTTGAACTATGCAGTGTTTCCTTGCTCTATTCTGACAACTGCTTCCTGGTCCAAGTATAGGTTTTGCATACGCACAATCAAGTGTTCTGGGATTCCCATTCTTCTCAGAGTCTGAGTCTTCTCAGTTTGTTGTGATCCTCACAATCAAAGCCTTTGCATAGCCAGTGAAACACAGATAGACATTTCTCTGGTAGTCTCTGCTTTTAGTTAAAATCCATCTAACATTGCTATCATATCCCTAGTGCCACCGCCTCTTCTAAACCCAGGCTGCACAGCTAGCAGTTCTCTGTTGATGTGCTGTTCAGAAATCAAGTGGACTAAGATGGTTTATAAAATGTATCTCTTTCACCCAGTACTTCAAGATTGTAAAAATTTCCGCTCTGGTTCTTCTTCCTTTCATTGACTTGTCTGCAAGGAGTACCCTTTCTCTATGCATGTGGTTCTATACCAGAAGGAACACTTCTCTGAGGCTGCAGGGAATAAACAAGACACAAGCATATTCTTTCAGAGTACTCAGCAGTAGGGCGAGCACCATCTCAGCAAAAGAGAAATGAGGTAACTTAGGCAAAAAGATTGCTAGGGGAAATTTAATATGCAGTTCTAAGTTCAATGTTCTTTTTGGGTCAATTCAGACTTATTTTTGACCACCCGTATTTGAATAATTAAGGAATAAGAGTAGGGGGAAAAGTGCCTGCTTTGGTTTGCTGCCGCTGCCGTAGCAGGAGCACCACAACTTGGTGTCTTTAACAAATAGAAACTTTATTTTTCTAACAGTTTTATGAGTTTGACAGTCTATGATGTCTGAAATCAAACACCTAGGGAAGGCATTGTCTATGTGTTGCCTTTTTAAAAAGTCCTTATCTCTTCCTTTCCTGTACTTCAGTTTCTGGGTTGTCATCAACATGTGACATCTATTCCCTTCATTTGTACTTGCTTGCTTCTGCTCTAAGCTGCTATTTCTAGACCTCAAAAGTGATTGGTGTAAAACACACCTACATTACGTGCCTCGTGGTAAGGAGTTGTGCTGCCAACCCAAAGGCAGTTGGTTTGAATCTCCTTCCATGCGGTTTCCTTCCTTCTTTCCAAAGCAGCCTTGGAAAACCTGCTGGAGGGTCAGTTATGAGTCAGTTCTGACTCGATGGTGAGTGTGCGCGCACGCGCACGTACACACACACACACACACACACACACACAGAGTAAAACAAAGAAAACCCTATTCTCTAGTGTGATTATATTCATATGTTAAGCTTTATGACACATACTGTTTTGAGGTAAAACTCAATCCATAATAGTTAATATAGAAATATATTCTAGCAATATAAACAGAGTAAAACTTCTTTATAGGATATAATATTTACAGAATGATAGTTGTGGAAATAGTTGTGTCCAGCTATTTGGAAGAAATAGTGAGGAAATGTTTGCATATCAAAATAATAGGATAATATTACTGATGTTGTTGTTTTTAAGTGTTATGTTTCCTGTAACTCATATAGCTCTGAACCCTGCCTTCCCCTGAGCCAATCTCAATGTCCCAGATACACCTACCTCCATGATCTCAGTTACTGTGTCAATCCATCTCATCCAGGGTCTTCCTTTCCAGCATTGTCCCGCTACCTTTCTATGCATGATGTCCCTATCAAAGTGTTGTCACCTAGCAACATGCTAAAAATAATGTGAGATTAAGCTTTGCCATCCTTGCCTAAAAGAAGCACTCCAGTTGTGCTTTCTCCAAGACCTATCTGTTTATTCTTTTGGCAGTTGATGGGATATCCTGCACTCTTCTCTAACACCATAGCTCAAAGGCACCAATTCTTCTATAACCCTTTTTCGCTGTCCAGCTCTCTGATGCATAGCAAGTGATTGAAAAGATCATGGCCAGTCTTAGTCTAACTGACATCATCACTCCTCGGTAATTTGGAGAGGTTCCTCACAGTGGACTTTCCCAATGCTGTATGTCTCCTCATCTGACAGATGACACCAACGATGTTGATTACAGATCCAAGTAAGATCACATCATTGACAATTTCAGGGTTTATTTCCCTCCATCTATCATGATGTTGCTTATAGGCCCAGTGGGGAGGATTTTTGTCCTCTTGATGTTAAGATTCAATCTACATTGAAGGCTGTACTCTTCAATTATTTGCATTAAGTGTTTCAAATCCTTCTCACTTTCAGCAAGCAAGTCTGTCTCATATGCATAACACCGATTGTTGATGAATCTTCCTCCAATCCTTATGCCACTCTCTTCTTCATGAAGTCCAGAATCTTGAATGATTTGCTCAGCATAAAGGTTGAATACATATGGAGAAAGGGTATAACCTTGGTGCATTCCTTTCTTGATTTTAAACCGTGCAATCCCAAAACACTTGATCATGCTAATGTGAAACCTATACTTGGACTAGGAGGCAGTCATCAGAACAGAGTGAGGAAACACTGCATGGTTCAAAATTGGGAAGGGTGTATGCCAGGAATGTGTCCTATCTCCATACCTTTTCAATCAATATGCAGAACAGATCATCTGGGATGCTGGGCTCTATGAGGAGAAATGTGGCATCAGGATTGGAGGTAGATTCATTAACAAGCTGCACAATGCAGATGACACAACCTTACTTGTTGAAACTGAGGAGGACCTAAAGTGCTTGCTGCAGAAGGTTAAGGACTGCAGCCGTAAATAGAGATTGAAGCTCAACATCAACAAAGATTGGAAGCATCATGATGGATGGTGAAGAGATTGAGATTGTTAACAGCTTTAATTTGCTTGGCTTCACCATCAATATTCTTGGTACCAGCAATCAGGAAAATAAAGACAAATTGCACTGGGAAAGTCTGCTGTCAGAGACCTTTCCAAAGTACTGAAGAGCAACTATATCAGTCTGGAGACTAAGGTGTGTCTGATCCAGGCCATAGTCTTTGCAATTACTTGCAATGCATCAGAAAGCTGGACAATGACAAGAAATGATAGAAGGAGAATTGATGCCTTTGAGCTGTTGTACTGGAGAAGCATATTGAATATACCATGGACTGCTAAGAGAGCAAGTAGGTTCGTCCTAGAGAGGGTGAGACCAAGCTGTTCCTTGGAAGCCAGGATTCTGAAGCTTCATCTGACATACTATGGACATGTTGCAAGGAGGTACCAGTCCTTGGAAAGGGATGCCATTCTTGGGAGGGTGGAGAGACAGGAGAAGATAGGAAGACCCTCAATGACATGGATTGATTCAGTGACTGGTAATGGAGATAGATGTGTCAGACACAATAAGATTGGCACAGGATAGAGCAAGGTTTAGGGCTGTTGTACATAGGGTCATTATAAGTCCCAGGCAACTTGAGGGCACATAACACAATAACAACAACAACAATTTACCCTTACTTCATTCAGCTTTTTGGTCTAAGTACAGGTTTTGTATGAGCATAATAAATTGTTCTGGAATTCTTATTTTTCCTCAATATTAATTATAGTATTTTATGATTCATTAAGGAAAGTCAAATGTCTTTGCATAGACAATAAAACACAAATAGACATATTTCAAAAAACGGATGCAGCCCTGGACACACTCCCAGATTGTGCTAAGAAATCTAAAGGATAGCTAACTGGCAAATTGACTGGAAGATGTCTATATTCCCATACCAAAAAAAAGATGATCAAACAGAGCGTGGAAATTATTGAACAATATCATTATTATCACACATGAGCAAGATCCTGCTGAAGATTATTTTAAAATGACTGGAACTGTATATCAACAAAGAACTGTCATCAACAGAGTTGTGGAAGCTGAGTATAGAAGGGACCATCACATTAGTTACATTATAGCCAACATTAAATGGATTTTAACTGAAAGCTGAAAGTACCAGAGGAATGTCTCTTTGTGTCCATTGGCTATGCAAAGGCATTTGACTGTATAGATCACAACAAATGGTGGCTAGCCTTGGAAAGAATGGGAATTCCAGAACACCTAATTGTGCTCATGTGAAATCTATACTTGGGCCAGGAGGCAATAGTTCAAACAGAGCAAAGAAGCACTGCATGGTTTAAATCAGGAAAGTAGAGCATCAAGGATGCATCCTGTCTCTACACTTTTTCAATCTATATGCAGAACAGATCATTCAAGAGGCTGGACTTTTTCTTTACAACAAATAATTCTGACAATATAAGTTTAAAAGGCATATTATTGAATGGAAAAATTTACACTGTTTTTTTGATCCTTCATTATCAATGTATAATTTCACTATGCTGTTGTTGTTATGGGTCATCAAGTTGCTTGCAATTCATAAAGACCCTATATACAACAGCTCTGAACCCTTCTCTATTCTGAGACAACATTATTGTCACTGACACACTTACCCCAATTACCCTAGTTACTGAGTCAATCCATTTCATCCAGTTTTTCTCTCTTGCGCTGTCCCTCCAACCCTCCAAGCATAATGTCCCTTTCCAAGGACTGGTCCCTCCTGGCAACATGCCCAAAGTATGTCAGATGAAGTTTCAGAATCCTTGCCTCCAAGGAGCAGCCTGATTTCACCCTCTCTTAGTAGTCTACGGTATATTCAATACTCTTCTCCAGCACCACAGTTCAAAAGCATAAAATTCTTCTATCCCCAGTCTTTGTTCAGCTTTCTGATGCATAGCACATAATAGGGAAGACCACGGACTGGATCAGGCTCACCTTAGTCTCCATACTGACATCATTGCTTTTCAGTACTCTGGAGAGGTCCCTGACAGCAGATTTTTCCCAAGGCAATTCATCTTTTGATTTCCTGGTTGCTGGTACCAAGAGTGTTGATAGTGGAGCTAAGCAAACTAAAGCTGTTAACTGAAGGGACAGCATAAACCCCGTTTTTTATAAACCTCCACTAATACCAGAAGCAGAAGCGGGCCATAAAAATTCTTAGCTTAAGGCAAACACAAATGCCCCGGGTAAAGTCTTACCTGTCCTTGCAAAGTAAAGAATTAACTAGTGTCTACATGACACAAAAAGAGTAAAGGTGGGCAAAGTAGCCAGCCTGTCAAAAGCCAACCCACATGACTGATCACCGACCCGCCAACCACGATCTCAATCTCCCCAGCCCAACAATGGCACCCAGGAAAGCCATAAAAGCAATTACGGGGCGGGGGGCGGGGGACGGACTCGGGGCTTTTCCCCTCGCCACCTTCCAAAGGAGGAAGAAAGTCTCCACATGTGGATATACTCTGAAATAAAGTGCTTATTTGTATTTACAAACGTGTGGATTAATTCCTTTGAGGGGCATTTCATGGGCAGAGCATTAGCAATCTCAATCTCTTCACCGTCTATCATGATGTTGCCAATCAGACAAATGGTGAGAATCTTATTTCCTGATTTCACTATGTTGTTGTTGTTTGCCTTGAGTCAAGCTCAACTGATAGCGACTCCATGAACAAAAGGCCTGAAGCCTTTCTATAACTATTGTTGTTTCTCCAAATTCATAGTTTCCAGAGGCATGTCGTTTAAGAAGTGGATGCCACTTCTGCTTCCAAACTTGAATCTATCTGGGAACTCCACCAAACACTACTCATGATGGGTAGCCATTATGGTGTTTGGCACACCTAGGGCACAGTAGTTCCATTAGGGCATTTGAGACCCAAATGGCACAAGATTCAGTGTCACAGCAAACTCAGATTACCTCATCACAGCAAATTGACCAGAGTGCTTATGACTTAGAAGAATGCCCCTCCAAAATATAGTAACAAGGGATTTAAATATAATCCCTCTGGCTATCTAATTCTCTCATTTGAAAGATAAGGAAATAGGGAGTCAGTGGTTGCTGAGAAGTTTGCTACTCCACATTCATGTACCCAAATACTGCAGGGTCTGTTAGTGTCTTCCTCTCTCCCTCTCATTCTGTTGGGGTTTGGTTTTTTAATCTGTTTTTTTTAATTGGTTTGTGTACAATAATTTGTATACATTGTGCTTCATTCATGTACGTTGTTTTTTATAAAATCTTTCATTTATATTGACTTTTATATAATCATTCATACGCAAATCCCTAGCTCAAAGAGAGATGCAAATCAAAACAACTATGAGATATCCTCTCACCCCAGTCAGAATAGCAAAATTTAACAGAAGAACAAGCAACAACTGCTGGCAAGGTTGTGGAGAAACTGGAACCCTTATTCACTGTTGGTGGAAGTGTAAAATGGTGCAACCACTTTGGAAGGCAGTATGGTGCTTTCTCAAAAAGTTGCAAATAAAAAAAAAGTTGCAAATAGAGATACCTTTTGACCCAGCAATTCCACTACTGGAAATATAGCCCAAAGAGACCATAACTGACATCCAAGCAGATATATGCACATCCATATTTATCACTGTTTTGTTCACAATAGCAAGGAGTTGGAAACAACCTAAGTGTCCATCAACAATGGATAGAGAGGCTGTAATATATTCACACAATGAAACATTATGCTGCATTGAAAAACAAGGAACTCATGCAATTTTATCCAAAATGGGTGACCCTGGAGGACATTATGCTGAGTGAAGTATCTCAGTCACAAAAGGACAAATAGTGCATGGTGCTACTGTTGTAAAACAGGACTGACATTGGGGTTGGGGGGAGACTGAGAAAGATGGGTTCAATAATGTATACTGCATTGAAACAGATGAGGGAGAGAACTGTTTAAAAGGGGTATGTGATTAGGTATTTTTGTCATGACAGGAGTCTAGAGTGAAGGCTGCATAGCAGGGTGGACCTGTGGGGAGGGATTGTAAAACAATGAAAGAATTTTTCTTTTACTTTTCCAAGAGGGTACTGTACTAGGGGGGAGAATTGGGAGGGGAGAAAAGTGCAGCAATGAATGAATGGAAATCCAAAGTCTCTGTAAATTTTCATTGAAATTATTAATAAATTTTAAAAAATATTAAAAGCAAAAAAAAAGAGGAAAAGACCTTTATTAGGATGAATTGACACAGTGACTGTAACAGTGGGCTGACGGATATCAAAGATGATGAAGATGTCACAGGATAGGGCAAGGTTCAGATGTGTTGTTCACATGAATCAGGGTCGACTCCATGACACCTAACAACAGCATACAACATAAATATAGATCTGTTTATCATGTCATTTCCACGAGACTGTGACAGTATTACTGACCACATGAAAACCTTTACAGAACAAAACTCTGCAGAAGCAGCATCAAAATCTCTTTCAACTGTTATTGCTTGTTGATATGTGCTGGGAGTTGGAATTGACTTAGAGGTGAGCCTCCAGCAGGTTTTCAGCAGCAGTAAATTGCACAGGAGAAGACTAACCATCTTTCTCCTGTGGAGCAGTGGGTGAAGTGAAACCATGTGCCTTTGGTATGGCAGCACAGCTCCTAAAAAAGACCCCCTGAAGAAGCTAGACACAAATAGCATATTTAAACATTATTCTGTGAAGCCATGACTTTTCATTTAAATAAATTATCTTTTCTTCTAAATTATCTTTTCTTATTTTCAGTGCCAAGTTTTCTTGCATATGCGAAAAACACATTGATAGCTATTAACACACTGGCTCCAAATAACGGAAGAACTTTGCAAGCTGTTACATCAATACCAAGTTTACATTTACATCAATACCATCAGATGATTCATGTAGTCAGATAATTGCAAAAAATGGTTCTATTTTTAAAATTCCAATTAGCAGAATCAAAGTAAACCTTCTGGAAGTATATGCTATTGAAAGTAAAACATGTCATATTATTGTACATGCTATAGTAAACTTGGCTTACTATTGAAGATAAAAGGATTTGTTTTGTAATGAAAATATAAATGTAAATTTGGAAGAAGCACATCCTGGCACATGCAATGTTCATAATAAGTGAAGACATCAACGGAAAGACTTCTGCTTGAGATGAAATGTGGCACAACCATAATTTATAATTACCCTTGAAAAGCAGTAATATTTTACCATTTAGAATATAAATTTTGAGCGTTAGAATTTACAAACAACTTTAAGCAGAGTAACTGAACCATACATTGTGATGCTGTTGAACATATATATATATATATATATATATATATATATATATATTTAAAATTTCAGCATGGGAAGTATGGGGTTTCTTCTGCTATTTATCACCAATTAGATGGAAGAACTTTTTAAGCTTTTTTGTAACCTAAGTGTCCTTTAACAACCTTACAGTTTTTATAATGAATTTTCTAATTCTGGCAGCTTAGTGCCAAGAAGCTGTGCTGCAATCCTGAAGGCATATTGTTTGAGGCCACCAGCTGCTCTGTAGAAGAAAGATCTGCAATCTTCTCTTCTGTGATTACTGCCTCTGAAAACCTGCCTGAGGGTCACCTATAGATTAGGGTTACAGTAAACAACAACAACAATTGAATTTTGCTCTAAATTAGCTGAAAAATGTTTAAGTACTCAAGAAGTGGGTCACCAAACAATGACAGCTTTAGGAACTTTCAGGGACTTGTAATTGAAAATGTAGTTTGCCAAAACTGAATACACTTCAAATGTTGACATTTATTCTTATAAAAACAAATGAGGATACTAGCAATGAAAAAATTAAAGAGCAATAAATCAGTGTACAAGATGTAATTTGAAATTTTAAAATTTCACTTTGAAATATCATAATGTCTGGACAACATCTTTTGATATTGAAGACAATTTCACTGGAATGAAATGAATTTTAAATGTTCCCAGATTTTGAAGCGTGTTATGGAAAATGTGTTGTCAAGGTGCTTCTTGGAGGCAAAGATAATGGAACATCGTCTCACATATTTGGGTAGGTTAGGAGTTGTTGTTGTGGTGTACCATAGAGTCGGAACGGATCCTTCAGTGGGTTTTCAGAGGCAGCTAATCGCACAGGAGGAGATTCCCCATCCTTCTCCTGTGCACAGCTGGTGGCCTTGAACTGCAAGCCTTCAGAATTGCAGCATAGTTTCTTGCCACTAGGTCACCAGCACTTCTATGTTAGGAGTAGCCAGTTCTTGGAAAAGGATGTAATTCTTGGAAAGGATGTAATTCAAGGAAGGAGGGGAAGTTCCTTAACAAGATGGCTTGACACAATGACTATAATGGTGGTGGGCTTGAATATGCCAGACAAGGTCAGAATGGCCCAAGAGAGGGCAGGGTGCAGATGATAGGGTTGTTCTGGATTCAAAGGCTCTTAACAACAATGGTGACAAGAAGCATAGAAAATTAAAGACTATCAAGGAAAAAATGACACTTGAGAAGCTTTGTTCTATAAAAACATTTGTCAAACAATAAGCTATAGGAAGAAGAAAATACTTGTGAAAACATTTACTATAAAGTATTTATATATTTTTAATTAAAGCAAAGCTAAAAATATCTTCCGTTTAGTAGAATTTGCCCTGAGATTATCTGGTAACTCATGACTTGCAGAGAGTTCAAAAGAACATTTTCAAAAATAAAAAATAAAAGTAATAAATCAATTAAATGTGCTAAAAATTTCAGATCTCACCATAAAATATAATTTTTATGAAGATTAAACAGAATTTTACATTTTAAGCATAATTATTAATTATTTAATAATTTATAAGGAATAGACTGGTGATAGAACATTAAAGACAGAAATGGCTCCACACCTATTTAATCAGTATGTAGAACAGATCAGTCAGGAGGCTGGACTTTACAAAGAGGAGTGTGGCCTTGGGATTGGAGGAAGACTCATCAAAAACCTGCAATATGCGGATGACACAACCTGGCTTGCTAAAACTGAGGAGGACTTGAGGTATTTGCTGCAGAAGGTCAAGGACTTCAACCTTCAATATGGATTGAAGCTCAACACCAAGAAAACAAAGACTCTTACTACTGGACCAATGGGCAGCTTCATGATAGACGGAGAAGAGATTGAGGTTGTTAACAGCTTTAGTGTGCTTGGCTCCACAGTCAACACCCTTGGTACCAGGAGCCAGGAAATCAAAAGATGAATTGCATTGGGAGAATCTGCTGTCAGTTACCTCTTCAGGGTACTGAGGGGCAATGTCGGTCTGAAGACTAAGGTGTGCCCGATTCAAGTCATAGACTTTGCAAATACTCACTATGCATCAGAGAGCTGGAAAATGATTATGATGACAGAAGAATAATGGCTGTCTTTGAGTTTTGGAGCTGGAAAAGAGGATTGATCATACCATGGACTATCTAAAGAACAAGCAGATCTGTCCTGGAGCGAACCAGGTTGCTCCTTGGAGGCACGGATTTTGAAGCTCCATCTCACATTCTATGGGCATGTTTCCCCAAAAGAACAATCCTTGGAGAGGGGCATCATGCTTGGAAGGGTGGAGGGACAGTGCAAGAAGAGAGGAAGACCCTGGATGACATGGATTGACTCAGTGACTGGGACAATGGAGGTAGGCTGTTGCAGACAATAAAATTGGCCCAAGATAGAGCAGGGTTCAGAACTGTTGTACTTGGTGTCACTGTGTGTCTCAAACAACTTGACAACACATAGCATGTGCTTTAATTAAAGCACATAAGTATGTTTTATTTTACATGCAGATTGTTGTTTTCAGATGCTATCTAATGGAGTACGACTCATAGCGGCCATGTGAACAACAGATCTGAATACTCATCTATCCTGTGCCATCCTCATCGTCTCTGACACAATTAAACCCATTGTTGCATCTCTGTCATACTATGTCAGTCCTCCTTATCAAGGATTTTTCTCTCTTTCACTGTCTCTCCACCTTTCCAAGCATGATGTACTTCATCAAGGAATAACCTCTCCTAGCAATATGCCCAAAACAGTTGAGACAAAGCTTTGCCATTCTTGTCTCCAAGGAGCACTCTGGCTGCACAAAGAAAAATCTAAGACTTATCTGTTTGTTCTTTTGGAAGTTCATGGGACATCAAGCATTCTTCTTCAAGACCACAGTTCAAAGTGTCAATTCTTTTTCTTTAATTCTATTTTTTTTTTCAGCTTTTAGAGGCATAGAAAGTGATTGAAACGAACATGACCTGAACAGGCAGACCTTAGTCTTCACACTGACACCATTGCTCCTCAGTAATTTGGAGAGATGTCTGACATCAGACTTGCTCAATGGAATATGTCTTCTGATCTCTTGACTGCTGGTACCAAGGGTGTTGGTTGGTACTCAACAACAACAATCACTTGCTGCAGGAAAAAGTTCTGGTGGCATGTTGTTTGTTACTGTTAGGTGTGATTGAGTTGAGTACCACCTCTAGTGACCTTAAGAACAACAGATCTGAACCCTGTCCTACCCTGTGCCATCTTCACACTCACGTCCTGATACACTAGAGCCCATTGTGGCAGTCATCGTAACTTGGAGCTAACTCAAAGACGCACAGTTCAAATCTATCAGCTGCTCCACTGGTGAGACATAGGGTCATGCTCTACTCGAAGGCAACCAACAACAACAAACCATGCCATTTATCGGTCTCTGAAAACCCATTGGAGGGTCAATTATGGTTTGGTTCAGGCTTACAATACATAGCAACAACAACAACAACAACAACAACAATCACTTTCTGCAGAAGATAAAAGATTACAGTCTTCAATGTAGATTGCCACATCAAGAAAACAAAAATTCTCACCACTGTACTGATCGATAACTTTATGATATGTGCTGTCGTGTCACCTGCCACTCATAGCAGCCCTACGTACAACAGCCCTAAACTCTGCTCTATCCTGTGCCAATACTATTGTCTCTGAGACTCATAGTGACTCTATATACATCTTTGAAGCCCTCACTGTCCTGAGCCAGTCTCACAAGCTTCAACACACCTACCCCTATTGCCCCAGTTATTGTATCAATCTATCTCACCCAGTGTCTTCCTCTCCTGCACTGTCCCTCCAGCCTTCTAAGCGTGATGTCCTTCTCCAAGGACTGGTCCCTCCTGGCCATGTTCCCAAAGTATGTGAGATGGAGCTTCGAAATCCTAGCCTCCAGGGAGAAACTTGGTTTCACTTTCTCCAAGACAGACTTATTTGTTTTCTTCACTGTCCATCGTGTGCTCAAGACTCTAGCACCACAACTCAAAGGCATTGATTCTATTTCTGTCTTCTTTAGTCATTGTCCAGATTTCTGATACATAGCAAATAACTGTGAAAACCATGGCCTAGATCAGGTGCACCTTAGTCTCTAGACCGACATTGACACTTCTCCGTACTCTGGAGAGGTCCCTGACAGCAGACTTTTCCAGTACATTTTGTCTCCTGATTTTCTGACTGCTGTACCAGGAGTGTTTATTTTAGAGTGAACCAAGCTGTAATTATTAACTGCCTCAATCTCTTCTCCATCTCTCATGGTGCTGCCAATTGGTTCAGTGGTGAGAATTTTTGTCTTCTTGATGTTGCGCTTTAATCCCTATTGAAGACTAAGTCCTTGACCTTCTGTAGCAAGTGCTCCAGGTCCTCCTCAGTTTCAGCAAGCAAGGTTGTGTCATCTGCATAACTAAAATAGGTTGTTGAGAAAAGAATGAAGTTTCTGATCATTTAATTTTATTTTGATCTGCAGTCAACATTGCAGGTAACAGCAAAAACCAAAATGATGAGTTAACGGCTGATTGCCTGGGTGTGAAGCAAATGAAATGGTTACAGACAGGCTGAATCAGGACTAGGACCCATTCTTTGCCTTTCTCCCTTTTACTGTATGGATACTTAGTGAGAAAAGTGTTTATTAGTTCATGTATATTTTTATTTCATGAAATCATCTGTGTAGATATCAAGTAGCCAATGTTTAAGACATACTTCTGTGCCTTAGGAATAAACATGAACAAAACAGTTCCTACCCTCCAGGAACTTCTCCACTTTGGGTGGGGAGGTGCAATCTAGATGGCAAACTTTGTCCAGCAGCATTTTGATTCCTTATCTGGAGCGAGGGTTGCTTCCAGTTAGGTGTGGCCTTATGATGACATTTTAACCAATGGAATGTGAATCGAAGTGCCAGGTATCATTTGTGAGCAAAGTCTTTAAAGAGATAATTGCCTTTCCCCATAATTTCTTTCTCACTTCTACCAGGTTTTTACAGAATGAGAAGATATCTGATAGTTAGAGTTGATTACGAAGCCACAAAATTGAAAGAGATTAGACTCCAGGAAAGCTACTTGTCATTCAGGAAATTTTCACTTTGAATCATTACATGAGCAGAAAAGACATTTATATTGTGTTTGATGTGTTAAGTAGCCTATTCTACCATAACAGATAAATTATATCTTAAGTGTTGCCTAAACTGGAAAAAAAAAGCAAATACCAAAAAACAAAAACAAAAAAACCCAAAGTAGATGTGGAGAGGTGAATGTCAGAGAGGGAGATATTTCATGCTGAAGATAATGGAGAATCTATGTCACTCAGTGGGAACTCTGGTGGCTAAAGTCATAGGGAGTTTTACTGCAAACCCAATGGGACACAGTTTGAATCCACCAGCTGCTCCTTCTGAGAAAAATAGACAGTCTCCTTCTATACAATTTATTGCCTCTGAAAAACCACAGGAGGGTCAGCTATGTTCCCAAACAATGTACATAAGAGCAACACTATTCAGGAACATGGTATTTGGTAATAGGTTGGAAATGTGTACTGAGTCCGTTGTCAATTATTACAGCACTTCATCTCAACGCATGACCATTCCTTGTACACACTGTAGACTGCTCCATAGCGTTTTCAAAGCAGTGACTTTTTAGAAGTAGATTAGTTGAGCTGTGTCCTGAGATACCTCTGGATTGATTTGACTGCTGACTTTTTAGGTAGGACTCAAGTGCTTAGCCAGTTTTACACATGCCAGTACTCCGTTTGGTCTAGGTTTGTTGTCTTAGATATCATTGACTTGACTTTGACTTTCAGTGACACAATCATATGAAATCTTTTGTGCTTAAAGCCCCTTGTTGCAGTCACTCTATCCATCTATTTCATTGAGGATCTTCCTCTTTTCCTGTTGATCATCTACTTTTCCGACCATGATGTCCTTCTCCAGGGACTGACCTCTCCTCTATTCCATAGAAAATTGGTGGACAAGGGTAATGTGTCTTGGATGACACATATTGCCAGGAGTTAAGAAAAACTATCTAAAAATTTGTAATCAACCAAAAGATTTCTATGCCCTAGATCACTCTAACAGCTCTTACGAACTCTAGTTCCCATTGTCTAACATTACTACTTAACATAACTTTACTAAGAGCTGCTTTTAATGAGTTACTATTGAGTGTGACCCAAATGCTTACCCACAAGTTAGCTGTTGTAGAAGATTGATAATTCACAGGTAAATTATATCTGACAAGGAAACAAATAACTTTTGTTTGATTGTTAAATCAAAATATGATTTTATTGCTCTTGTAGAACACTACCCAGTTTTGTATTTTACTATTTTCTTTCATGGATTATATGTCCTTCAGTGTCTTCTGTTTTCATCTGAGCCAGCTTTGTCATCCTGCTGTTTCTTTTATGAATGAGTTGAATTAATATTTTTGTATTATAAATATACAGGAGAAGGATGGACAATCTCCTCCCATGTGATTAACTGCCTCTGAAAACCTACAAGTGGGTCAGCTATGGGTCAGCTCTGACTTGATGGCACAGAACAATAGCAATAACAACTATAAATATAATAAATATTATCATTATATATTTTAAATATAGTATTTTCTAGTTTTACCAGTATTTACGATGTGTTATATTCATAATCAACACTTGTGGTAGCAGCAGACAAGAAATCAAAAAGCATGTTGCATTGGGAAAAATCTGCTCCCAAGGACTTATTAAAGTGCCAAAGAGCAAAGATGTAAATTTAAAGACTTAAGATTTGCTTGATCTAAGCCATGGGCTTTTCAATTGTTTCTTAGTATTTGGAAGTTGAACAATGAATAATGATGGTAAAAAAAAGAGAGAGAGAGAGAGAATCTCTGTCTTTGAATTGTGGTATTGGATAAGGGTACTGATTATCTTGTGGATCACCAAAAGAACGAATGTGTTGGTCTTTGAGGAATTGCAACCAGGGTACTCCTTACACACAAAGATGGTGAAACTTCATATCACAAACCGTGGGCGTGTTGTCAGGAGGGGCCAGTCTTGTAAAAGGACATGATGCAGGGAAAAGTGGGGGGCAGGGAAAGAAAAGAAGATCTTCCACAAGATGAATGGATACTGTGATTATCAATGGGCTGAAACTCATCAGAGATTATGAGGGTAATACAAGACCTGTTGTTCATAAGGGCAATATCATTGAAATAGTCTCAGAGGCACCTAAAATACCACCACCATTATATATTTGTATGGTAATGATGTTTTAAACGTTAAAAATCACATTTTGACAGAGTATAGGTGCCTCACATTTCTGACGTTGAGGAATCACACAACTGCCCCAACCACCAGATTCCCTGAGAGTCTAAGTGTTTTCTCTTTTTCCTTTTCTCGAGGGGAGTTTCTGTTGTGGTGAACCTGGACTTGCTCCATGACTACTTATGAGTAATGGGAGGGTAGGGCCACATGGTGTGTCTTAGTTTATAAAATTCTAATCTATAGGGAACTACATCTGAATCTAGAGAAGGCCATACATTATTGAGAAATTCTTGATGTTGGAGTGAAGTCCATCACTGGATGGGCAGTGGGCAAGCTTTTTTGTGGGAAAACCAAAACCAAACCAGTTGCTATCAAGTTAATTCCAACCCATTACAACTCCCTGTCAGAGTAGAGCTGTACTCCATGGGGTTCACAATGGGCTGATTTTTTAGATATAAACCAATAGGCTTTTCTTCAGCCTTTGTCTGTGTCAAAAGGGAGATCCCTTTGTGTGAGAAAGAGAGAGGGGGAAAAGACCAAAGCCTTTGTTATTGTTGTTATTGTTGTGTACCATCGAGTTGGAATCAGCCCATAGCTGATCCTCCAGTGGGTTTTCAGAGATAATAAATCACATGGGAGGAGATTGTCCATCCTCCCAGGTAGCAGCTGGTGGATTTGAACCATGTGCCTTTGGGATTACAGTGCAATTTCTTGCCAGTAGGCCATCAGAGCTCCCTTTTTAGGTGAGTCAAACTCATTGTAGATGTGCCAATTGCCACTCTTGGGGAAACCATGTACTACAGTGCAGAACTGAACTCTAGAATTTTCTTATTGTGAGCTTTACAGAAGCTGATCCCTAGGACTTTCTTCTACAATGAGTTTAAATCACCAACTTTTGATTGGTAAAAGACCCCAAACACTATCACTGAGTCTAATCTGACTCATAGCAACCCTTCATCAAATTTCTGAGGCTGTAAATTTTCACAGAGGGAGACTACCTATCATTTTCCCACAGGGCTTCTGCTGGATTTGAACCACTGACCCTCTAATTAGCAGCCAGACTAGTTAAGTATTACTCCTCTAGGCCTCTTATGTCATCCAGTAATCTTATTTTGCATAAGCCTCCAGAACTCCCTTTTGCATAGAAAGAAAGGTACAAACACACATTTGGACACTAGATTGCTCATGAGATCTGAGGAATTTACCTGCCCTGAGGATTTCCCCCTACCTTTTAGCTATGATTAAAACAAGTTAAGAACACAAGTACTTAACATATATATTCCATTTTATTGTTTTAAAGATAGTTTTACATACATTGCTGAATTTCTTTTCATGTGAATCATATGATGCATATGATCACATGATGCTCATGGAACCCAGGTGACTTCCCCAAAGCCAGCTGTGCCTGAGATGCAATTAGAAATCTTCAGTTAAGAACCCTTTCAAGGCATCTTGTCTTCTGTTCCTGTTAGGTAGTCCAATCATAGAAGAGAAGATAAGCAGTTCTTTATCACTTGAAGATGTTTGAGGTTTTAACTACAAAGAGATTCCATTTCCTATTTAATGTTTACATTCCCCATCCCTAGTAATGCAGTAATGGGGGTAGGTGTGTTGGAGACTATAAGGTTGACTCAGAATAGAGCAGGGGTCAGAGCTGTTGTACACAGGGTCACTATGAGTCCCAGGAGACTGGACAGCAGTTAACAACAATAAATGTTCTAAAACAAGATGTGCACGAGTGATTGAGTGAAAACAAAGAAATCAAAACGTGTGAATAAGTGAACAAAAACCAGCATGATTCATAAATTTTCACTAAAAAAGGCAGAAAAAAATGAAATACTACCCAAAAAAACCCACAAAAGGGATGGGATGGCATTGCCTGCACTGCTTCCACAGTTATTTGAGGGGAAAACCTGCTGTTTAACTTGACCATGCAGGACCCCTTAACTCAGGTACTTTGGGGAAAATACTGCTGTCTGGGCCTGACCATATGGGACCCCTTAACTCAAGCAATAGGCGGAGGTGAGAAATCCCTTCCAGAAGGGAACAACAGGCTTCCTCCTTCAGGTACTTTGGGGAAAAAACTGCTGTCAAGCCTGAGGCAAATATATAGGTACTTCACCAGACATTGCTGTCCCCTGGATAATTTTATAGTTAAAACAACCTGGTATCTACTAAGAAAAGATGCCCATAATGTCAAGAAAAGAGCAAGCCACATTACTATGAAGAAACAAAATAACCCTTCTCCTAAAAAAGCAGACCCAATGAAAACCCCAGATAGAATCAGAAGAAATATGTTGATAAAGAGTTGCTTGATCAGCTACAGAAAAAGATGCAAATCTGGAAAGAAACAATGGAAGTCAATAAGACAGCAAATACTTCCGAGACAATAATTCAGAAGAAATATATAGATGAGGAGAAACTGGAATAGATATTGATAAAAATGCAAAAGATGGACGAAAAAATTGATAGACCAGACAAAGGGGTACAAGAAATGAAAAAAAACCATAGAAGAGAAAATACCAATACACAATGCACACAGAAAAAATTGCAAAATGCTTCCGTTTATTCTCTCTAGCTTTTTTGTCAGACACAAGTTGGTGTTTCACAAAAGCCTTTATGACATTACTAATTCAAAGGAAGTTCACGGCCTTAGAAGAAAGAGCCTTTCTCTCAGCACAGCCATGAACATAAGCGTGTGCCCATGAACCTTCAGGAAATGAAGTCTGATCTAGAAGAAATTAGTCTAATGGAAGATCAGGCAGGAAGCTTAAAATAAATTTAACTATTGTCTTTTTCTTCCTTTTGAGATTGATTTTCCCTCCAGGCAGTTTTTGAACTTTATTATCTAAGATTGGAGTTCCAGACGGAGCTGAAATGACAGGAAGAGAAGCAAAAGATCTTATATTTGAGGGTCTGTGTCTCCTGTTTTAAAGGCAAAATGAAACGCTCAAGGCCTTAATTTTAAAATGGACATATTCTATTTTTAAGCTCTCAAATTCATTACCATAGAGTTGGAAACAAGTAGGACTGAGCCTTCACTGAGTCTCTAAGGCTGTAAATCCCCCAGAAGGAGATTGCTCATCTGTCTTCTTTGGAACCCTTGGTGGATTAGAATGGCCAGAGAGGTATGGCCTTTGGGTTCGCAACACAACTCTGTACAGTCTAAACCACTAGTGTGCTCCCTTCTATTTTGAGAGTAACTTTTCCCACACTCCCATTTATGAATTAAAATGTGTTATGTGCTGCCTATCAGAAGATGCTGCTAGCTACTTCTTTGCAAACATAGTTGAGCCATCCTACAAGGATCCATTCATCCTCTTTGCCACTTCTATTTCATTAGATTGATGCCCCTCATTGTCAGTCCAAATGCTTTTGCTCCATTGTAATAAAAATTGGCTTTGCTGCCTTGTAATGATAAAAGTCAACCTGTGTGCAGGAGATTGTCTGGCACATGCTAGGTAATGGAAATTCATCTCACAGAGGAAATAATAACATTTTCAATGCTAGGAGAAATTGGTGTGACCACTTCACACAACATAGTGAAAAACTGTTCTTCAGGTCTCCAGAATCTGTCAAGAGCTTTTAATGATCTCCAGAGAAAGCTGTTTATTGATGTCTTCTGAAACAACTCATTGCAGGAAATGACTCATAGCTGACCCTCCATCTGGTTTTCAGAGGCTCTAAATTGCACTAAAGGAGACTGCTTGTTTTCCTCCCAAGGAGTGGCTGGCGGATTTGATCTACCTACCTTTGGGTTGACCACAGAGTTCTATCTATCATCTGAAAAGGAAAAAAAAAAAACCCCACCCAGAATTATAAGTTCAACCAATGAAGAAACATTAAACAAGCCCTTAGTTCCCTTCCTTCCTATTACATTGTCAATCTTACACCTACTAAAGAAGCCAAGCTCATAAGCATGCAGGAAAGACAACATGTTTTCCTTAGGTGGTGTCTACAATTACTTTAGTGGAATTCTTTTGTCTCTGATAATGACATAAGCTAGATTTAAACTTTGGTAATGGTCTCGAAAGTGAAAGCAGCATATACTTGTAGGGATGAATTAATCGAGTAGGAGTCTTGATGGTGCGCTGCTAACTCAAAGTTTGGTGGTTCAAATCCACCTAGTAGTGGCTTCTTGAGAGAAAGACCTGGTGATCTGCTTGTGTGAAGATTGTTATGTGTCATCAAGTTGATTGTTACTCATAGTGATCCCATGTGGTAGAGTGGAACTGCCATGTGGATATGTTTGATTGTGATCTTTACCAACCAAAGGTGAGCTCTGGTAACCTAGTGGTAAGAAACTTTACTGCAATCCCAAAGACATACTGTTTTAATACAGCGGCTCTGTGATACTCATACTATTTATTGTCTCTGAAAATCCACTGGAGGGTCAACTATGGGTTCTGATGTAATGGTACACAACAACAACAAAAACAATCTTTACGGAAGCAAATTGCCAGGTCTTACAAAGTTGTTGGGTGGATTCAAACTGCCAACTCTTTGGCTACAAACCAACAGTTCTAATATGTCCTGTGGGCCCGCTGTGAGTCAGCATCACCTGAACAACACATAACAACAGAAACATGAATTAAAAATGGACTCTATTAAAACAACTATGAGATATCATCTCACCCCAGTCACAATAGCAAAATTTAACAGCACAGCAAGCAACAAATGCTGGTGAGGTTGTGGAGAGACTGGAACCCTTATTCACTGTTGGTGGGAGTGTAAAATGGTGCAACCACTGTAGAAGACGGTATGGCACTTTCTCAAAAAGTTACAAATAGAGATACCATTGACCCAGCAATTCCACTACTGGGAATATACCCTGAAGAGACCATAACTGACATCCAAGCAGATATATGCACACCCATGTTTATGGCGACTTTGTTCATAATAGCAAGGAGATGGAAACAACATAAGTGCTATCAACAAATGAATGGATAGAGAAGCTGTGGTATGTTCACACAATTAAATACTATGCTGCATTGAAAAACAAGGCACTCATGCAATATTATTCAAAATGGGTGACTCTGGAGGACATTATGCTGAGTGAAGTATCTCAGTCACAAAAGGACAAATAGTGCATGGCGCCACTGTTGTAGAACGGGAATGACCTTGGGGTTGGGGAGAGACTGAGAAAGATGGGTTCAATAATGTATACTGCATTGAAACAGATGAGGGAGAAAACTGTTTAAAAGGGATATGTGATTAAGTATACTTGTCATGACAGGAGTCTAGAGCGAAGGCTACATGATGGAGTGGACCTGGGGGAGGGTTTGTAAAACAATGAAAGAATTTTTCTTTTACTTTTCCAAGAGGGTAGTGTACTAGGGGGGAGGGTTGGGAGGGGAGAAAAGTGCAACAATGAATAAATGAAAATCCAAAGTCTCTAAATTTTCATTGAAATTAATAATAAATTTTTAAAAAACCGACCAAAAAATGGACTCAATGGCACATGCAAAAAGACTAAACAAATGTATATTAAACAGTCTCTCTCTTCCACTCTCTTTTCCTGTCTCTCCCTCTAAACTAAGGGTTTCTGGTCCCCTTTTCTTTTTTTCCTTCTCTCCACCTGTAAGACTGTTATGAGACTGATAGAACTTCTTACTGTTGTTAACCTTGAAGAGTTTAGGAAATAGAGTGTTAGTCAGACTGAATGAATCTCTGCAGATACTTTCAAACAGTCAAAATTACTGGAACTCTTTAGAGAAGGGGCTGGGGAGATGACATAGCAAAGTCATTACCTGTCCATAGCAGACTTGACTATTAGCTACAGAAAGCAGATGGAAACAAAGCAAGGTTCAGGGTTCTTTTGGTTGAGATGGAGAAAAGGTTAGAGATGGAGAATCTTAGAGATGGGAAGATGAGCAAGTGACCTCCTCTATAAAAAGAGGAAGCAGTGGAATCAGAGCATTTAGAATCTAAGGTTAGGGGGGCGGCACCCCCCCGCGAGCCGGCCGAGCGCCGTGCCCCCCCCCGCGTTGTCCGGTCCGGCGCTCCTCGGTCCCCTCCCTCGGAGCCCGAAAGCGCGCGCTCTCTCTTTCCCTACCTGGTTGATCCTGCCAGTAGCATATGCTTGTCTCAAAGATTAAGCCATGCATGTCTAAGTTCGCACGGCCGGTACAGTGAAACTGCGAATGGCTCATTAAATCAGTTATGGTTCCTTTGTAAAAATTAAAAGAAAAAAAAAAAAGAATCTAAGGTTAGTAGTGGATGAGATCTGGGTCAACTTCTTGGTAACCACTTTCATATAACAGATGAGGAAAGCTGACTTACATGGCAGAGATGATTTGCTTGTTCCAGGATATTCTAGTTGAAGAAGTCAGACATTCAGTTCCATCAGGGCACCTAGTATTCCCTTTGTCCAGAACATTTGTCCCCTAGATAGCCCTTGGCTTTCTTCCACATTTCCAATTTTTTCTTTAATTTTAATTTCCAAGTGAGATCTTCTTTGACCACTGTATGAAAGCTTTGTCCTACATAATCTTATCTTTTGTCTTGCTTTCATGAAGATATCATTTATTTATTACTAATAATAATACCTTAAAGGGAGCTTTAGTGGTCAAGTGGTAAGAAGCTGCACTGCAATCTCAAAGACAAGCAGTTCCATCAGTTGTTGCCTTGGAAAAGGATGGGCAAGCTCTTCCTGTGAGATGCACTGCCTCTGAAAATACTCTGGAAGGTCAGTTATGAGTTGGTTTTGACTTGATAGCGCATAACAAGTGTACTTTAAGGTGGCCTAGTATCTGTAACAAAAAGAATTGGCTGATGCTGAAAAATTTGAAGAATTTCTATATGAACAAGTGCCACTGATAACGAAGGATGAAGTTAAAACTACACTGAAGGCATTAGCAGAAAACAAATAAGGAATTTGTGGAATACCATGTTTGACATAAACTAAATGTTTCAAGTAACAGACATAGCCATAGACGTGCTCATAAGTTAATACTAAGAAATTTGAGGGTAGCTACTCATCCAATTGACTGGAAGAGGTTCATATTTGTCTCCATATCCAAGAGAGGTGATCCAATAGAATGTGGAAATTATAAAACAGTAATCTCAATAACATCTAAAGCAAAATGTTGTTGGAGACCATTTAAAAATTACTAGAACAATACATTGACAAGGAACTACCAGAAGTTCAAGCTGGCTTTAGAAGAAGCCATGGCATCAGTGATATCACTGCTGATATAAGAAGGATCCTGGCTGAAAGCAAAGAATACCAGAGGAATGTCTAATTGTGCTTTACTGACTAAAAAAAAAAAGGCATTTGACTGTATCAAAACAAATTATGACTAACTTTGAGAAGAATGGGAATCCCGGAACACTTAATTGTGCTAATAAGAAATCTATACCTAGACTAAGAGGCTTTTGTGCAAACAGAGCAAGGGAATACTGCATGGTTTAAAATCAGGAAGGATGTGTATCAGGGTTGTATCCTTTCTTCATACTTATGTATAATGAGCATATAATTCCTAAAACTGGTCTCTGTGAAGAAGACTGTGGCATCAGGGTTAGAAGAATACTCATCAACAACTTGTGCTATGCAGATGACACAATTTTGCTTTATGAACATGAAGAAGATATGAAATGCTTGCTGCAGTAGATCAAGGACTACAGCCTTCAGTAGTCCATATGGATGATATTTCAACATCAAGAAAAAAATTATCCTCACTACATGACCAATAGTCAACATTGTAAGAGGTGGAGAAAGGAATGAATCTGTCAGTGATTTCATCTTCCTCTGATCAACAATCAACACCCTTGGGACCAGCAGTCAAGAAATCAGGACACATATTGCACTGGACAAGTCTACTGTCAGAGGCCTCTCCAAAATGCTGAAGAACAATGATGCCAATTTGAAGCCTAGGGTGCACCTGATTCAGGCCATATAGTCTTCTCAATCACCTGCTACACATCAGAGAGCTGGGCAGTGAATATAGATGACAGAAGAAGAACTGAGTCTGTGAGTTGTGATGCTGGAGAAGACTTCTGACTGCTGGTACCAAGTATATTGATTTTAGATCCAAGTAAAATGAAGTTATTGACAGTTTTAATCTTTTCCCCACTCTCAGACTCTTCAAGTACGCAGTCAGGAACCTCTCCAAATTACTGAGGAACAAATGATGTTACTTTTATAACTGAGGTATATGTGAGTCATACCATGTCTTTTTAACCCCTTGCCATGCATGTAAGAGCTGAACAATGAATAAAGATTAAAGAAGAAAAACTCATGCCTTTGAGTTGTGATGTTGGAGAATAGCACTGACTAGCCTATGGACTTAAAAAAAAACACCCAAATAGGTATGTCTTGGGGAGGGTGCAACCAGAGTGCTCCTTGGAGGCAAGAATGGCAAAGCTTTGTCTCACATGCTTTGAATGTGTGGCCTTGGAAAAGGACATCATGCTTAGAAAGATGGAGAGACGGTAAAGGAGAGGAAGACCCTCAGCCAGGTGCATTGAAACAGTGACCACAGCAATGCACTTTACTGTGTCAGACATTGTGAGGTTGGCATAGGATAAGACAGGGTTCAAATCTGTTGTTCATAGGGTCACTATAAGTAGTACTTGATTTGAAGGCATCTAACAACAATAAAAAGTAAGAAGGATTGATTATCCACTTCTGAAACAATGGGTCTTTGAAAATTCTATTGACCATAGATCACAGTTACACAGTAATACAGTTAGACAAAGCTCAGACTGGAAGATGTTCAAAATGAAGAAGCATAGCTGCAATTGGAACATGGAGCATGCAAAGAATGAATAAGCAAACAGTGAGCATTGTAAGAAAATGAAGTAGAATGCTTAAAGATTGACATACGAGGCATCAGTCATCTGAGATGGACTAATACTGGCTATTTGAATCAGATTAGCATGTGATTTATTTTTTTGGGAGTGAAAAAATGAAGAATGTTGTTGCATTCACAGTTAAGAGGGTCATTTCAATATCTATCCTGATGTACAATGTTGTGAGTGATGGGATTCTATCCTTATACATACAATGCTGACCTGTTACTACAACTATTATTCAAATATATGCACCTACAGATAAAGTTGAAGAGGAAACGAGGATTTCTACCAAATTTTCCAGTTCAAAATTGACCAAATATGCTATCAAGATGTATTAATTGATGCTTAAACCAAATTTTCCAGTTCAAAATTGACCAAATATGCTATCAAGATGTATTAATTGATGCTTAAAATGCAAAATTCAGAAACAATTAAGAAGGAATGGTACTTGGAAAATACTGACTTGGTGAGAGAAATGAGGCTGGAAAAATGAATTCTTGAAACTGCATGCTCAATGATTTATTCATCACAATTACCTTTTCCCCCTTTTTTATTAATTTTAATAAACATTTACAGATATTTTGGATTTCCATTCACTTTTCTCCCTGCCCACACCTCCGAAAAGAAAAAAAAATTCCTTCATTGGTATACAATTCCCCCATCCCTTCCCCCCACCCCCGACCCTGAGTACACTTCTCTATGCAACCTGAATTCTGGATTCCTGTGCTAACCATAATACTCAATCATATATCACCTCTAATATGTTAAGAAACACTGGCGGTGACTGTACACATGGACTTCCGTGATGGACTGCACAGGAGTAAGACAGATTATATCTGTGAAAATATCAGTGAGGAAACTCAATTATCTGCAGTCAAAAAGCCAGTGATGATTTTGGAACAGGTCACCAATTGCCCAGGTACAAATTCAGATGACAGGGTGATATTAATAAATTTAGGATTATTCAAACATATGGATGGTTGTTGTTGTTGTTATGTGCCGTCGAGTCACTTGCGACTCATAGCGACCTCCCTAACAACAGCCCTAAACTGCTCTGTCCGGAGCCAATCGCACAGTCTCTGATACACCCATCCCGATTACCTCCCATGTGAAAAAATGGTTGCTTTGCTCTAGAATTCTATTTTTCTTTCTTTAGTCATGTAAAGTACTTTAAACTGTTTGTTTACCAGGAAAAGAAATGCATCTTTCCTAGATTAGCATTTACCTCTTTGAAACTGTTTTTCTCAGTTATATGTAATTGAATAAGCATTTATCTCTTTGAAGATATTTTTTCTCAGTAAAACAGAAACTATATCACAAGCTGTTTGTTTACTGGTAACTGTAACATCTAACACAAGTATAAAAACCATTGTCCACTCATAGATGGGGAAGTAGTTTTTGGGATGATTCTCACTGCTCTTCCATATCTGCAATATAGTGCTTTGTATGTTGCACTCCGTCTGTCTTGTTGACAATTAACTATGGAAATAACCCCTAGTATTCAGTAACATACACATGGACAGCCCTGATGGACTACACATGAGTCAGATAGACTATATCTATGAAAGAATCTTTGGGGAAGCTCATTATTCACAGTCAAAAAGCCAGTTGATAGGGTGATATCAATAAGTTCAGAATTCCCTAAATATGAATAAGTTATAACATTATACTTATATAGTTACAGAACTGCTATCAGTTTTCTCCAGCCTGCAACACTAGTTACTTTAGGATTCTTTGTTTCCTTTCTTTAGTAAGGTGAAGTAGTTTATCTGTTTACCAGGAGAGGAAACTCATCTCTCCTAGATCAGCATTTACCTTGTTGAAACTGTTTTTCGCAGCCATATATAAATTGTATCTTAATCTGACTGTTTGCAGGAGGGGAGGTGTGCCTTTCCTGAGTTAGCCTCTATATTTTCAGGGCCTGTTTTTACCATTCATGTATTAACTGTTTTGTAGGTTCCCTGTTTACTGGTACCTGTGTGTGAATTGTGGTGTGGTTTTTTTTCTTCAGATGTAGAACTTCTTTGATTTTACTGGCAAAGATGCATTGACCACTCCCAGATGAGGAGGCAGTCTCTGAGAAGATTCTCACTTCTTTCTCCCAGATCTGTAATAAAGTTTTTATGGACATTGCAATCCATATGTCTTATTCAGTAACATAGTGATGACTGTAGAACTGATCATCAACTGCTCAGGTACAAGTTCATATGGAAACTGAAAAAAAAAAAATGAAAAGAAGTCCACAAGAACCAAAATAAAATCTTGAGTCTATCCTACCTGAATTTAAAATTTACCTCAAAAATATATCTGAAGCATTGAACAGTATGATTGACGACTTGATGAGCTGTGGGATGACATCAAGGATATCCTTCATGAAGAGAGCAAAAGGGCATTCCATAAGCAGAGGAGAAAGAAAAGACCAAAATGACTGTCAGAAGAGACACCAAAAATTGTACTAGAGCATTGAGAAGTCAAAACAAAGGGAAGAGATATAGAAATAAAAAGAAATTAATAGAAGATTTCAAAAGGTAATCCATGAAGACAAAACAAAGCATTATTGCAGAATGAGCAAAGAGATGGAGTTAAAGAATAAACAGGGAAGAATTTCCTCTGCATTTCTCAAATTGAAAGAACTGAAAAACAAATTCAAACTTCTAGTTACAATACTGAAAGATTCTATGGGCAAATATGGACTGATGCATGAAGCACCAAAGACTATTTTCTCTTGATACCTTAGGTAGGTTTGAGCTGCCAATCTTCAGGATAGTAATTGAACCCTTAAATATTAGGCTATTCATGACTTTTGATGGTAGATAAAAGTATGTGAATAAAAATTTTCAACACTGACTGGGTGACCCAGCAATTTTACTGAGACATATATGACGCTAACAGTCTGATTATGTTTCTCCAGAGAGCTCCATATAAGACAAGAGAGTCATGTTGGAAGTGATCTTCAAGTCCCATCAGTTCTAGTCTTCAGCCCTGTGAGCCATCCTCGCTGAGATGTTGGTTACCACAAAATTGAGAAGAGCCATCCTTCTGTGATCTCCAAGAATCTGATATATAGACTCAGTATCATAATGATAAAATAACTGTCTTACATACCAATATTTGGAAGGTGTAGTATTCTTATCATTAGGCGTTATTTAGTTAGCATTAACTTATAGAGAGCCTATAATACCATAGAATGAAAGGGCTTAATTCCATGCCATTGTTACAATTGTTGCTTTACCTGAGCCCACTGTTACAAGTCATTGTGTTAATTCATCTCCTTTCATTGGGGGTCCTTCTCTTTTTCACTAGCTCTTTACTAAACATATCTTTCTCCAGCAACTGACTGGTCCCTTCTAGTAACAAGAACAAAATCTGTGTGATGAATTAAGGAGCATGTTAGCCGCAGTTCTGTGAGGAAACAAATTTCACAGGGGAAAAAAAAATATTTGATCACTATTTCAGGCCCTCCATTTACTTGAGAGCACACAATAGAAATAGTAGTTTTCAGACAAGACTCAGTCCTTCGAGCTTTAGTCTATTTTGCATAAGTATGGTTCTAGATCTCCTCTTTTCCCTCCTTTACTTTCAGACGGTCTGTAAGTTCTGGAGCTCTGGGGGCTTAGATAGTGCTTCACAGAAAAGAGGAAGAGCATTGTTCCTACAACCACTTTCTGTGTTTTGCATGAAATGTAACTATGTCAAAAAGAGATTTTTAGTATGAAAGTAATTAATTTGCAAAATTCCTGACTTGTTTGGATCACTTCTAAGACTCTAGGAAGAACTTCAGAATGTGTTCAAAGGTTCATAAAGCTTATGACTTTTCCAATGTAAGGTTTTTCATTTGGCATCAAATATGGCATCAGGATTGGAGGAAGACTCATCAACAACCTACATTATGCAGACAACACAACCTTGCTTGCTGAAACTGAGCAAGACCTGAAGTGTTCACTGTAGAAGGTCAAGGACTGTAATCATTATGGAGTGAAGCTCAATATCAAGAAGATAATGATTCTCACCACTGGGCCAAATGGTAGTGCCATGATAGAGAAGAGACTGTGGTTGTTAACAGTTACAGCTTGCTCAGTTCCACAGTCAACACCCTTGGCACAAGCTGTCAGGAAATAAAAAGACTAATTGCTTTAGGTAAATCGCTGTCAAGGACTTTTCCAGAGAACTGTGAGTAGCAACGATGTCAGTTTAGAGACTAAGGTGCATCTGATCCAGTCCATGATCTTCACAATTACTTGTTATGCAGCAGACTGCTGGACAATGACTAAGGATAATAGAAGAAGAATTGATATCTTTGAGTTAAGGTGTTGGAGAAGAGTCTTGAACATGCCATGGACCGTCCAGAAAACAAATGGGTCTGTCTTAGAGAGAGTGAAACTAAATTTCTCCTTGGAGGCTAGGATTTTGTAGCTCCATACTACATACTTTGGGCATATATCCAGGAGGTTCTGGTCCTTGGAGAACGACATCATTGTCAGGAAGGTGGAGGGACAGCACAGGAGAAGAAGATCCCAGATGAGATGTATTGATACAGTGACTAGGGCAAATGTGGCTTGATGTGTCAGAATCAGTGAGACTGGCTTAAGACACAGGAGATTTCAGAGCTATTGTACGTAGGGTTGCTGTGAGTCACAGGCAACTTGTCTGCACATAACAACAACAACAGCAAGGCTTTTTATGCTTGTTTTTATTGTTATGTACTGTCAAGTATAGCTGACTCTTCGGTGTATTTTCAGAGACAGTAAATGTGACATGGGAGGTGATTGCCTATTTGAACTGCATGCCTTAGTGTTAGCAGTGCAACCCCTTATATAACAAAACATTTGCCAATTCAATGGTTTTTAATGTATGATGCAGGAATACTGATTATACATTTCATGTTGTACAATCATTACCATTATTGTTTTTAAGGTTAGTCTGCCAATGCTAACAGGATTATTATCAATGTATCTTGGTTGCATGCTTGATTAATTTTAGACAGCAAAAGTTAATAGAAATCTTTAATTTCTTATTTTTTTAATCTTTAGTAGTTGGTGTGTATATTTCAATAATAGTTACATTGACAAGTGTGCCTTGTATTTGTATCCTATCACTCTCAGTGTTATATTTCAGAATAGATCTTGAAATGGTCTTTTGGGTATGAATGTAACATCATTTTTCTCCAGTGCAACTAGTCACTCCTAGTATAAGTGGGCAAAGTAAGGGACTCCCAGTACCAATAGGAAGAAGTACCACCAGTAGTAACATTGTCTGGACTCAAATCTCTACTCAAGGAAATTTCTTGATACCCAGGAATGCCAAGACACTGAAGGTCCCCAGGGAACATTTGGTCTACAGATGCAGAAAGAAACAAGGACTTTCCTCCACAACTAACAAAAAGAGAAAGCAAGCTTTCTCAGAGATCTGGCATTGTGAATTTGGACTAATGGTAAAGCAAAGGTATGTGATTTGAATCCACCAGCTGCTCTATGGGAGAAAGATGGGCAATCTCTTTTCATACAATTTACTGCTTTGGAAAATCTGCTGGAGGGTCAGCTATGGGTTGGTTCTGACTTAAGGGTATACAATAATAATAACAACTGGTAAATGAAGGAGCTCTGGTGGCCTAATGGGTAAGGAGTTGTGCAGCCAGCTCAAAGGCAGGTGGTCTGAATCCATCAGCTTTTCTGAGAGGAGAAAAATGGATAATGTCTGCCTGTATTATTTACAGCCTCTGAAAATCTGCTAGAGGGTCAACTATGAGTCAGTTATGACTTGACATGACATAAGCAACAACAGCAAATGGTAAAAGAGTAATTTCTGTTTAGTAAAGCCACCCACTTGTGTAACTCTGTTACAGCGGAGTTGGATTTAAGGGAGGATCTTGTCTTACTTAAATTGGTACAAGCTGATGCCAACTCAGGGTAAGCCCAGGTTTGTCAGAGCAGAGATGCACTCTATAGGGTTTTCTGTGGCAGATTTTTTCTTTGTAAGTAAAGATTTATTAAAACATATTCTCAATTATTAATTTACATTATCTTTGACTGCTTTTATGATGCAATGGTGAACTTTGTTGTTTAACTGTTAAAAATTTATTGTTTTACAGGCAATTTTTTCTTTTCTTAAAAAGCAAGTAGATAACTCTTTCATCTGAGGTACTTCTAGGTGAACTTGAATTATTAACCTTTCAGTTAGCAGTCAAGTTAATTAACTACATCACTCAGGGATTCAGTGGCTTCAAATTCCAAAAGGAGATATTAGGAACTACCATGAAATATCACGACTGTCCTGTTAAATTGTGAAATTATTATATCAACAAATGTCAGCTTTGATATTTTCCTTATAAAAAGTTCCAGGCTTCCTTGGAAAACTTAAAAATCTTGGGAAGCATTTGTGGTCAGACATAAGCAATGAAATCATTTGCTTAGAGACAAACCACTTTAAATGTGCATGTACTAGCAAAAGCAGCCATGATTTTTATACTTTTCTTTTTTTTTAATATCTAATTGAGATTTGGGTGAAGATTTACAGAAGAAATTAGTTTTCCATTCTACATTTTAGACATGCTTGTTCTGTGTGTTAAGATGTAATCCCCTCAACTTAAGTGCACTGTTCCCACTTCATCCCTGGCATCCTCATCTCTTTTCTTCCATCTTTCCTTTCTTGCCTTTTGAACTTTATTATTGGGCAAATGCTGCCCTTTTGGTTCGATCTTATATAGTTGATTGTTCTGAAGAGTATTTCTTCATGGACAATGGTGTTCACTGTATAAACCTATCTGTTAAATAATTGAAACGTGATTCTTGGAGAACAGGTTTGAGGGTCTGTGAGGGCCATAGTCTCAGAGGTTCCACCAATCTCTAACAGAACTTTAGCTCTAATTTTTTCCATATGATTTTAAGGGTCTTCCCCCCACCCCCTTGACATTTTTCTCCCACTCTGTCAAAGACCTTCCATTACCATCCTAGTAAATCAGTTGGTAATGATATCTGGGCACCATTTAGTTCTTTTGATCTCAGGCTAGTGGATGTTGTGACTTAACATAATCCATTATTCCTATGATCTAATAGTTTCCTTCTGCCTTTGATTTTATTCACTCTTCTTTGTTATTGATTTGGAGAAATGACTGTTTGCACATTAGATAACCTCAGATAAGCTTTTAAGACCTCAGTTGACTAGTAGGGTGTAGATAGATAGATATCTTTGTGGACTATATTTTACCAATTGACCTAGCTATCCCTGACACTACGGTCATAAGCACCCAAGGCCGTAAGAGTCTGAGCGGCATGGCTAAGAAGTTTTCATAACCTTCCTCCCTCTGCGCTCAACTATGTATATGGATATATTTGCTGCACATTTGAATATGTATGCAGAAAAATCTTCTATAAAGCCAAGGCTTTATACAGTCATGTTGTTGTGAGGACTATGACTCATAGCAACCTCATGAACAATGGATCTGAACCATGCCTTAACCTGTGCTACTATCAGGGACTGGTTCTTGGAGAAGAACATCATGCTTGGAGGATGGAGGGACAGTTCAGGAGAGGAAGACCCTGGATGAGTTGGATTGATTCAGTAACTAGGGCAATGGGAATAAGTGTATTGGAGTCAGTGAGACTGGCGCAGGGCAGGGCAGGCGTCAGAGCTATTGTACATAGAGTTGCTATAAGTTGCAGGTGACTTGATGGCCCATAACAATAACAGCAATAACTGTTATACTTGAGCCCATTGTTACAGCCACTGTGTCAATTCACTTCATTAAGGCTCTTTCCTCTCTTTCTCTTTCCAAGAATAACACCATTAGCCAAGGACTGTCCCCTCCTAATAACATGTCCCAAATATGGTCACAGTGTACTCAAATATGGGATTTTCACACTTATTCTGCCTACATGCTATGTATCCACTTACAGATTATTCTTAGTGATTACTCTTCCTGCAACACTGTGTATGTGATAGTATTTATAATTGTTGGCTTTTCCTCTTGTGAACTCCCCAGCATCTTCCTTTGCTTTGTTTATGTAGTCACCACTTTCTTTGAAGATATTCATCACTAAGCAGGCTACTTAAATGTTGTTCGGAAAGCTTTTATTTGAGCTCAGCCTCCAGGAAGGGATTAGCACCAGTTATGAAAGATTCCATTTGTCTTGTTTACATTCCTTGTGCAATTTCAGAACACTGTGTTCCCTTTCTTGTAACGCTTGCCATAGGGCACCCGGCCGGCATCACAGCCCTCTCAGGATTTCTTCTGATTGACATCCTTCACAATCAGTTCTGATATCTCTAAGGGGGCTGTCTGGTACAGAGAAAAGAATATGGGTTTAGGACATAGTCTCACAAACCTACACGTAAGTTCTGCTGCAAGTTGTTACCCATGTGCTGCTGACTTAATCTGACTCATCATGGGATTATTTCTCTTTACCTAGAAACAATATTATATCCTTTGTAAGATCACTGAAAGGACTGAATAAGGCAATGTGTGTAATGCACTCAGTGTAGTGCCTAGCCATATTAGGTACTCCAATAAATGAAGTAATTATTTTACTACTGGCACTGAGGGAGTGTACAGGGTCCTTTGCAATGTTCTGACTTAAAGTTTCCAAAGAGCCACATAAAAATGTTTCACTGGACAAGGTGCTATTGAGTATATTAGTTTCATATGGATCCCTAATACATTTCCACAAATCCCATGAATTACCACAGCAGAAATGGAATTTATCTCTGTTCTGAAGGCGAAATATTAAAAATCAAGGTGCCAGCAAGGTTACACTCTTTTGGAAAACTCTAAGGAAGTCTTCAGTATCGATTGAAGCTCAAAATCAAGAAAACAAAGATTCTCACCACTGCATCGATTGGCAGCATCATGATGGATGGTGAAGAGATTGAGATTTTTAACAGCTTCGCTTGCTTGACTCCACAAACAATACTTTTGGTACCAGCAGCCAGGAAATTAAAAAACAAATTGTATTGGGAAAGTCTATTGCCAGAGACCTCTCCAAGGTACTGAGGATTATCACTCTGGAGACTAAGTTGTGCTTGATCTGGGCCATGGTCTTTGCAATTACTTGCTATGCATCAGATAGCTGGACAATGACTAGGGGTGATAGAAGGAGAATTGATACCTTTCTATTTTAGTGCTGGAGAAGAGTATTAAGTATACCATGAACTGCTAGGAGAAGAAACAGGTTCATCCTGGAGAGGGTGAGACCAGGCTGCTCCTTGGAAGTAAGGATTCTGAGGCTTCATCTAACATGCTTTGAACATGTTGCAAGCAGGGACCAGTCATTGGAGAAGGACGTCATGTTTGGGAGGTTGAAGAGACAGCACAAGAGAGAAATGTCTTCAGTGAGATAGATTGATTCAGTGACTGGGGTATTGGGGGTAGGTGTGTCAGAGACAATAAGATTGGAACAGGATAAAACAGGGTTTAGAGATATTGCACAAAGGGTCACTATGAGTTGCAGGTGACTTGACGGTGCATAACAACAACAACATATTTCTTTGATTCTTCCTAACTTTCAAATGTTGATAATTGTTAACATCCCTTGCTTTAAATGTGCACCAGTTCACCTCCATGATTCCATAGCTATCTTCCCTTTTCATATGTATTTCTGTATGTCCTCTCTTCTTTATTTAAGAACATCATCATATTGGATTTAGGGTCCACCCAATCTGCTATGACCTCACCATAATTAATTACATTAGAATAGGATCTATTTCAAAATAAGGTCACATTCTGGGTTCACAGGTAGATGTGGCTTTTGTGGAGGACATTATTCGACCTGGTGCACTAAGTGATAACCATTTTCGGCTACAGTAACTATCTTTTAAAATATTTCTGAGGTTTGTCGAAAGATTTGTTTTAGTGACTGGTCATTCTCTGAAGTGATGCTGCTTTTTAACAACTCTAGAGACAGAGGAGAGGCACTTGTTTTATTGACTGAAGAAGCAGCTATGTAAAGTTAAGGGAAGTCGGTATTTACTGCTGATGACTAAATACTCAAAAGAATCCATCTCACTCTAGAAACAGTGGCAAAGTTTAACAGGACAGCAAGTAATAAATGTTGTGGAGCATGTGGTGAGAAAGAAACTCTTATATATTGTTGGGGGGATTGTAAAATGGTACAACCATTCTGAAAGGATATTTGGGGCTTCCTCAAAAAACTGAACATAGAAATTCCATATGACCCAGCTATTCCACTACTTGGAATATATTCTGAGAAAATGAGAACTAAGGCACAAATGGAGACTTTTACACCATATTCATAGCAGTATTATTCACCATTGCAAGAACATGGAAACAACCCATATGTCCAACCACAAACCAATGGATTGAGAAATTATGGTACATTCATGCAATGGACTACTATGCAGCTCTCAGGAGCAATGATTTTGTAAATTATTACTTAACTTGGGAGAGAATGGAGAGCATTATGTTGAGTAAATTAAGTCTCACAAAGACAACTATTGTATAAAACTATTATTGTATAATGAGTATAAGGATCCAAGAGGGGTGGGAGAGTTTGGAAGAACAGAGATGAGGATATGCAGGAGGAGGGGGTATTAATCATGGGGTTGTATGATTTGATGGTTGGGGGGGTGAGGGAAATTGAAAGATTTTGTTCTTGAAAACAATGTATTTGAATTTTGTAAATAAACTAGTAGAAAATAAAAAAAAAATTCAAAACATCTGTTATGTCTCTCTGATGCTTACCTTTTGTATAGCCCAAAGGGATGGGTGTGGACAATAGTTATATGCTACTGTTATGCACAATTATGTACAATGAATACTTCCTTTATTATTAATGTATTTTCTTTAAACATTTGTGCTATTAAGGGTTTATTGTTTGAAATGGCTTTCCTAGCCATTGACTTTGCCTTTGTCTTGTGGATGAATGGGAATATATAAATAGGGCATTCCCCACAAGGGGATTGGTTAGGAATCTTGTCACTAAACAGATTCTGCAGTAGAATTTGAGAATTTCACCACCAACAAAGAAGAAGCAGGGATGCAATGCATGGTCTTTTGGGCCAGAGATTCTTCTGCCAGCTAGACCTACAGCAACAGTGTCAGCTGGCAGAAGCACCAAACAGGAGATCTGACATGAGACAGAGCTAACCTTGGAACTGCTACCCCATGGAACCAGAGCTAAGGGCCCTTATCAAAGTTTGTTGGAGGTCTGCATTGGGAGTAGTGATGATAGAGTCAAAATTGGCAGGACTTAAAAGTTTTGTAACCCTGGCCTAAAGTGACGAGACCCAAGGATAAGGTACTTGTGAGCACATTTTAGAAGTTATCCTGACTGAATGATTGTATCTGCTCCCAACATGAATTAGAACCTTTTGACTTCTCTAATATGGTTCTATGTGATCTTTCAGCTATTGCAATGGGTTTTGGACCCAGTGGCACAATAAGATTGCTGTTGTGAGAAGTAAGAAGAGGTATGAGAGCATCGGGACATGTCTAACATCATGGGAATTGGTTTTGTGTTGTTGATGTTGTTGACAGGGACCATTCCCCTTTGTGAAGCTACAGCTGTTCTCATGTGGTCATTACTCTTTCTTCTGCACCCTACCAAGATACAGATGCCAGGCTGGCCTCTGAGCATTGTAGGAAGGCCTCATTTAGTGCATATTACTAGGCGATATGAATAAGCTGATGTTTGCCTGTGTGTGCTAACCATTTTCTCTAGGAAGCTCATGGTATGTACTGTGTAGTGCAGTGGGGGGAGCTGGTAGTACTCACGTTGGAGCATGTAGAACAGATTTTACAATCAATTGACTTGTATTTCAACTTGGCCTCTCATCACTTACTAGGAACAATTTATTTATTCTTTCTGAAATATTTCATTTTGGAATGAAAGCAAGAATGTCTACCTTGCAATATTGCTACTATTAGAGATAAAAGTTGTGCCACATTTTTCAAAGTGCCTAGCACAGTGGGATATTTGGTTTTATTTTTCCTAATACATTTTTTAATTTTAATTGCTTTTACCAAAAGTTTACGGAAAAGTTATATTTTCATTCAGTCAGTGTTGCACATTTTACCCCCTTTCCCTTTCTTCCCCCTTCCTCAGGTCACTTTCCCCCCTACTCATTCATTGTTGCCCAATTACCACCTTCCTCCCCGTCCCCCCTAGTCCTCTTTATGATGTACCTGTTATTCTGGGTTGTTGTTGTATGTATAATGCCTAATCATATATTCCTTTTAAGCAGTTCTTCCTTCATCTGTTTCAATGCAATATTCATTATCTACCCACTCTTATTCTAATCTCCTTTCAATCCCCCATATCAGATTTGCTTTATTTTTTAAATTTTATTCTGATTATTTACAAAGTTGGAATATATTATTTTTTACAAATCATCCTTCCTATTTCCTTCACCCCACCCACACATTGTGTGAATGTACTATAATTTCTCAATCCATTCATTTATGGTTGGATATTTGGGCTGTTACTATGTTCTTGCAATGGTGAACAATGCTATTATGGACATTGGTGTACAAATCTCAGTTTCTGCCTCAGTTCTCATATTCTTAGGGTATATTCCAAGGGATCGTCTAAAGATTAAATTCATGTATTCATATAAAATTTTTCCAACAGAGTGAAAAGAAAACTTACTAAGTGAAACAAACATTTGACAATACCATCTCAGACAAGAGTCTCATAATGAAAGTTTATAGAATACTTGTGGGCCTTCAAGAAAAAGTCTGATAACCTAATTACAAAATGGCCAAAAGATATGGAAAGAATTTTCACAGGGGGAAGGGGGGATTAATCTTTGGATTGTACAATTTGATGAGGGAGTGAGGGAAATGGAAAGAATTTGCTCAAATTTGTATTAGAATTTTGTAAATAAACTAGTAAAAAAAATAAAATACATTAAAAAATACAAAGACCAAAAAAAAAAAGATCCCATTCATCAATTTTATCCTGTTCAAATTGTGCATTTCTTATTGTATTTGGCAATCTCCTAATACTGTAGACTCGGGCTTCTAAGCTTTATCCCAGTTTGTGTCTTATGAACTTTATGATTTGGGGCTTTACTTGCAAGTCTCTGATGCACCTTAAGTTGATTTTTGTGTACAGTGTGAGATGTGGATCCTGTTTCAGCTTTCTACAGATGGCAGGCAGTCCAGTTTTGCCAGCACCATTTGTTGAAGAGGTTGTCACTCCCCCCTTTGATAGGTTTTATTTCCTTGTTGAATATCATAGATGGGTCTATTTCTGGGTTCTCAATTCTCTTCCACTGGTATATGTGCCTGCCATTGTACCAGTAACATGCTGTTATGGTTACTAGCGTTGTGTGGTAGGTTTTAAAGTCAGGGAGTGCTATCTCTCACAGTGAGATGTTTGTAAATGGTTGTTTAATTTATTATTAGTCACAAGTTGTTTTTGTTAGGTGCCATTAAGTAAACTATGATTCACAGTTTGGAAGGGTGGAGGGACAGCAATAGAGAGGAAGAAACTTGATCAAATGCATTGATTCAGTGACTGGGGCAATGGGGGTTGGTGTGTCAGAGAATTGGTGCAGGATAGAGCAGGGTTTAGGGCTGTTGTACATAGGGTCGCTGAGTCACAGGTGACTTGACAGCATATAACAACAAAAACAACAACATGACTCACAGCAACCCTATGAACAATGGATCTGAACCTTGTTCTATCTGGTGCCATTCTCATGATCTCTGAAATGCTCATGTTCATTGTCATGAAATCAAACTGTCTTGTTGAGAGTTTCCCTCTCTTTAGCTGACCATCCATCTTTCCCAGAACATTGTCTTTTTCCAAGGAGTGGCCCCTTCTGACTACATGCCCAAAGTCTGTGAGATGAAGTTACAACAGCCCTGCATCTAAGAAGCACCTTGAAGATGATGTTGTCACAAGAAAAACAGCTTTGTTATGTAGACGAACAAACCTCTAAACAGATCTCCTTGCGTAGGGTATTTAATCTAGTCTTTATATCTTTAATAACCGCTCATGGAGAACAGGACAACTGTAATTTACCATTTAGTGAAATCATAGTTAATACTGTCGAAAATCTTTTTGATAACTAGTGCTGGCTTCCCCAAACTGCTTTAGAACTATGGCACTGGCTTATATATCCTTCTGTCATTGAGGACTTTTCTGTAGTAAAAGTTCACATTGGCCCAGAAGGATGTCTGCCCTTTTTCCTTAACTTCTGGGAGATGACCTACGTCATACATGATAGTGATGCCTTTCTTTAGGATGTCTGCCACATCCTCTAGTCTTAGGGTAGAAGCTGACTACATCAAGAAGACCAACTATTTGATTGAGATTAGGAGCTTTGAGTCATATATTAACATTTAATGTGAAGAATCAAGACAAACCTATATGCAATTGGTCATCATTTTATGTAATAAAGTTCCAGTAAAAACTAGATGCTGAAGCTCAAGTGAGATTCTATGGTTGGCAATGTCCTGTATATTTTGTGACACATTAATTCTGGAAAGGGAAAACAATTTTACTTCATAAGGGAAAGAGCAACAGAAGTTTTAGTTTTGTAATCCTCTACCTCGTGATTTTCCTTTAGCTGATTTTGCTCTGTCTTTTCTTCCCTGTAATTGAACATACCTGTGAGTACAATAGCTTTCAATGATTCCATAAATCCTTCTAGCAAATTATAAAAAATGAGTACGGTTTGGGGAACCCCTTGAGTTTTCAGGTGGTGCCAGAAGTAACTAAACCTTATGTGAACCTTATGCTCCCAAACCTTGTAGATTAGATGTCATCAGTCAGGAACTATTCTTTTTCCCACAAGGTTTGTGCTTTTTTTTGTGTGTTTTGTTTGTTTTTGTTTTTGTTTTGCGTTTTCATTTACTGTGCATCCTGGGTTGAATGAACACTAGAAAGGTGAATGGTCATAGTACGATCATGCTCTGAGTGTGAGCTGGGCTATATCCATTCCCCATTCTCACATGAGAGAAGACCTCCCAACTCTCAGGGATTCAAGTTAAATGTAATACACACCAAGACATCTATTTTGATATGACTATACATGATTCACTAATATGTAACAGTATCTCACAGGCTTGGGGAGAGGAAGAATCACTAATATATAGGATACATGAGACAGAAGAGTTGGCTGTTCACCAAAGGGTCATCCTCCCCTTCCAAATTGCTGAAAAGTGATTGCTTAACCAGGGACGACATTTCCCAGAAACACTTGCATTTAATTTGGACCGTGTGACTGAATTCTGGCTATTGGAAAGGGGGCAGAAGTTATTTACAACACTTTCAGGCGTGGCCCATAAAAACGTCCCACATGATCCTTTATTCTCTGCATCCTGAATGTTGGCTGAATGTTAATGCCATGGACACACTATTAGGAGTTGTGCTCTGAGGATGGCACAGCCTCTGTCAGCTGAACTCTGTACTTGTGAGGAGGGAAACTCCCCTTTCTTTGTCTTGTACCAGTTATGCATTACCAGAGTGGGAAATACATTTCAGTAGTGTTTTTCCACTGAGGTTTAGGGACTTAATGTTTTATAGCAACTAATACTATTTTAACTAGCAGAAGATAATTTGTAATTGACTTTTCCCAGAATGTCAGTTCAGGTAGCTGTAGATGTGGTGTATGGCAGCTGACTGCGCTGAGTATGCTAAGGTAGTTTCAACCAACACTCAGTACATATTTACATATGCCAACACAAGGAGAAGCTTGATATTCAAAATTCAAGCTTGGAAAATAGGATAATATAGAATATGCTCAGTCAATAAGAAATTTAGAGATTCTTTCATGGCATTTATTTATCCAAGTGAACATTTCTGGAGTTACTTTCTTAATAATAATTTATTGATGAATTAATTGGGGGAGAAAAGGCAGGAGCTTTTTAGTTTCACATTTTGGTTTATGTAAAATGGCTCAAATATCTTAAGAGGAGAGGAAACCCCCCTAAAAACCCATTTCAAATAATAATCCTTTGGATTCCATAATGTCTTTAACACCATATATTCACAACTACTTAACTGGGAAGATATTACAAACTGCTCTGCAGTTTATTTTTCATTTCAATCCTTTCCCATATAAGGAAGGGTCCTTGAGTGAGGCCAGCTCACTTTCACTTCAGTAAGTTTGGTAGGGATTTTTCATTTTTCCCTTTATCAATCTGTTGCAAAGTCTTCTTGGCCTGGGAATTTTGCCAAGTTCCTCACATTTCAGTTGCATAAGGCAAAACACACCGGAAGCATGTGTTTCCTTTCTCTTGGCAGCAATAATGACTATATCCAGTCTCCGGGAAGTCCTGTCCACTGTCAACTGTACACTCCGTGTGTGTTTTATTCACAATGTGACATAAAATAGACATAGATAAGAAGCATTTAGAAAAGGCTTTTCCCAGGGCTGCCTGGAAATTTTGAACACATCTGAGAAGTTACCTTTGTTGCTTTCTTCTTGCTAAAGCCACTTTGGCAGGAAGTTGATAGTGACCTGCTCCATGCCCGGCAGGCATTTCTCCTTGGGGGCTTAGTAGAGGCTGTGTTTACGTGCAGTGATTTTTACTCACTGCCATCTAGTTGGTTTCAACTGATGGCAAGCCTCTATTGTGATTCTGATGCCTTTGAATTGTGGTGTTGGAGAAGAGTACTGAATAAAGAACAAATAAGTCTGTCTTGAGGAAATACAATCAGGGTGCTCCTTAGAGGCAAGGATGGTGAAACTTCATCTCATATGCTTCGAGAATGGTCAGGTGGGGCCAAGCCATGGAAAAAGACATTTTGTTAGGAAAGATAAAGAGAGAAAGGAAGGAAGATCCTCAACAAGATGGACTGAGATGGTGACTGGAACAATGGACTCAAGCATGTCAAAATTGTGAGGGAGGTGTAGCAAGGTTTAGATCTGTTATTCATAAGGTTGCTGTGAGTCGTAGTAGACTCGATGGCACCTGACAACATTGGGATTCTAAGGTTGTAAATCTTTATGGGAGATGACTGCTAATCTTTCTCTCATGGAGCACCTGGTAAGGTAGTGACATACCATGGAGTTGGAACCGACTCATATTATGTACTGTCAAGTTGACGCTGACGTTTCAGCTGGAAAGGCGGTACCTGGTACTGGACGGAATTGCCCATCTTTTGCTCACAGAGCAGCTGGTAGGTACGAACCACATGCGTTTGAGTTGGTAACGCAAATTCCGTGTCACTGAACTGCCAGAGCTCCCCATGGTGTATTGTCACTATAAAAAAGGATTAGAGACATGGGGATAGAGGGAAGTTCGCTACAGGAAGATGGCGTGTTGTTATTGTTGCCTGTCATTGAGTTGGAAACGACCCATAGCTGATCCTCCTGAGGGTTTTCAGAGGCAGTTAACCATGGGAGAGGAGATTGCCCATCCTTCTCCCACAGAGCAGCTGGTGGCCTCTAGTCCCGTGCCTTTGAGATTACAGTGAGCTTGAAGGTGTTGTTGTTGTTGTTGCTGTTGATTGCCATTGAGCACGATTCATAGCTACCCTATGAACAAAAAAAAGGCCTGAAGCCTTTCTATAACTATCATCATTTATCAAAGTCCATCATTTCCAGAGGCATGTTGTTTAGGAAGTGGATGCCATTCCTGCTTTCAAGAAGATGGTGTGGTCCTTATTGAAAAAGAGAAGAGATATGGAGACAGAAGGAAGATGGGTACATGAAGATAGAAGCAGAGATGAAGCTGGAACTGCAAGCCAAGGAACACCTGGCCTATCGGAAGGCAGGAGAGACAAGAAAGGATCTTTCCCTGAAATCTTTGGAAAGAGCATGGTCCTGGGAACACTCGGAGTTGGACTATCAGACTCCAGAACTGTGAGGGGGGGAGCATCTGTTTTAAATGATCCATTAGAAAACTAACAGTAACTCCAAGGATTGATGAAAAATGCTGGAGAAGTTAAATTGTCCTAGATATTAGTTTGTTTGACTGCATTGTGGCTAAAATCATAACACTGATTCAGTGAAATTATTACTAAATAATTTCCAGTTATTACTAATAGTTACTATTTTTGTCTAACAAATCAGCACATCATTTAGTGATGAAAAACAGCCATCCCATTGAGCTAAGTGGTTCTGTGGGCCAGGAGTCTGCATCTGTACATTCAGGAATTGTTTATCACTATTACGACTTGACAGCTGGAGGTATTGAGACATTTGCCCCATTTGGGAGAACCAATAGCTGGGTAACACATGATTGTGGATACAATCATCTAAAGATTCATTTACTTACATGCTTAGTGTCTTTCCTGGAAGCAAATGAAGATGAGAATAATTGACTAAGATAGCTATATGGGTTTTTTTAATGGAATGGAGCTTTCTCATAGCGTGGAACCTCGGCATAACTGGGTTTCCTACATAGAAACTCGGCTTCAAATGCAGGTGCTTCAGCAAGCCAGGCAGGAGCTCCTTGTCTTTTGCGACCTGGAAGTCATACAGCATCATTTCCACTGCGTTCGACTGATTAGAAGTGAGTAACAAGTTTGCCTAGATTCAAGAGACGAAAAAGCACATTCCACATTCCACGAGCTTGGATGGACGTAATTAATGTGGCTATCTTTGGTAAATTCAACATGCCACTCCAAATTTTACTTTTAAGTCTAGGAGGGAACTTGAATTGCTAATTTTAGAGTCACATATTGTAGTCACTGCTTATAGACTGTAAACAAAGAGCTCTTGGAGGTCAATGCAGGGCAATAAAGGAGGGAAGAGACTTTTTTATTGTGATAAATCTGGTTGTATGTTATAAACCTGGAGATCTTAAAAAGTAATCAACAATTGGAGGCAGACAGAAAAGAATATTAGACAGAGGAGACTTTGCCTTTCTGGTATAAGGAGGTAGGGAAATTTGGAAAACATAAACAAATCATTCGGCCTCAGAATTGGGCAAATTAAAGTTGGTCAAGAAGTAGTAGGAAAGGGTAGAAAGCTTGGCATACACATAGATGTAACCAGAATTTGTTTGAACATTTGACTGGCAAAGCAAAAGACCTGGAAGACCTTTTCCCAGTAGCCTCTCAGTTCTATCCTCACATTTTAAAAGTTTATTTTAAAGAAAGTATTTCTTGTGTTCTCTAGGGAGCTCTGGTGTCATGGTCAGTAGGGAGTTGTAATGTCAACCTAGAGGTTTGAATCCACCAGCTACTCCATGAGAAAAAGATAAGAGATCTCCCTCCATATGATTTACAGCCTCTGAAAACCCACTGGAGGGGTCAGCAATGAGTCAATTCCAACTGCATGGTAATGCCTTTGGGGTGATGCTTTTTCTAATTTTTCTTCTTTTTTTGGCACGTAACTGTTGTTATGTGCCATCACATCAAAACCAACTCATAACTGACCCTCCAGTTGGTTTTCAAGGCTGTAAACAGCACATGAGGAGATTGTCCATCTTTCTCGGGGAGCAACTGATCCATCTGAACTGTGTGCCTTATGGTTGGCTTTGCAGCTTCTTAATACTAGGCCAGCTCCTTACCACTTTTTGCATTGTTGTTGTTGTTGTTGTTATGTGCCATTAAGTTGACTATGACTCATAGGGACACTATGAACAATAGTTCTGAACCCTGCCCTATCTTGAGCCAATTTCACTGTCTTGGATACACCTACCCCTGTTGGCACAGTCACTGTGTCAATCCATCCCATTCAGGGTCTTCCTCTCCTGCCACTATCCCTCCATCCTTCTAAGCATGACATCCTTCTTCAAGGATTGAGCCCTTCTCGCAATATGCCCAAAGTATGTGAGATGGAGTTTCCAAATTCTTACCTGCAAGAAGCAGTCTGTTGTTGTATGTCATCGACCTGAGTATGCAACTCATAGCAACCCTATGTACAAAAGCTCTGAACCTTGCTCTATCCTGAGCCAACCTTTCATTTCTGACAAACCTACCCCATTACCCCAGTCACTGAGTCAACCCATCTCATCAAGGGTCTTCCTCTCTTGAGCTGTCCGTCCACCCTTCCAAGCATGACATCCTTCTCCAAAGACTGATCCCTCCTTGCAACATGTCCAAAATATATCAGATGAAGCCTCCGGATTCTTGCCTCCAAGGAGCAGCCAGTTTTACCCTCTATAGGACGAACCTGTTTGTTCTCCTAGCAGCCCATGGTATAGTCAATATTCTTCTCCAGCACCACAGCTCAAAGACATCAATTCTCCTCTATCATCCCTAGTCATTTTCCAGCTTTCTGATGGATAGCAAGCAAGTAATTGCAAAGATCATGGCTGAATCAGATGCACCTTAATCTCCAGACTGACATCGTTGCTCCTCAATATTCTGGAGATGTCCCTGATAGTGGACTTTCCCAACACAATTCACCTTTTAATTTCAAGGCTGCTAATACCAAGAGTGTAATAATGGGTGACTGGAATGCAAAAGTTGGGAACAGTTCTCAGTAGTTGGAAAATATAGACTTGGTTACAGAAATGAAGCTCAAGGTAGAATGACATAATTCTGTACATTCAAGGATTTATTCATTACAAATAATTTTTATAAGAAACATAAACACAGACTATCCACAAGGATTTCACCTGATGGTATACCTAGGAATTAGATCGATTACATCTGTGGAAAGAATCACTGGGGAAGCTTAATATCAACTGTGAAAACTAGGCCAGGTGCTGATTATGGAACAGACCATCAACTATTCATATGCAAGTTAAAGCTGAAGCTAAAGAAAACGAAATTAAACCCACAGAAACCAATATTTGACCTTGAGTCTATCCCACTTGAATTTCAGAACCATCTCAGGAACAGTTTTGAGGCCTTGAACACTAATGAGCGAAGACCAGATGAGCTGTGGGAGGATATCAAGAATATCATCCAGGAAGAGTGCAAATGGTCATTACAAACACAGAGGAGAATGGCACACTAGAGCACCAAGAAGCAAAAACAAACAGAAGAAATCGAGAAGTTAGGGAGCTGAACAGAAGATTTCAAAGGGCAGTATGGGAAGACAAGGTAAAGTATTATAATGAAGCAACCTGGCTAGGTAGAAATGCGCTTTCCTATATTTCAGACGCTCGTTTTTGTATTACTACATTATTACGCACTTTATTTTGACCCCTGTCTACTAGGAGTTCTGGTGGCTTAGTGAGTTAACCAGAAGGTAAGTGATTGTTAACCAGAAGGTTAGTGCTTGTTAACCAGAAGGTAAGTGGTTCCAACTCACCATCTGCTCTGTATGAGGAAGATGAGGCAGTCTTCTCCCATAATGCCTCAGAAAACCTGTGGAGCAGCTTTACTCTGTTCTATAGGGTCATTGTTGTTGTTATTGTTATTAGCATTTGTGACTCATAGTAACCCTATGTACAAGAGCCCTAAACACTGCTCAATCCTGCACCAACCTTATTGTCTCCGACACACTACCTCCAGTACCCCAGTCACTGAATCAATCCATCTCATCTAGGGTCTTCCTCTCCTGCACTCTCCCTCCACCCTCGCAAGCATGACGTCCCTCTCCAAGGACTGGTCCCTCCTTGTAATGTGTCCAAATCATGTCAGAGGAAGCTTCAGAATCCTGCCTCCAAGAAGGAGTCTAGTTCCACCTTCTCCAGGATGAACTAAAATTGACTTAATGGAACAGCCTTTTGGTATATCACTACCCCCACAAACCAAGATTGATTGCTTTAAAAACAAACTAGACACACTTGCAAAGGACATAATTGAATCATTCTATTGGGTTTTAAAAAACTTATTGTTCATTACGGTTTAGAAAAATACATTGAAATAAAATTACATTCTTATTGTAAGTTATAAGGAAATGGAAGTGTCTTAGTACATTGATCCAGTCATGTTGTTGTT
>NW_006399768.1:23117866-23123220 GCF_000299155.1 Elephantulus edwardii | reverse complement strand
AAAAAAAAAATGGAGTTAAAAACCAAGCAAATAAATCCACACTAACTTCAGAGCTGTTATACATAGGGTGGCTATGAGTTACAGGTAACTCGACGGAACATAACAACTGTTTCAGCAGTCCTATCTAACTGCTCATTTTCTGATACTAGTTGGCCACAGGTCCTTATCTGTAGCTTATCCCAAAACAGAGAAGTTGCTAGACAAATGCTACTCAACACCTTAATCATATTTGCCTCTTTTCTTTTTTGGTCATGTGTTTATTCTTTTCTCTTCAAATGTCATTTTGCTTTTAAAAATAGCTACATTTTATAATCAGTTATATATTTTTTTCTCTTTAATTTACATTATGTTTCATATGATCATTCACATACACTGTGTTTTATAAAATTAATCACCACTGATCTATGCCCGCTATTACCGAATCTTTTCACATCTCCATTGGATCTTTCTTAATTCCTGTAACCCCTCCCTGTACCTACCAAAGTCTGTGACCCCGTGATTTCTCCCCTTACCACCCTTAGGCCTCCTGTACTCTTTTCCTTCCCCTTTGGATTTCATACACGCCTTACTAGTTATCTTTTGTTTTTACAATAATGGTCTTGTGCAGTATTTGTCTTCATGAGACTGAATTACTTCACTTAGCATGATGTTCTTCTACTCTCTTTCCTATGTTATGAAATGTTTTTTAAAATCTTTGCTCATGAGTGCTGCATAGTATTCCTTAGTGTTAATGTACCACAATTTTTCAATTCATTCATTTGTTGATGGACATTTGGGCTGTTTCCATGTTCTTGAGATTGTGAAAATATTGCTATGTACATCATTGTACAGATCTCTGTGGCTCAGTTCTATTTTCCTTGGGATATATTCCTAGCTTTACAATAGCTGAGTCATATGGGATTTCTATGTTCAGCTTCTTAAGGAAATGTTAAATTACCTTCCAGAGTAGTTGTACTATTTTACAATCCCACCAACAGAGTATAAGCATTTCAATATCTCTACATTCTCTCCAGCATTTATTGCTTATTGTCCTGTTAAACTTTGCCATTTCTACTGGGGTGAGATGGTATCTCATTGTGATTTTTATTTGCATCTAGCTAGTGATTTCACCTGTATGTCACCTGTATGTTGGCCTTCCAAATGTTGTCTTCTGTGAAATATATTTCCATGTTTTTTGCTCATCTTGTTGTTTGGTTATCAGTCTTTTTCTTATGGAGACCCTATAGTGTTCTGCAAACTTTCATTATGAGATCCTTGTCTGAGATGTCATTGTCAAATGTTTTTCCATAGTCTGTAGGTTTTCTTTTCACCCTATTAGAAAAGTTTTTCATGTACACGAGGACTTTAGAAGATTCAATTCATTGGTGTTATTGGTATTTCACTTTGAGTTTCTTATATCTTTTTTCAAAATTTGGAGAGAGTGCCATTTATGTTTACGTTATTCATGTTTAAAAGAGCCTGTACTCTGGGTTCTTATCAGCCATCTTGAAAACTTTTGCAAGTCAAATTTACTAAAAATTAGGGAAATACTTTATTAATTTCTTTCTCCTCATTACCTGGCAAGAAAGTAATATACTATGATTGGCTCAACACTGGAAATACATTGTTGTATTACTCAACTCAAGAGTCATGGTATAAAACAAATGTAGAAAGAGTCTGTGAATATCTAGCATTAAACCCCCAAACAAACTCACTGCTGTAGAGTTGATTCTAACTCATGGTAATCCTTCATCACGCTTCCAAGGCTGTAATTATTTATGAGAGGAGACTGTTCATTTTTCTCTCATAGAGCTGTGGATAGAATAGAATGTGCCCTTCCTGTGAGGACAGTAGTATACTAGGTCATCATAACTCTTTGTAAGTATCTATGACTGGCCTCAACCAAGTGGATTGATACAGTGACTGCCGCAATGGGCTCTAGTGTGTTTGAAAGTGTGAGGATGGTGCAGGACAGAACAGGGTTCCAATCTTTTGTTCATAGGGTCACTATGAGGTATGCTTGACTCGATGGCACCTAACAACAACAACAGCAACATGACTACATTACCATCTAGACAGAACCAACTGACAGCTGACCCTCCATTGGATTTCTGAGTGTGGAAATATCCCCATGCATATTTCTAGTGACCATGAAAAGAGAGTCAGTCCCTTCCTATAGTGAGTTTCCAAATCTAATGAGTTTCAATAAGTTTTTGTAAACCAAAAGCCCAAACTCATTGCTCTGGAGTCCATGTTGACTCCTATACTGACCTACAGGGCAGAGGAGAACTGACTCATAGGGTTCATAAGGTTGAAATATCTATGACTACAAACTGCTGCATTCTTCTCCTTGGAGTGGCTAATGGCTTCGAACTGCTAATCTTTCCAACAGTAGTCAAGTGTTTCATATCACTTATTTTTTCACTACTGTCAAATTGTAGCTAACTCATAGATGACCCTCCAGTGAGTTTGCAGAGACTGCAAGTTATGGAAGGAGGTTGTCTATCTTTCATCTGTGGAGTTTCTGGTGGATTTGACGCTCCAGAGAAGTGTTGGTGCCTTTGGATTAGTAATGGAACTCCTTATGGCCTATGTCACCAGAATGATGGTGGTAAACGGAACAATAACATCATCTGCTACCCTTCCATCTCCTCTCCCCATTTTAATACTTGGAGTGGCACCCACTTCTGAAACGTCTTGCCTTCAGAAACTCTGAACATGGAGAATGATGAAAGTTATACAAGTGTTCAGGTCTTTCGTTCATAGGGTCACTATGACTCATCTGCTACTCGATGGCACTTAACAACAACAACAACGACAATACTTGGAATAAGTGCTCTTACATACCAAAATGAACTTTGTCAATGTGATTAAATTAGGATTTTGATATGAGATTAATTGGAGTCCAGTGAACTTTCAAGATAAAATGTGAGAAAAAAGTCATTTCTGGCTTTGAGGGTGGAAAGGTTTCTCAGTTAAACATTGTGTGTTGCCTTTAGAAGATCATCTAAGGGAGCTCTGGTGGCCTAGTGGAAAGAAGCTGCACTGCAGTCCCAGAATTGCACTGTTCAAATCCACCGGATGCTCTGCCGGGGAAGGAGGGACAATCTCCTCCTGTACCAGTCAGATCCGATTTGATGGCGCGCACGCGCGCACACACACACACACACACACACACACACACACACACACACAAATAATAAAATAAAATAAATGATTAAAAATCAACAAAAACAACAAAAAAGACCATCTAGAGTTCCTAGGGATTTCAAAGGTATGGTTTGCCAGGAGTTGTGATGTTAACCCAAAGGTTGCACTTCTGTGGAGGTTCAAATCCATCAACAGCTCTGTGGGAGAAAGATGAACAATCTCCTTCAGTGTAATTTGTTGTTAGGTGCCATCATGTCAATTATGACTCATGACACCTCTATGAACAGCAGATCTGAACCTTACTTTAGCCTGTGCCATTCTCAGATTGATAAGCTTATGATATGCTCAAACCCATTGTTACAGTCACTGTGTCAATCCATCCCTCTCTTTCTCTGATCTTTCTCTTTTTCTTTCTTTTTCCAAGGACTAGCTATGTGACTTATAGCCTCCGAAAGACCCATTGCAGAGTCAGCTATGAATTGGCTCTGACTTGATGGCAATGTGGGTTTTTTTTTCCTCCCTAGAGCTGGCCATGGTCTTTGCAATCACTTGTTGTGCATCAGAGAGTTGGACAATGACTAGGGAAGATAGAAGGAGAATTGATGCCTTTGAGCTGTGGTGCTGGAGAAAAGTATTGAATGCACCCTGGACTGCCAAGAAAACAAACAGATTCATCCTGGAGAGGGTTAAACCAGGCTACTCCTTGGAGGCAGGGATTCTGGGGCTTCGTCTGACATACTTTGGACATGTTGTAAGGAGGGGGAGGTCCTTGGAGAGGGACATCATGCTTGGTAGGGTGGAGGGACAGCGCAGGAAGGGAAGACCCTCTATGAGGTGGATTGATTCAGTGATCAGGGTAATTGGGATGGGTGTGTCAGAGGCCATGGGATTGGCACAGGACAGAGCAGGGTTTAGAGCTGTTGCACATAGGGTCGCTATGAGTCGCAAACGACTTGACAACACATACCAACAACAACAGAGCTGCCAGAAAGAATGAAGCACCTTGATATTAACCAGTAAGACCCAATCTGGATTTCTAAACTAGGGTCTTAAGTTAACCTATTTGAGGGAGCTCTGGTGGCCTAGTGGCAAGAAGCTGCACTGCAATCCCAGAGATACACGGTTCAAATCCACCACATGCTCTGCTGGAGCAGGAGGGGCAATCTCCTCCTGTACCAGTCAGATCTGATTTGACAGTTACACACACAAAAAATAATAATAAAAATTAAAAAGAATTTTAAAAAGTTAACGATTTATCGTCTTTTAAGACACAAAATTCATGACTTAAAGTCAATACAGCAACAGTAGGAAACTGGTATGAGGGGGAAACTTAACTGAGACAAGAACCCAGGAAAAGTGCCTAAAGCCAATAAATCAGAAATTGCTAAGTACCAATATTTCTTCTGTAATGCTATATATGCTTTCTCCAAAAGCCTCACTTCTGGAAAATCATCTATGAAAAATAGCTAAACTTACAGGCAAAGCAATGTGGGGGAAGAACATTAAAACTTATGGAACTTATAATAAGGGCATTAACAAAATCATAACAAAATTTGTAAAAATATTATTGTTGTGATGGCAATCCCAAAGTCACTTGGTTTGCATCCATCAGCTGCTCTGTGGGAGAAAGGTGGACAATCTCCTATACATTTTCTTGTATCTGAAAACTCACTGGAGGGTCAGTAATGGGTCAGTTCTGACTCAACAGCACACAACTATGACAACATGTGCCATTGAGTAGAACACGATTAGCAGGGTCCCTATGACCAACAGATCTGAACCCAGCCCTTTGTCATTTTCACTATCTGTGATATACTTGAACTCATTGTTACAGTCATTGTGTCAATCCATCTTGTTGAAGATCTTCTTCTCTTTCACTGACTCTCCACCTTTCCAAGCATGATATCCTTTTCCAAGGGTGGTCCATCCTAACAGGAACCATCAAAAAAGATGGAAGGAATACAGTTACTGTACCAAAAAGGATTGGCTGACTGAGAATCATTTCAGAATGCAGGGTATGGTCAAGAACCAATGGCAATAAAGGAAGAAGTTCAAGTTACAGTGAAGACGTTGGCAAAAAAATAAGGCCTGAGAAATTGATGGAATACAAATTGACATATTCCAAGGAACTGATACAACTCTCCGATGCATAGCCTGTAATTGCAAAGACTATAGCCTGGATCAGGCGCACCTTAGTCTCTAGCCTGACATCATTGCTCTTCAGT
>NW_006399768.1:23103447-23113271 GCF_000299155.1 Elephantulus edwardii | reverse complement strand
GTTTACCTACACCTGGTGCAGTTTTCCTATACCTGGTTCAGGTATAGGTTCCATGTGAGCACAATTAAGTGCTCTGGGACTCCCATTCTTCTCAATATCAACCACAACTTGTTATGGTTCACACAGTCAAAAACCTTTGCCTAGTCAATAAGGCGTATATAGACATTCTTCTGGTGTTCTCTACCTTCAATTAGTATCTATCTGTCATTAACAATGATATTGCTGGTGCCATAGGCTCTTCAAATCCTGCTTTGAATATCTGGCAGTTCCCTCTACATGTACTGTTCTAGCCATTTTTGTGATTTTCAGGAGTATTTTGTGTACATGTGATATTAATGATCTTGTTCACTAGTTTTCTTATCCTATCAGACACTCTTATTGGGATGGCAACAAATATAGACCCCTTCCAAGACATTGGCTAGATGGCTGTCCTCAAAATTTCCTAGCGTAAGCTGGTGAGTGTACCCAAGGCTGCATCTGTTAATTGAAGCAAGTCAATTGGTATACTATAGATTCCTGGGACTTATTTTTTTGCCAGTGCCTTCAATGCCACTTCCACTTTCTCCTTCATTATCATTGGATCCTGTTCATATGATATTTCCTGAGTTTTTCAATGTCAATTAGTTCTTTGGGTACAGTGATTCTGTGTATTCCCTCTATCTTCTTTTGATGCTTTCTGGGTCATTCAATGTATTGCCCATAATATCTGACTTGTTTCAATTAACAGATGCAGCCTTGGAAGCACTCACCAGTCTATGCCAGGAAATTTGGAGGACAGCTGTCTAGCCAACAGATTGGAGGAGGTCCATATTTGCTCCCATTCCTAAGAAGGGTAAGTCAAATGAATGTGAACATTATCAAACAATATCATTTATATTACGTGCAAGCAAAATACTGAAGATAATTTTTAAATGGCTGGAATAGTACATAGATAAAGAACTGCCTGAAGCTCAAGCAGGATGATCATTGTTAATGTCAGATAGATCCTGGCTGAAAGTAAGGAATACCAGAAGAATGTCAATTTGTGCTTTATTGACTATGCAACGGCATTGGACTGTGTGGATCATGACAAGCTGTGGCTGACATTGAGAAGAATGGGAATCCCAGAGCACTTGATTGTGCTTATGCGGAGCCTTTATCTGGATCAGGAGGCTGTTGTGTGAACAGAGCAGGAGAGCACTGCATGGTTTAGAATTGGGAAGGGAGTGAGTCAGTGATGTATTCTGTCTCCATACTTGTTCAATCTATATGTTGAGCAAATTATCCAAGAAACTGGATTCTATGAGGAGGATTGTGGCATCAAGATTGGAGGGAGACTCATCAATAACCTGTTATGCAAATGACACAAACTTGCTTGCTGAAAGTGAGGAGGAATGGAAGCACTTGTTGCAGAAGATCAAGGAATGCAGCCTTGAGTATGGATTGGGTTTCAATATCAAGAAAACAAAGATTCTTACCACTAGATCAATATGCAGCATCATGGATAGAGAGGAGATTGAAACGGTCAACAACCTCATCTTGCTTGGATCCACAATTTACACCTTTGGTACCAGTAGTCAGGAAATAAAGAGATGCATTGCACTGGGAAAATGTGCAGTTAGGGACCTTTCCAAAGTATTGAGGAGTAGAGATGTCAGTTTGAAAACTAAGGTCTGTCTGATTCAGACCATAGTTTTTCTGATTAGTAGCTATGCATCTGAGACATGGACAATAAACAAATATGACAGAAAAAGATATGACACCTTTGAGCTGTGGTATCGGAGAAGAGCACTGAAACATCCCATGGACGGCCAAAATAAAAGAACAGATATGGGTTGGCGAGGATGCAGCCAGAGTGCCCTGTGGAGGCAAGAATGATGAGGCTTTGACTCATATACTTTGGACATGTTGCTGGGAGGGGCTATTCCTTGGAGAGGGACATGACGCTGGTAAGGGTGGAGGTTCTGCAAAGGAGAAGACCCTCAACCAGGTGCATTGACATGGTAACTGCTGCAATGGGCTTTTGTGTGTCAGGAAGTGTGAGGATGGTGCAGGACAGGACTGGATTTTTTTTTTGTTCCTAGGGTCTCTATGAGTCATACTCTACCTGACAACATCTAACAACAACAAGAAAAACAACAATATTTGCCCTTTTGTGATTGACTTTATTCAAAATACTTAGCATAATACCTTCCAGGTTCATCCATGTTATGAGATGTTTTGAAAATTCTTTGTTGTTCTTTATCATTGTGTAGTATTTTCTTTGGTTTCTTTGTCCATTCATCTGTTGGACTCTTGACTTGTTTTCACCTTTTTTCATCTGTAAATGATTCTGTAATGAACATTAATATGAATGCTGTCGTTGATTACTGTTGAATTGGAACCAACTCCTAGCTGACCCTCCGATGGGTTTTCTGAGGCAGTTAATTGCACAGGAGGAGATTACCCATCTTTCTCCCGATGGAGCAGCAGGTGACTAGAACTGCTTGATTTCAGGTTGGAGTTCAGCTTCTTACCAGTAGGCCACCAGAGCCCTCTCATTAATGTGCATATGTCTGTTTTTAAAAAAAAGGCGCTTATTTCTTTGTAACATTAATACAATTGGGGAAATGAAGCAGGAATAATGAATTGGTATGAGTAATGAGTGCTATGAGTTCAAAAGAATGAATGTTGGATGGAAGCCATTTTGCCCTTGAACTGAGACTTGAGGATGAATTAAGACTGTGGAATTCTCATTAAGTTTCTTGTGGGAGAAAGAAAAAGGGTAGAACCATCCAATATGGGCTATCTTTAGCACCATTCACTGCTACACTAGTAATGACAAGAGTAGCATTTCTTACACATGAGTGGCTGCTACTTTCACAGCAGTGGGCCCTGTACAGACCTGTTGGAAAAGATTTATTTTAAAAATTATTAAAAAGTAAATTTGAGTACTAACGGGTCTGACCTAAGCCATGCTATTTTCAGTCATCTCCCATGCTTGCAGAAGTTGGGCACTGAATAAGGAAGACAGAAGAATTCATGCTTTTGAGTTATGGTGTTGGAAAGGAATATTGGTAATACCATGGATGGTGAGAATAATGAACACATCTGTATTGGAAGAGGTACAGCTAGAATGCTCCTTAGAATTGGAGATGAAAAAGCTTCGTCTCATGTATTATTATTGTATTATGTGTCATGCATATTAGCTAGATGGATTTACACAATGAATACAATAGGCTCAAACATAGCAATTGTGAAGATGGCGCAAGAGCTGGCAATGCAGCATTCTGTTCTACCTGGGGCTGTTATGAGTTAAAACACACTTGATAGTGCCTAACAAAGCCAGCAACAATAACAACAGTGTGGGTAGTAGAGGCTTCTTTGAAGGCCACACGGTGGTCCTAGGCTCAAGCTCAGGCATACATACCAGCTTCCTCACTTCTCTTTCAAGTTCTCCTCTGTGGTTTCTTCATTAAAATAGTGCTTCCCTGCAATTTTGCAGATTTGGCACTCTTGGAGGAAATGAAAATGAAGAAAAGGAGTGGCCGGATATATGACCTCTCCAAACTCTTCCAGCCAACCTCCTTTACTTCAGGTGTTTTTAATGCTGCTGCTTGTTGTAGGACATTGAAAGAAAAACCCTCAACACTCACTCCTCAACAAAGCAATTACAGGAGACTTGAGTCTTTAAAGACACACACTAACCCCACAAATATGGGGAACTTCTGTATATAAACACAGATAATGTATTTATGCCCATTTCACAGCCTAAAAGTCACTCTTGATATATTTCTGTTCTTCTCATCCTCTATTTCCAATCTGTGTCCTTTTTTCTTTTTCTTTTCTCTAATATTTCTGTCTCTCTGTTTCTGTCTCTCTCTCTCACACACACACAAAACACACACACACACACACACACACACACACAGCTTGTATCTCTTTCTTTCTCCCATCAAAACTCATTTGCCATCAGAACAGATTTATAACTAATGCCACAGTGGGTTTTCAAGAGGCTGTAAATCACACCAGGAGGAGATTGCCCATTTTTCCTCTGAGGAACCAGTGGTAGATTCAGCCATCAAAGAGGCACAGCCTTTGAATTAGCAGAGCAACTCCCTACAGGCTTTGCCACCAGAGAGCCCCTTTCTGATGCCACCTCTCTGATGATGATTCTAATTCACCAATGGCTTTAGGGGAGAAAGATGAATACTCTCCCCGTTTGAGATTTATAGCTTTGAAAAAAAATCTGCTTGATGGCCAGCTATAAGTCAGTTTTTACTTGACAGGCAAAGAATGGAGTTGAGTTGACTCAGCTGGCTATTCTCTCTTCAAAACCACTTCTAAATCTGAAGACAAAGCCTTTGTTGGGAAGGAACCTGATGTACTCCAGCTGCAGATCTGTGGCCTCTGAGCCCCACTTATCACCATATAGGAAGCTTCTTTGTGCTGTACTACTGCTTTTGTTGTTTGCTCCACCTGCCACATTTACTCTTCCTTCTAGGCTCCGACTTGGCCTTACACCCTTATTCCCAAAGAATTACATCTCCATTATAGCTTTTTCAGGCTTTGTCTTCCTTGTTTGCTATAAACTCAGTGCTGGCTTTCTATTTGGCCTACAATACCCCTTATATAGCAGGCCATGTCTCTGGAGCCACAGATTGTCCAAGGGGTTCAAAAGAAGGCCAGAGGGAGGATCAAGGGCATTGGGGCCTCTTAATCTGGAAAAGGAAGAGGAAGCATAATAAGACTAGTTCTTTTAGAGAATGGTGAGTTCCTTCTGCCCAAGAGAAAGATAATGTGACCTTTTCCCCGAGGGAGAATGGCTACAAGAAGAGGACAATAAAAGACCTATACATTCCTAAAGAGATTTACTGTGAGATATACCTAGGTAATTTGTTTTCATTCACTTATGCATGGTTTAAAATTGGGAAGGGTGTACGCCAGGGATGTGTCCTATCTCCATACCTTTTCAACCTGTATGCAGAGCAGATTATCTGAGAGTCTGGGCTCTATGAGGAGAAGTGTGGCATCAGGATTGATGGAAGATCTATTAACAATCTGCTTTATGCAGATGACACAATCCTGCTTGCTGAAGCTGAGGAGGACCTCATGCATTTGCTGCAGAGGGTCAAGGACTGCAGCCTTCAGTATGGACTGAGGCTCAGTGTCAAGAAGACAAAGATTCTCATCACTGGACCAAGTGGCAGCATCAGGATGGATGGCAAAGAGATTGAGATTGTTCACAGCTTCATTTTGCTTGGCTCCATGGTCAACACTCTTGGCACCAGCAGCCAGGAAATAAAAAAACGTATTGCAATGGGAAAGTCTGCTGTTAGGGGCCTCTCTAAAGTACTCAAGAGCAATGGTGTCTCTCTGGAGACCATGGTCTTTGCAATCACTTGTTATGCATCAGAGAGTTGGACAATGAGGGAGGATAGAAGGAGAGTTGATGCCTTTGAGCTGTGGTGCTAGAGAAGAGTATTGAATGTACCATGGACTGCCAAGAAAACAAACAGATTCATCCTAGAGAGGGTTAAACCAGGCTACTCCTTGGAGGCAAGGATTCTGGGGCTTCGTCTGACATACTTTGGACATGTTGTAAGGAGGGACAGGTCTTTGGAGTGGGACATCATGCTGGGTAGAGTAGAGGGACAGTGCAGGAGGGGAAGACTCTCTATGAGGTGGATTGATTTAGTGACTGGGGTGATCGGGATGGGTGTGTCGGAGGCAGTGTGATTGGCACAGGATAGAGCAGGGTTTAGGGGTGTTGCACATAGGGTCGCTATGAGTCGCAAGCTTGATGGCACATAACAACAACAACATCCAAGAAATTATAACGGAAAAAGGAGTTATAGGCAACGGATTATTAAGTCTGATAAAGCACAGATTGGACATACTGGATTTCAATTATGCATTGCAATACTATGTCAGGGATAGCTAAGCATCTTTTTTGAAGTTTTTACAAAAAAGAGGAAGAGTTCAACTTGGTTAAAACAGGGGCTTCTTCAGGGCAAGTGGGGTTAAGAATTACCAAGACTGCTGTGTGTAACTTTCAGCCCTGGCTCGGTGGAGCAGTGCCTGCAGGGGTAAATATTTGCTTTTGCCAGTTGGTTCAGCAAATCACTGTGTTACCACACCCAATGCTTCCAAGGTATCAGATGTTAAGCTGGCGTGGTGAGAATGATATTGGCCTTTGTGTTCCAAAGGAGTGGCATGTATTACTGTGGACCTTGACCTTCAATTAACAACACAGAACAGCAATCATACTACTTCAGTACCAAAACTAGCAGGCAGTACTTTTCCATGTGGTGTATTCCATGATGATGCCTGAGAGAAAAGCTTGGGAAGGTAGTGCAAAACACAGCACATGCAGTAATGTAGAGGGAAGTAAAGGGTCTGTTGGTGGTGGTGGTAGGTGCTGTTGAATTGAGTGCAGTACAACTTCTGAATAACTGATCTGAATTCTGTTCTATTCTTTGCCATCCTCATCGTCTCTGATGCACATCAGTTTTTGCTGCAGTTACAGTGTCAATTCATCTTGTTGAGGGTCTTCCTTTCTTTTGCTGACCTTCTGCCTTTCAAAGCATCATCTCCCTTTCCAAGGAATTGCCTCTTCTAGCAAAATATGGCCAAAGTATGTGACATGAAGCCTCCTCATCCTTGCTTCCAAGAAGCATTCTGGCTGTACTTTGTTCTTTTGGCAGTCCATGGATATTCAATACTCTTCTTCAAAACCACAGTTCAAAGGCATCAGTTCTTCTTCTGTCATCTTTTGTCATTGGCCAGTTCTCAGAGGTATAGCAAGTGATAGAAAAGTCCATGGCCTGGATCACGCATACCTTACTCTTCAAACTAACATCACTGCTTGTCAATATTTTGGCAAGGTTCTTAACAGTGGACTAGCCCAATTTAATACATTTCCTAATCTCCTGGCTGCTAGTACCAAGGATGTTTATTGTGGATACAAGATGAATTATTGACAGTTTCAATCTTTTTTCCATATGTGATGATGTTGCTTAACATAAGGACTGTTGTTGTCATGTGCTGTCGAGTCGCCTGCAACTCATAGCGACCTTATGTACAACGACCCTAAACCCTGCTCTATCCTGTGCCAATCTCACTGTCTCCGACACAACTACCCTCTTTACCCCAGTCACTGAATCAATCCATCTCACAGAGAGTCTTCCTCTCCTGCACTCTCAGACTTTCCCATCGCAGTACGTTTTTAAATTTCCTGGCTGCTGGTGCCAAGAGTGTTGATTGTAGAGCCAACCATACTAAAGCTGTTAAGAATCTCAATCTCTTCACCATCCATACTGATGCTGCTAGTTGGCCCAGTGGTAAGAATCTTTGTTTTCTTGATATTGAGCCTCAATTCATAATGAAGGCTGTAGTCCTTGACCCTCTGCAGATAGCGCTTCAGGTCTTCCTCAGTTTCAGCAAGTAGGGTTTTGTCATCTGCATAGCACAGATTGTTGATGAGTCTTCCTCCAATCTTGATGCCACATTTCTCCTCATAGAGCCTGGCATCCTGGATAATCTGTTCTGCATATAGATTGAAAAGGTATGGAGATAGAACACATCCCTGTCATATACCCTTTCCGATTTGAACCATGCAGTGTCTCCTTGCTCTGTTCTGGTGACTGCCTCCTGATCCAAGTATAGGTTTTGCATTAGCACAATCAAGTGTTCTGGGATTCCCATTCTTCACAGAGTTAGCCACAGTTTGTTGTGATCCACACAGTTAAATGCCTTTGCATAATCAATGAAACACAGATAGAAAGTTCTCTGGTACTCTCTGATTTCAGCCAAGATTCATCTAACATTAGCTACAATATTCCTAGTACCACGACCCCTTCTAAACCCAGCCTGCACTTCTCACAGTTTTCTGTTGATGTGCTGTTTCAGTCACTTTTGGATAATCTTCAGCAGCATCTTGCTTGCGTGTAAACACTTTGAAAAATTGCTGCTAAAAGGATAAGGTTTTTAACACTGTGAGGGGAGAAGGGCTCTGAGGAACCAGGACTAAGAGGATTTTAGCCAGCAAGTAAATACACACTTCAAGTTAGCATCAGCTCCTGTGCAGTGCAAATGGTTAACCTGCTTGGCTGCCAATCAAAGGTTGAAAGTTTTATTCCATCTCAAGACATCTTGGAAAAAAGGCCTGGAGATTGACTTTTGGGAAAAACACCAGCCTTTGAAAGCCATGCAGAATATGGTTCTAGTTTGACATACATGAGTGGCCATAAGTTTGAATCCACTCTCAATAAGATGGAACAATATAGTTACTGTAGCAATGGATTGAGTATATCAGGTATGGTCAGAAAGGTACCGGATAGGCCATGGTTCTGAGCCTTTATTCATAGGGTTGCTACTAGTCATAGCTGACTCAATGGAATCTAACAACAACTACGGCAACTAGTTCACCCTAGTTGGGCCAGGGAGAAGGGTTGGGAAGGAGTTGAACCTGTCAGTGGTCATAGGGTAATGCTTTTTGAAGCATCACCTAGCTAATCCTAACCTTTTGACCAACTGGAAACCTCTTGCCCTCTGCTTGATGCTAAGTGCTTGATTTTACTTAGCTTATTCAGAGTGATTATTTGCAGTCAACATTCAGAAAAACAATTTATCTAATGAATCAGAAGACTACAAAAAAAAAGGTTTTTAATGGATCCAGATGACCAAGCAGATTAAAGTAGTGACTTTCTCTATTTCGAGTAGACTTGGCCTCACACTGACATCTGGGTAACAGAACCTCACCATCAAGGAATAGGCTTGGGAAAGGAATTAGGCAAATTGGCAAATTATAAATGGAATTAGTCATCAGTATAAGCCCTGGTTATTACCAGGAAGTAATAAAAAATAATAAAAATAAACATGCACATTGGAACTTGGAACAGACCTTATCATTAAAAGTCGGTTTAGAGAAATTAATTCATTTTAAGCTGTTAAAACACAAATTTTCATAGCCAATGGAGCTCTAGTGGCCTACTGGCAAGAAGTAATACTGCAATCCCAGGGACACGGGGTTCGAGGCCACCAGCTGCTCTGTGGGAGAAGAATGGACAATCTCCTCTTGTGCAATCAATTGCCTCTGAAAACCTGCTGGAGGTTCAGCTATGGGTTCTGACTTTATGGTACATAAAATAGATAAAAGTGTTCATAAGGATGCGGAGAAATTGGAACCCTTATCTGCTGGAACTGGAAATGTAACATAGTGCAACCACAGTATCATAATACTGTATGATCCTACTTATGTGAAGAGAACTCTAGTGGTTTGTTGTTGTTGTTAGATGCTGTTGAGTCAAGTACACCTCATGGCCACCTTATGAACAACAGATCTGAACCCTGTCCTATCCTGTGTCATCATTACAATCTCTGACACATTCTAGCCCATTTGGCATCCCTCTATCTTCCTAAGCATGGTATCCTTCTCTAAGGAATAGCTTCTTTGAGCAATAAGCCAAAAGTATATAGATGAAGCTTTGTCATCCCTGCCTCCAATGAGCACTCTGGCTGCACCTTCTTGAAGATATAGCTATCTGTTCTATTGGCAGTGCATGCATGGGATAGTCAGTACTCTTCTCTAACATTGCATTTCAAAGTCATCAATTCTTCTTCTATTGGTATTATTTGTTGTCCAGTATTCCAAGGCTTACCAAGTGATTGAAAAGATCATGATCTGGATCAGGCACAAAATGACATCATTGTCCTTCGATAATTTGGAGAAATCTCTAACTGCAGACATTCTTAGTGCAATATACCTCATGATCTCCTGACTGCAGGGTACCAAGTGAATCCAAAGAAGATGAAGTTGCTGACAGTTCCAATTTTTTCTCCATATATGTTGCCTATTGATCCAG
>NW_006399768.1:23099546-23103347 GCF_000299155.1 Elephantulus edwardii | reverse complement strand
TGTAAACACTTTGAAAAATTGCTGCTAAAAGGATAAGGTTTTTAACACTGTGAGGGGAGAAGGGCTCTGAGGAACCAGGACTAAGAGGATTTTAGCCAGCAAGTAAATACACACTTCAAGTTAGCATCAGCTCCTGTGCAGTGCAAATGGTTAACCTGCTTGGCTGCCAATCAAAGGTTGAAAGTTTTATTCCATCTCAAGACATCTTGGAAAAAAGGCCTGGAGATTGACTTTTGGGAAAAACACCAGCCTTTGAAAGCCATGCAGAATATGGTTCTAGTTTGACATACATGAGTGGCCATAAGTTTGAATCCACTCTCAATAAGATGGAACAATATAGTTACTGTAGCAATGGATTGAGTATATCAGGTATGGTCAGAAAGGTACCGGATAGGCCATGGTTCTGAGCCTTTATTCATAGGGTTGCTACTAGTCATAGCTGACTCAATGGAATCTAACAACAACTACGGCAACTAGTTCACCCTAGTTGGGCCAGGGAGAAGGGTTGGGAAGGAGTTGAACCTGTCAGTGGTCATAGGGTAATGCTTTTTGAAGCATCACCTAGCTAATCCTAACCTTTTGACCAACTGGAAACCTCTTGCCCTCTGCTTGATGCTAAGTGCTTGATTTTACTTAGCTTATTCAGAGTGATTATTTGCAGTCAACATTCAGAAAAACAATTTATCTAATGAATCAGAAGACTACAAAAAAAAAGGTTTTTAATGGATCCAGATGACCAAGCAGATTAAAGTAGTGACTTTCTCTATTTCGAGTAGACTTGGCCTCACACTGACATCTGGGTAACAGAACCTCACCATCAAGGAATAGGCTTGGGAAAGGAATTAGGCAAATTGGCAAATTATAAATGGAATTAGTCATCAGTATAAGCCCTGGTTATTACCAGGAAGTAATAAAAAATAATAAAAATAAACATGCACATTGGAACTTGGAACAGACCTTATCATTAAAAGTCGGTTTAGAGAAATTAATTCATTTTAAGCTGTTAAAACACAAATTTTCATAGCCAATGGAGCTCTAGTGGCCTACTGGCAAGAAGTAATACTGCAATCCCAGGGACACGGGGTTCGAGGCCACCAGCTGCTCTGTGGGAGAAGAATGGACAATCTCCTCTTGTGCAATCAATTGCCTCTGAAAACCTGCTGGAGGTTCAGCTATGGGTTCTGACTTTATGGTACATAAAATAGATAAAAGTGTTCATAAGGATGCGGAGAAATTGGAACCCTTATCTGCTGGAACTGGAAATGTAACATAGTGCAACCACAGTATCATAATACTGTATGATCCTACTTATGTGAAGAGAACTCTAGTGGTTTGTTGTTGTTGTTAGATGCTGTTGAGTCAAGTACACCTCATGGCCACCTTATGAACAACAGATCTGAACCCTGTCCTATCCTGTGTCATCATTACAATCTCTGACACATTCTAGCCCATTTGGCATCCCTCTATCTTCCTAAGCATGGTATCCTTCTCTAAGGAATAGCTTCTTTGAGCAATAAGCCAAAAGTATATAGATGAAGCTTTGTCATCCCTGCCTCCAATGAGCACTCTGGCTGCACCTTCTTGAAGATATAGCTATCTGTTCTATTGGCAGTGCATGCATGGGATAGTCAGTACTCTTCTCTAACATTGCATTTCAAAGTCATCAATTCTTCTTCTATTGGTATTATTTGTTGTCCAGTATTCCAAGGCTTACCAAGTGATTGAAAAGATCATGATCTGGATCAGGCACAAAATGACATCATTGTCCTTCGATAATTTGGAGAAATCTCTAACTGCAGACATTCTTAGTGCAATATACCTCATGATCTCCTGACTGCAGGGTACCAAGTGAATCCAAAGAAGATGAAGTTGCTGACAGTTCCAATTTTTTCTCCATATATGTTGCCTATTGATCCAGTGGTGAGAACTTTTGTTTTCCTGATGTTGAGAAGCAATCCATGTAGAAAGCTGCAGTATTTGATATTCTGCAGCAAGAGCTTCAAGTCCCCCTCACTTTCAGTAAGCAAGGTTGTGTTATCTGCATGACAGAGTTTATTGATGAGTCTTCCTCCAATCCTGATGTTCAAGAATTAATGTTAGAAAACTAGAAGTTATTGCAGGAACATCAATATTAATTCTACATGTTAATTACTTGAGATGGACTTGCTTTAGGCACTTTAAATAAAGCAATCATATCATATACTCTGCTGGGAGTGAAGAACAGAGTAAAATGATGTGGCATTGATAGTCAAGAGGACCATTTTAAGGGCTATCCTGAAGTACAATGGTGTGGGTGTTGGGATACTACATATATATATGGAAGATCTGTTAATACGGTTATTAGATGAACATATGCCCCAACACTAAAGCCAAAGAGGAGGAAATTGAAGACTTTTCTGAAACTTTGCAGTCACAAATTGATCAAGCATACAATCAAGATGTGTCAGTGATAATTGGTGACTGGAATGCAAAAATTGGAAACAACAAAGAAAGAAGTGTAAGTGGAAATTAAGGAGTTAGTGACAGAAGTAAAGCAGGAAATAGAGTGAATTTTGTATGTTCAATGATTTATGAATCACAAATATCCTTTTAAAAAACCACATGAACCCCATCAAATGGACTGCAAAGGAATTGTATTAACTACATCTGTGTAAGGAAGAAATAGTTGGAGATGCTCCATATCAACAGTCAAAATCAGGCTATGGGCTGACTGTAGGACACACCATCAACTAAGCATGTGCAAGTTCAAATTGAAGCTGGAGAAAATGGAAATAAGTCTACTATAATCTTGAATCCCTCCTGAATTTAAAAATAATCTTAAGAATAAGTTTGAAGCATTGAACAGCTCACTGATTGAAGACCAGATGAGTTGTGAGGTGACATCAAGGACATCATCCATGAGGAGAGAAAATGCCATTCACCACCAAGGCAGATGAGGGAGAAAAAAACCCAAACATGCATATCAGGAAATTTGCACTGAAAATTGTACTGGAGCCTCAAGAAGCCAAAACAATGGGAAGAGATGCTAAAGTAAAAAAGCTGAACAGAAAGTATCAAAGGGCAGCTTGAGAAGACAAAGCAAAGTATTATAACGGAATATGCAGAGACCTAGAATTGGAGAATAAAATGAGAAGAACTCACTTGGCATTTATCAGGCTGAAAGAACTGGAAAATAAATTTAAGCCTTGAGTTGTAGTACATAGAGATGCTATGGGCAAACTTGTGGTTTAGTGTTAAGAGGTTGCACTACCAACCCAGTGAATGTGGTTTGAATCTGTCAGCTGCTCCAAGAGAATAAGATGGTCAATCTTTCTCCTATGCATTTTAATTGCCTCTGAAAAAAACCACTGTAGAGTTAGCTATTAATGAATCAGTTCTGACTCATTGATACATAACAACAACTTACATAAAATATTTAGTGATTACTAAGTACTGGGGTAGAAGGAAATAGTGATTAAGGGGTACTGCATTTCTATTAGAAACCCTACTGCAATAGTGGGTTATGAGCTAGGCTGCTAACTGAAAGATTGGTGATTTGAACACACTAGTCTCCCTGTGAGAGAAAGGCTTCAATTTACAGCTTTTGGAATTAACTTGATGGTGATGAGTTTGTGTCTTTTTTTTTTTCTTTCTTGTTACCATTTGAAGTAATGAATGTTTTGGAAATGAATAGTGGTGATGGCTACACAATATGGTCAGTGTAATTAATATTAGTGTTCTTTTAAAAATTGTTACCATGGCAAGTTTCATATCTCATCTTTTCATTCACTCCCTGCCATCAAGTTAGTTCTTGATTCATAG
>NW_006399768.1:23083648-23097258 GCF_000299155.1 Elephantulus edwardii | reverse complement strand
TTTGGCGCAGGACAGAGCAGGGTTTAGGGCTGTTGTGCATAGAGTCGCTATGAGTCAGAAACGACTCGACGGCACATAACAACAACAACAACATATCTTAATGGGAGGAATAAACTCCCAATCTTTCTCCTGAGGAGTGACTGGTGGATATGAACCACCGGAGACTTGCATTTTTGTTCATAGCACAGCACACTGTGGACTACGCCCCCAGAGCTCTGTGTCACATATAATTTATAAGAATAAAACCCACTTTCTCACTAAACTTGTTACTCTGGGGCAGTAGAGTGACTTGTCCACACTGTGGCATCTCTGCTGGTCAGACAGGATTCAGGGGAAGAAATCTCAATGCAAATACCTTTGACCCACTATCAATTTTTTTCATCCATTATTAAAGTGCAAGAGGCAAATTCTCCAAACTTCCTTCAGTGCTGTTTGAGAAGGTACAGGGATGCTGCCAAAAAAGTCTGGAGATTTTATCACTGGAAGGATGGACATGTGAGTGTAGGGGGTCAAGATTCAGTCTTGGATACATTTCTCAGCAAAGAGCAGTTCAACTAGCTTTTCTCAGGAGATCTTGACTCAGAGAAGATGGTCTGGGGTATGTATCGTGGGTCCTTGTCTGCATATTTGTCAATCTTATGACACTGGAAGTACACCACAGGACTTCAGATGATTAAGATGTAAATGTCAGCAAAATGCTAATGCTTGCATGGTTTTTGAAGTTGTAACTTCCTTTCTACACAATGTGACCAAGGAATACTAAGCCGAAAGAAAGAGAGCTAGTGTCATTCTCCCAGAAATGTTTTCCCCAAGTTTCTGGGTGCTTGTGAGAGGCAACAGAAATCTGAAGCTATAGAGAAGTTCACATCTATCCTTCGTGCACAGGATCTTGGTCACTGAGTACATAGAAATAAGCTCTTTCCATCTGTCTATTCTCTCTTGGAGCTGACGATTCCAAAAGAGTGGGAGAAAGTAATTTTTTGCAGTGACTTTTGCTGTTACACAGCTAAAAGAGGAACTAAAATTGAAGACAAGAAAGCAACATTTTTTAAATGCCCATGGACTTACACTAAGTCAAAAAGCAATCTGCCTTTAAATCTCTCTGAGGAAATTTCACCAGGAGAATTTGGTTTTTCCCCCAAGGGGTGGAAAAAATCTGTTCTGTTGTAGATTAAAGCACACAAAGGACTAGTATAGGAAGAAAAGAGACATCTCATTACAGTATGATGTCTATATACGGTGTTACTACAGGAATTTACTCTTTGTTTCAACAATGGATAATGAATTATGAAGCAGTGGTCAGTTTTGCTGTACTATAATTTGTCCATATATTACCATATACGTTTAACATAAAATATTTTAATTAATATTGACATAATTAATTATATTTTTATATAAGCTCTTTCATTGCATTCTTGTGGGATGACCTGTTTCATACCTGCTGTAAAATGGAGGAAATCGTGCCAACATCATTGCTACCTTTTTCTGGTCACCTGCTGAAAAAGTACTCACTCACGCTCATAAAAGCAGTGAAAGAATTCCCAAGCTGCTCATAAAACGGTCTGAAACATATTTTCCTAAAGATAATATTCATATAGAATAGAAAAGTTGACTAAGATAGTCTATTTTATGAGACTATTTAGCTGCCATAAAGTCAACTCCTTCTCATGCCAACCTTATGTCCAATAGAACAAATGCTGCTGATTCTGCATTATCTTTGTGATCACAGGTAGGCTTGAGTTCCTCACCGATGTTGCAATACCAAATCACCTTGCTGGCAGTCTCCCACTATCTCCTTGATTTCTGCATCACTAAACATGATCCCTTCCTTCACCAATTTATCCACTTGATGTGCAAAGAGCTGGAATCAGAACATCAAAAGGAAAGAAATCACTGGGCATTTCTCAAGCCAAGAAAACTGAAGGACAAACTCAAGTCTTGAGTTTCAGTACTGAAAGATACTACAGGCAAAACCTTAAACGATGCAGGAGGCATCAAAAGAAGATGAAAGGAGTACACAGAGTCACTATACCAAAAGAATTGGCTGATAAAGTACTGCTAGTTCGGTGGAAGAAGGAGGAATAAAGGAAGAAGTTCAAGTTAAAAGGTTTGGCAAAAAGAAAAGGAAAAAAAACCCCTCAAAAGTCCTCCTGAATTTATGGAATGTTGTTGTTTTTTGTTGTTAGGTGCTTTGAGTTGAGTATGACCCATAGAGACCCAACGAACCCTGTTCTATCCTGCACCATCCTCACATTTCCTGTCATACAAGAACCTATTATAGCAGTCACCACGTCAATCTACCTGGTGAAGGCTATTCTTCTCCTTCGTCAAGCCTCCACCCTTCCCAACATTATGTCCTACTCCAAGGAACAACCCTTCCTAGCAACATGTCCAAATTATGTGAGGCAAAGCCTCATCATTCTTGCCTCCAAGAACACTCCAACTACACCCTCTCCAAGACATATTTATTCGTTCTCTTGACTGTTCATGGGATGTTCGGTGCTCTTATCCAACACCACAGCTCAAAGGCATCAAGTCTTTTTCTGTCATTCTTATTCATTGTCCAGGTTTCAGATACATAGCTAATACTTGGAAAGACTATGGCCTGAATCAGATGCACCTTAGTCCTCAAAGTGACATCATTACTCCTCAATAGTTTAGAAAGTTCCCTAGCTGCAGATTTTCCCATTGCAATGCATCTCCTTATTTCCTGACTGCTCGTACTAAGGGTGTTAATTGTGGATCCAAGCAAGATGAAGCTGTTGACAGTTTCAAACTCCTCTCCATCCATCATGACACTGCCTATTGGTCTAGTGATAAGAATCTTTGTTTTCTTGATATTGAGATACAATCTATACTGAAGGGTGCATTTTTTTATCTTCTGCAACAAGTGCTTCAAGTCCTCCTCACTTTCAGCAAGTAAGGTGTCATCTGCATAACACAGGTTATTGATGAGTTTCCCTCCAATCTTGATACCACATCCTCTTCATGGAGTTCAGCTTCTTGGATAAGTTGTTCAGCACATAGATTGGACAAGCAAGAAGATAGAATACAACCTTAATGCACTTCCTTCCCAATTCCAATCCATGCTCCATTCACACAACAGCCTCCTCCTGATCCAGGTATAGTTTCTTCATGAGCACAATGAAATGCTCTGTGACTCCCATTCTTCTCAGTGTCAGCCACAACTTGCCAGGATCCAAACAGTCAAACAGGTTTGCATAGTCAATAAAGCACAAATAGACATTCTTCTGGTATTCCTTACTTTCAGCCCAGATCAATCTGACATCAGCAATGAAATTCCTGGTGCCACGGCCTCTTCTAAATCCTGCTTGAACTTCTGACAATTTCCTATCTTTTGAATGATCTTTAGCAGTATTTTGCTTGCATGTGATATCAATTATATTTTTTATCATTTCTACATTCAGTTGGATCACCCTCTTGGAAAAGGGAACAAATATGGACCTCTTTCAATCCATTGGCCAGACAGCTGTCCTTCAAGTTTCCTGGCACAGACTAGTGAGTACATTCAAGCCTGCATATGTTCATTGAGAAAAGTTAATTTGTATCCCATCAATTTCTGAGTCCTTATTTTTTTGCCAATCGCTTCAACGTAGCTTCCACTTCCTCTTTCATTACCATTGGGTCCTGTTCGTGTGGTACTTCCTGAAATTTTTCTTTGTCAATAAATTCTTTCTGGTACAATGACTTGTTGTATTCCTTCCATTTTCTCTTGATGCTTTCTGGTTCATTCAATATATTGCCCATAGCATCTTTCAATATTGTGACATGAGGCTTAAATTTATTTTTCAGTTCTTTCAGTTTTAGAAATGCAGAGTGAGTTCTTCCCTTTTTGTCCCTTCAGTTCCAGGTCTCTAAACATTCCACTATAATACTTTGCTTTGTCCTTCTGAGCTGCCCTTTATGGGATACTAACGAACATATTTTAACAAACAGATGCAGGCTTGAGTGTACATACCAGATTATGCCAAGAAATCTGGAGGACAGCTACCTGGCCAACTAACTAGAAGAGGTCCATATATATTCCCATCTTCAAAATTGGTGATAAAACAGAATGTGGAAATTACCAAGCCATCACATGGAAGCAAAATCTTGTTAAATAGATAGATATGTAGATATGTAAATAGATAGATATGTAGATATGTAAATAAATAGAGATCTAGAGAGAGATGATAGATAGATAGATAGAGATAGAATAGTGACAGAGAACTGCCAGAAAGATAAGCTAGATTAAGAACAGGCTGTGGCACCAGGGATATTGTTACTGATATCAGACAAATTATGGCTGAAAACAGAGAGTGCTACAATGATGTTTACTTGCATTTTATAGACTATGCCTTTGATTGTATGGGTCACAACAAATTATGGCTAGAATTGAGAAGAATGGAAATCTCCTGTGAAACCTATACCTGGATCAAGAAGCTGTCATGTGAACAGAGCAAGAGAATACTGAATGGTTCAAAAATCAAGAAAAGAGTGTATCAGGGATGTATTGTGTCTCTATAACTTTTCAATCTATATGGTGTGTAGATCATCTGAAAAACTGGATTTTATGAAGAAGAATGTGGCATTGGATCAAAGAAAGGTTCACTGACAACATGTTATGCAGATGCCACACCTTTTTTGCTTCTAGCAAGAAGGACTTCAAGTACTTATTGCAGGAGATCCGTGATCAAAGCCTTCAATGTAGATTGTATCTCAACATCAAGAAAACAAAAATCCTTATCACCAGACCAATGGATGGCAACAGGATAGATGGAGAAAGGATTGAAGTTGTTAACAATTTCTTACTTGTATCTACAATCAACACCCTTGGCACCAGCACTAAGGAAATCAAAGGAAGAATTGCATTGGGAAAATTTGCTGGACCTCTTCAGAGTGCTAAAAAGCAAGGATATAATTCTAAAGACTAAGGTGTATCCAATACAAGTCATGGTCTTCTCAATTGCTTGCTCTGCGTCTGGAAGCTGAATAATGACTAAGGAAGTGTAACAGAAAAAGAGCTGATGCCTTTAAGTTTAGGTGCTGGAGAAGAGTACTGAATATCCATGCATTGTCAAGAGAACAAATAGGTCTGTCCTGGAGAAAGTGAAACCATGGAGCTCCTTGGAAACAAAAATGGGGAATCTCTATCTCACAAACTTTGGGCATGTGTCATGATAGGTCAGTCCCTGAAGAAGGACATTATGCTTGGAAAAGTGGAGAATCTCTGCAAGAAAGAAAGAACTTTAACGAGATGGATTAACACAGTGACTGAGGTCAAGTAAGTTGGAGATAGTGAGATTGGCTCAGGATAGAGAAAGCTTCAAAGTCATTGTTCAAAGTGTTACTGTGAGTCATAGTTGACTTGATGACACATGACAGCAGCAACAGCAATAATGTTGTATCCATAAGTAGCTCTGGTGGCACAATGGTTAGAGTGCTTGACTGCCAACTAAAAGGTCAATGATTTGAATTCGCTAGTTGTACCATGGGAAAAAAGATGTGAAAATCTGCTTCCATCAATATTTATAGCCTTGAATATCATATGGGGCAGTTCTACATTGTCCTTTATGTTTGCTATGTGTTGGAATCTGTTTAATGGGAATAGTATTTCCTTTTAGCGTGACATGACTAAAACAAATGATTCATGTGGTGCTTTGTAGTGATCCACACAGTTTTGATTGAAAATTCTTTTTCAAGAAAAATGTTGGTCAGCATTTCTTCCTAGTCTTCTTTGTTTAGAAGTCCTGCTGGAATCAGTCCATCATGGATGGTATTTAGAATACTTATCAATGGCAGAAAAAGAACTGATGCCTTTGAGCTGTGGTGTTGGAGAAGATCACTGAACATCCCATGGATGGCCAGTAGGATGAACAAATGCATCGTGAAGAAGGTGCAGCCGAAGTGCTCTTTGGAGGCAAGAATGATGAGGCTTCGCTTCACATACTTTGGACATGCTGCTAGGAGGTGCTATTCCTTGGAGAAGGACATGATGCTGGGAAGGGTGGAGGGTTGGCGAAGAAGAGGAAGACCCTTCACCAGGTGGATTGATATGGTGACTGCTGCAATGGGCTCTAGTGTGTCAGGAAGTGGGAGGATAGAAAAGGTTCAGATCTTCTGTTCATAGGGCCGCTAAGATCGACTGCACCTAACAACAACAGCGATGGCATATACTTTATCATATCATCACAGCATAGCATGTAAGCCACCATAGAACAAACAGAAGGGTCTACTTCCCCTTCTTTCTGTCTCTCTGATTCTGAAATGTTAGCTTAAATGTTCAGAACTTTAGATCTCAGAGACCTTTTCTAGAACTAGGTTAGGAGGACAGAATGTTGAGATAAATGGAATTTTTAGCTTAACAATTTCCCAACAGTACAGGATTTCCTTCTTTTTTTAAAAAAAAAAATTTTTTTTCTCCCCCTCCTTTAGAGGAGACTAGAGTTTGAGGACATGACTACAACAAGCTGCCTCAGCAGGAAATCAGTGCATCAGTCACTGTCTCATGACTCTGCATGTTAAAAGGAAAAATTTTAGAAAACTTGTAGTCTATTTCTTTTATTATATTCGATGCCTCTATCTTTTTAATCCTTCCTAATTGTGCAAAATGCTACTCATAAATCCCAAAGTTACTTCTGTGATCATACTTTTCCATAAATGCTGGGAAATTTTTGAAAGTTGAATGCGGGGTTTTGTTTTTATATTTTTCTTTTCAATTGGTCAGATGATACAGTGCATCTCCAGTGTTCACAATGATGTACTTTTAGGGACACCAGAAGTACAAGGCCTACCTGTACCTAAAAACATTTATAAGGAGAGTCCTTGCGTGTAATTAAAGGAATTTACATATGGAGTTGCAAAGATTGGCATACAGGTGAACAAGTGGTAACAAGAGGCCCTATCATGGACGAGAACAGCTACTACATTTGACTAGAGTCCCAAATTCAAACTTATACTCTAAAAAATAAATTGGAAATAGCTTGTTATTGTTGTTGTTGTTATGTGATGTTGAGTTGACTGTAACTCACAGCCACCCATTTATCTCAATTTTCTGCCCTCTTAACCTAGTTCTAGAAAAGGTCTCTGTGATCTCAAGTTCTGCACATTTAAGCCAAGAAGAGTTCAGAATCAGAAAGGCAGAAAGAAGTAAGGGGAAATAGACCTGTCTATTTGTTCTGTGGTGGCTTACATGGTGTGATGATATGATAAAGTATATGCCATCACTATTGGTGGTGGTGTTCGGTGCCGTCAAGTTGACTGTAACTCATAGCCACCCTATGTACAATAGCTCTGAACCCTGCCAGTCTCACTGTCTCCAACACACTACCTCAGTTACTGTGTCAATTCATCTCATCCTGGATCTTCCTCTCTTGCACTGCCCCTCCACCCTTTAAAGAATGTTGTCTTTCTCCAAGAACTGCTCCCTTCTGTTCATGTGACCAAAGTATGTGAGACAGAGCTTCAAAGTCCTTGCCTCCAAGGAGCAACTTGGCTTCACTTCCTCCAGACCAGTTTGTTCTCTTGGCAGTCCATGGTGTGTTCAATATTCTTCTCCAGAACACAGCTCTAAGGCATCAATTCTTCTCCAGTCATCTTTAGTCATTGTCAAGTTGTCTCATGCATAGCAAGTAATTATGAAGATCATGACCTGGATCAGGTGCACCTTAATGTCTAGACTGACATAATTTTTTACTATTTTTTTAGTAGTTTTTCAGTTTTAGAGATGCCTGACAGCAGATTTTCCCCACTGCAGTTCATCTTTTGATTTCCTGACTGCTGGTGCCAAGGGTGTTGATTGTGACACTGAATATCCTGAAATGGTTAATAATTTCAATCTCTTCTCTATCATGGTGCTGTCAATTGCTCCACTAGTGAGACTCTTTGTTTTCTTGGTGTTGAGCTGCAATCCATATTGCAAACTACAGTCCTTGACCTTCTGTAGCAAGCTCTTCAGCTCCTCCTCAATTTCAGCAAGTAAGGTTGTGTCATCTACATCAGACAGGTTGTTGGTGAGTCTTCTTCTAATCCTGATGCCACAATCCTCCACATAGAGTTCAGCCTCCCTGATAATCTATTCTGCATATAGAATAAAAAGGTATGGAGACAGGATGCATCCCTGATGCACTCCTTTCTTGATTTTGAAACATGCTGCATTTCCTTGCTCTGTTCATCCAAGTATAGATTTTGCATGAAAACCTATCAGGTGTTTTAGGATTCTCATTCTTCTCAAAGTTAGTCAAAGTTTTTCATGATCTTTGCATCATCAATAAAACACAAATAAATATTCCTCTGGTACTCTTTGCTTTCAACCAAGATCCATCTGGCATTGGCTATGATACACCTAGCACCACAGTCTATTCTAAACCTAGCTTGCACTTCTGGTAGTACTCTTCTATTTATTTTTGGGTAATCTTCAGCAGGATTTTTTCTTGCATGTGATACTAGTGATATTTTTTTCAATAATTCCCACACTCTGTGATATCACTCTTCTTTTTTTGGAATGGGAGTAAATATCAATGTCTTCCAGTCAGTCGGCCAGGTGGTTGTCCTCCAGATTTCTTGGCACAGCCTGTTGAGAACATCCAGGGCAGCATCTGTTTGTTGAAATATGTCAATTGGTATTCCATCATTTTCTGAGTTCTTGTTTTTTGCTAATTCCTTCAGAGTCACTCAAACTTCCTCTTACATCACCATTGCCTCTTGAGCATATATTGTTTTATTAAATTCTTCTGTGCCAGCCAATTCTTTCTGGTATAGTGACCCTGTATACTCCTCCCATCTTTGATGTGCAGGATAGTCTGATTTTACCTGTAAAAACCATTTGGGATTGTTGTTGTTGGATGTCATCAAGTCTACTACAACTCATAACAACCCTAGGTACAACCGATATTAACTGTAGACTGGCTAGAGCCATCCTTACCATCTCCTACACACTCAAGGCTATTGTTATAACAACTGTCCATCTGTCTCATTTGTGGTCTTCCTCTTTTGTGCTGACCTTCTACTTTTCCCATCATGATATCTTTTTCTGAGGATTTACTCTTCCTGACATGTCCAAAGTCTGTTAGATAAAGTTTAGTCATCATACCTCTAAAAAATACTCTGGTTGCTCTTCTTTCAACACATTTGTTTGGTTTTTTTTGGAAGTCCATGGTACATTCTTCAACGCTGCAATTCAAGGACATTTATTCTTCTTCAGTCTTCCTTATTCATTGTGTACCTTTCCGATGTTTTAAAAACAATTGAAAATATATTGGCTTGCATCAAGTGTACCTTAATCTTAAAATTGACATTCTTGCTCTTTAACACTTTGGAGAGCTCCTTGACAGCAGATTTTCCAATGCAATACACTTTTTTTATTTCTTGTCTGCTGCCACCATAAGTGTTGATCATGTATCCAAGTAAATGAAACTACTGATAACTTTAATATTTGCTCCATTTATCATGCTGTTATTGGTCCATTGGTGACGATTTTTATTTTCTTGATGTTGAGATGTAATTCCTGTTGAAGCCTGTAATCCTTGATATTCTGCAGTAAGTACTTTACATCTTGTTCACTTTAAGCAAGAAATGTTGTGTCATCCGCATCATGTAGGTTGTTGATGAATCTTCCACCAATCCTAAAGCCACATCCTTATTCCTATAGTGCAGTTTTTCAAATTATTTGCTCAACATACAGATTGAGTTTTTTAAATTATTTGCTCAGCATACAGATTGAATGTTGTTGCTAAGTGCTGTCTAGTCATAGAAGATTCATAGCGACCCTGTGAATGAAAGAATACACTTGTATAACTTTCATTCTTTCTCCAAGTTCATAGGGTTTCCGGTGGATGCCACTACCACTTCCAAGCCTGTTTTATTCAAGGAGCTCCACCAAATATTGTCCGCCATGGGCAACCATTATCATATTTGAGATATCATTATCACACTGTTTAGCATTACAGCAACTATGAGTTACAGAGGTAATAGACAAATAGACATACCAGTGCTATGCCACTTAGAAGAATGTTTGACCAAAAACAATAAAAAACAGACCTGAAGGCTGCAAATTAAAATGACCCACCTTTGGTTTGGTAGCATCACTTTCTCTCTACTAGGCCAGCTGAGCTCTCTCTATGTTCTTGTTTTTGTTGTTCAGGGCTGTCAAGCTGTAGGCAACTCATAGTATCACTATGAAGGAAAGATCTGAACACTTGTATAATTTTCATCGTTTCTCCAAGTTCATAGGGTTTCTGGAGGCAAGCTATATCAGAAGTGGATGCCACTCCTGTTTCCAAGCTTGTTTTAATCTGGGAGCAGATTGAATAGAGACAGAAAAGGATAGAACTCTGATGCACACCTTTCCTGATTTTAGCCCATGTAGTGTTCCCTTGTTTTGTTAAGAAAACTGCTTCTTGATTCATGTATAATTTTCACATATGGAAAATTAACTATTGAGATTACCATTCTTCCCATTGTTATTAATTTTCTTTTAAAGCCAGTCTTTGCATAGATAATAAATCACAAGTAAATATCTTTCTTTCTTTCCCAACTTTTTCTCTATTTTCAGCCAATATCCATCTGATATCAACAATTATTTCCATAGTTCTATAAGCTTTTCTTCCTCCAGCTTAAATTTCAGCCAGTTCCCTATCAATGTACTGTTACAGACATTTTAAAATCATCTTCAGCAAGATTTTACTTGCAGGTGATATTGATGATACTTTTCTATAATTTCCAAACTGTATTTTATCATTATTGTTTTGAATAGGAACAAATATGGATCTCTTCCAGTTAGTTTGTCTGGATAGCTGTCTCTCAAGTTTCTTGGCATAAGTCTAGGGCTGTATATGTTAAAACACCCAATTGGTAGTCTGTCTGTTCCTGGGCCCCTATTTTTTTTTTTTTTTGCCAATGCTTTCAGTGCAACTTGAATCTCTTCCTTCCTTAATGTATAAAGAGCCACTCTACCAAGAAGAACTAGTCAACACAGAACCATTTCAGTAAGTAGTATATGAACAAGAACCAAGGATGATGAAAGATGTTTGGGGTAGAGATAGAATTGCTTCTGAACATCTCACACATATTTCATTAGAGTGCCTCTGAGCTATTCCATTCTCCTTAGGGCCTATTTTTTTTTTTTTTTAGGGAGTCAGAACATATGTTATTTTACAGGTAAGTTAGCTTGGTTGAACAGGGCTTATTTTTAACAGAACAACCTGATTTGATCTCATGAAGGAAAAGTAAGCAAAATAGAGCCTATTGTTGTTAAGTACCACTGAGTCATCAGCAACTCATAGTAACACTACGCACAATAGCCCTAAACCCTTCTCTATCCCTTGCCAATATTATTGTCCCCAACACACCTATCCTCATTACTGCAGTGACTGAATCAATCCACCTCATCTAGGGTCTTTCTCTCCTGCACTGTCCCTCCACCCTACCAAGCATGATGTCCCTCTCCAAGGACTGATCCCACCTTGCAACATGTCCAAAGTATGTCAGACAAAGCTTTAGAATCCTTACCTCGAAGGAGCAGCCTGGTCTCACCCTCTCCAGGATGAACTTGTTTGTTCTCCTAGCTGTCCATGGCATATTCAATACTCTTGTCAACACTATAGCTCGAAGGCGTCAGCTCCCCTTCTATCATCTCCAGTCATCATCCAGCTTTAGCTACATATAAAGTAATTGCAAAGACAATGGCCTGTATCATGTGTGCCTTAGTCTCCAGACTGATATCATTGAAAATACATCCTAGAGGGGGGAAAAATACACTAATGATTTCAGCACTCTGGTCTTAATAGGAAGTGGCCTTATTTCATAAAGATCGTCACAGTTGGTTGTAAGTCAAACCCCTTACATTCTCATTAATCTACCAGACTTCATGTGTAATCATAATTGAAGATTGTGGGTCATTTTAAGAACATCTATGAGTCCTTTTTAGAAGAACCATAACCAAAACCAACCAAACACAACCCCAAGAGATGTTTGAGCTCTTGTGGTAGTTACCTTTAAGCCTAATACCATGGCCTCTGAACAGCCAATTGTTAGGCTTCCCTTCACACATCTGCTAAGGAGGTAGTCACCCAAGGTTGTGTTTAATATAACCTGACTAGGAGACAAAAATCTGAGGATAGATTGGAAATTACAGACTTAGACGGAGCCAACATTGAGACCACTAAATCGTGAGCAGTATGGAAACCAACTATATAAATAGATTGAATGTGGGCTCCATTTATGGAGAAATTGAGGACTGACAACATACCAGTCACGGAGATTACGATGGATTAAAGTAGACCTTTGATACATCCTTCTTACCTAACATTGGGATGGAAAGGAAATGGTAAAATCATAACAGGGTATAAGCAGAAGCACATCAACCTGAACTGCAATGTGGATTTTGACATGGTCAGACTTTGTAGCTGGGGCACTCTCATACTGAGTTATGGGGGCAGGTTGGCGGGATGGATACTAGATGAAATAGGAAACCATCAAGTCTTGCATAACCCAAAGTAACACTGCAGTGGGCTACAAGACTGATGAATTCTATATTCCCACTAATGTGAATGATGGCACAGAGTTTGGTGGTTCCAATTAATGGAAGGTCAACAAAAGTTGAAGACTACTGTTAATTTCATTAGAATAGCACGCCAAACTTGGACTGGTGGCCAAGAATCAAACTGACTCTGACATCTGCTTCTTGGTGAAAATGAACCATTTTAACGTGATGGATTTAGGATACACTTAGACCCTAAAGACAAGTATCAAACTGACAGTGCCAGGACTAGTAAATGGTAAAAATATCAATGGTGGTGCCAGAATCTTAGTCTAGGAATGGAATTTTAAGAACGATTTAGTATACTATTGTTGTAGATAGATGCCTTTGAGTTGAATCCATCTCATAGGGACTACACATACTCTGCCCAATCCTGCACCATCCTAACCATTTATGCTCTCCTTAAATTCATTGTTGCATTCGCAATGTCAATCTATCTCATGGATGACCTTCCTCTCCTTTATTGGCTCTCTTCCAATCATTATGTCCTTTTTAAAGGTTTGATCCACCTGACAACGTGCCCAAACTATGTAAGACAAAGTCTCACCATGCTCACACCTAAAGGACAATTCTGGATGTACTTCTTTAAGAACACATTGTTTATTCTTTTGGCAGTCCATGAAATATATTCAGTATTCTTTGCCAGTACCTCATTCAAAGGCATCAATTATTTTTCAGTCTTCCTTATTCATTGTCCTACTTTCACAGGGAAAGGAAGTAATTTAAAATTACCATCGTTTACCAAGTCAGGTTGCAAAACAAGTGAATACAACAATGTGGGGGTGTCCAGTTCTGACTTCTACCCACTTCATAAAAGTGAACTGTCTCCACCAATAATATCCATAGCAGCAAATAGATAGTTGTTTGGTTAGACAAGGCACAATTATTTGGGTCCAATATTCATTGTTGACTCATCAACTTTACTTACACTTGCGGTGCCAAAAGTGAGGATTATTGTTGTTGTTGTTGTTGTTATGTGCCATCAAGTCGTTTCCGACTCATAGCGACCCTATGCACAACAGCTCTAAACCCTGCTCTATCCTGCGCCAACCGCACCGCCCCCGACACACCC
>NW_006399768.1:23035635-23082618 GCF_000299155.1 Elephantulus edwardii | reverse complement strand
CCTGTCTCCATACCTTTTCAACATGTATGCAGAGCAGATTATCCGAGAGGCTGGGCTCTATGAGGAGAATTGTGGCATCAGGATTGGTGGAGGATTATTAGAGAAGTAAATTGGAGAATGGGGGAGCAAAGAATATCACCCAATGCAAGGCTAAGTTTTAGCTCAGCAGTCCCATAGCTAATTCCTCAATTAGTCTGGATTCTGGTTTCAGTTCAACAGTTAGACTTTCCTTCCATCATCTGGCAAGAACAGCAAAACCTTTAACTGTGACCTTTATCTGAGGGCTCCTCTGGTTATACCTTGTCATGATTTCTTCACAGTAATGCTACAGTCTCTCTGCCACCATCAGCAGATCTCCCTCTTAGCAGGCTATTACTCTCACTAGGGTCTTACTCCAGTCTCCCTCAGGTTTGCTGATTGTTTTGGGAGGCACTCTCTCTTGTATCCTAGTCCCACAGCTGCTGATGACTTGCAAGACCATGTGTCTGCAGCTAAGGTAGTTGAAGACCAGCAGGGGCTAACATAATGGCTAGAAAAAACCAACTTATAAATTAAGTGTACACAAGTGTATCTTAGTATTTAATATACATCCTTGCTCTTTAGCACTTTAAAGAGGTCCTTGAAAGCAGCTCAATACAATATTTCATTAAATTTCTTGACTGCTGCTTCAATGGATGTTGATTGTGGATGAAAGCAAAATCATTGACAGCTTCATCTTTTCTCCATTAATTATGGTGCTTATTGCTTCAAGTTTGAGTGTTTTTGTTTTCTTGATGTTTGAGTGTAATCTATACTTCCATTTTCTTTAGTAAATGCTTGATATCCTTTTCATATTTAGTAAGCAATGCTGTGTCATTTATATATTGTTATTGTTATGTGCTGTCGAGTTGCTTGTGACTCATAGTGACCCTATGTACAACAGCCCTAAACTCTGCTCTGTCCTGTGCCAATCGCACTGTCTCTGAAACACCCATCCCGATTACCCCAGTCACTGAATCAGTCCACCTCATAGAGGATCTTCCCCTCCTGCACTTTCCCTCCACCCTACCAAGCATAATGCCCCTCTCCAAGTTCTGGTCCCTCCACCCTCCCAAGCATTATGTCCCTCTCCAAGGTCTGGTCACTCCTTACAACATGTCCAAAGTATGTCAGATGAAGCCTCAGAATTCTTGCCACCAAGGAGCAGCCCAGTTTAACCCTTTCCAGGATGAATCTGTTTGTTTTCTTAGCAGTCCATGGTACACTCAATACTCTTCTCCAGCACCACAGCTCAAAGGCATCAATTCTCCTTCTGTCCTCCCTAGTCATTGTCCAACTCTCTGACACATAACAAGTGATTGCAAAGACCATGGCCTGTATCAGATGCACCTTAGTCTCCAGAAAGACACCGTTGCTCTTCAGTACTTTGGAGAGGTCTCTGACAGCAGACTTTCCCATAGCATACATCTTTTCATTTCCTGGCTACTGGTACCAAGAGTGTTGATTGTGGAGCCAAGCAAACTAAAGGTGTGAACAATCTCAATCTCCTCACCATCGATCCTGATGCTGCCAATTGGTCCAGTAGTGAGAATCTTTGTCTTCTTGACATTGAGCCTCAATCCATATTGAAGGCTGTAGTCCTTGACTCTCTGCAGCAAGTGCTTCAAGTCCTCCTCAATTTCAGCAAGCAGGGTTATGTCATCCGCATAACACAGATTTTTGATAGATCTTCCACCAATCCTGGTACCACACTTCCCCTCATAGAGCCCAGCCTCCCAGATAATCTGTTCTGCATACAGGTTGAAAAGGTATGGACACATCCCTGGTGTATGCCCTTCCCAATTTTGGGGTATTTAAAAAAATTTTTTCCCCTTCCCAATTTAGAACCATGCTTTGTTTCCTTGCTCTGTTCTGACTACTGCCTCTTGGTCCAAGTATAGGTTTGGCTGTTAATAAGTTTACATTAGATCTTGATGCAAGATTCTTCTTCATATAGTTCAGTTTCTTGGATTATTTGCTCAACACACCAGATTAAATATGTACGGTAAAAGGCTACAAGCATAATGCACATCTTTCTTGATTATAAACCATAACACATTCTCTTGTTCTATTCAAATAACTATCACTTAGTCTATGGACAGCTTCTAAAAGAATCCAAGTAGGTTTTTTTTTTAAATTAAGTATTCTGAAACTCCAAATGAATATAATATAGTAATTTAATTAAAATTATTTTCCATTATCACTATCTTCAAAATTAAGGGTACCTTATAATGTTGTATGTGTATCTATTGCTAAGTATTATATTAGACCTCCAGGACTCAAGTAACTTATAATACCCTTCCTGAGGTACAGAAGAAATACAGTTCCAGAAAGGACTTTCAGGTATATATTTTGGGGGAATTTGATGGCCTTTCTAGAAAAGTCAAGTATGGTTTTTCTTGTTTGTTTTTTTTTTTTTTGTGTGTGTGTGTTTTAAATTTAGGAATGGTTACAAGTGAAAGATGGGTAATATGTAGCTACTTTGTAAATTCATGCTGAGTAAGTGAATGAAGTTATGGCTTCTCAGAATTTCCTTCTATATCTGTGGAAAAGAAGCTCATTACATGATGATGTATACATATTCATCCTAAGGGGACTTTTTAAAAAGTTAATTTATTTGCTTAACTTTTTATTGTGATTTGAATGCAAGTTTACTGAGCAAATTGATTTTCCATTCAAATAAAAGGACACATCTTCAAAATTATTTCCACTGCAAAATATTAACATAAGAGAAATACTATGTGGCTTAAAATCAGGAAAGATGTGTGCCAGGGTTGTGTCTTGATGAGTCTACATAGTGAACAAATAACCCCACATGTTAGACTTGGAGAAGAAAGTAGCATCAAGATTGGAAGAAGACTCAACAACTGATAATATGCAGATGACACACTTTGCTTACTGCGTGGGAAGAGAACTTGGAGCACTTACTGAGGAAGATCAAAAACTGCCTTCAGTATGGATTGCATCTCAACAAAGACCAAGAAACAACATTATGATGAACAGAGAAAAGACTGCAATTGGCAAAGATTTTATTTCACTTGCATCCCCAATGCTCAAGGAAGCAGGGGTGATGAAGCCAAAGGAAGAATTATATTGGATGAATCTGCTGCAAAAGATTTCTTTAAAGGGTTTAAAAGAAAGAAAAGATGTTATCTTGATCACTAAAGTGCTCCTGACTTGAACCATGATGTTTTCTATTACCTCATGTGCATGTGAAAGTTGGACATATGAATAATGAAAATTGAACAAAAATTGACTATGCATTTGAATTATAGTGTTGGTGAAGAATATTTACATGTACCTTGGAGTACATTGATGAAGAATTTTGAATGTATAAGAAGAACTGTCAAATTTGTCTGTTAAGTAGTATAGCCAGAATGCTCTTTACAAGTAAGGATAGTGAGATGTCATCTCACGTACTTTGGACATTATAAAAAAAGGTCAGTCCCTGGAAAAGAACATTATCAGAGAACTATTTGATGACTAGGGATGATAGAAGGAGAATTGATGCCTTTGAGCTGTGGTGCTGGAGGAGAAATTGAGTGCATGGACTGCTAGGAGAACAAACAGGTTCGTACTAGAGAGGATGAGACCAGGCTGCTCATTGCAGGCAAGAATTCTGAAGCTTTGTCTGACATACTTTGGACAAGTTTCAAGGAGGGATCAATCCTTGGAGAGGGATGCCATCTTTGGGAGGGAGGAGGGACAGTCCAAGAGAGGAAGACCCTCAATGAGATGGATTGATTGAGTGACTGGGATAATGGGGGTAGGTGTTTCAGAGACAGTAAGATTGGCAGTGGATAGAGCGGGGTTTAGGGCTGTTGTTGTTAATAGGGTCACTATGAGTCCCAGGCGACTCAACGGCACATAATAACAAGTTGATAAAGCAAAATCTTATTAAAGAAAAGGAAGACCCTCACAACATAGACTGACACAATGGCTGCAACAATAGGCTCAAACACGGCAATGATTGTGAGGATATTCTGTTCTGCAGCATCACTATGAGTCAGAACTGACTCATTAACAGCTAAGAGTAACAACAGTTTATTACCACAAGTTTTGAAACATTGAACTCACACACATTTATCTTTAAATAAATCTAAATTGAAAACATTTGGGATGTACACACACTTACACAGAGCAGGGCTATGTGATCCTCTAGTATAGGTGATAAATTGTGCTTGCAATCTATCACATGCTATCTCGTCTTCTTCATGGCTTTCACTTTAGAGAGCTAGAAGCCTGCAAACTACATTTTTTAGATTCTCTAACCAGTTGACTTCTTATTAGTTTCTATGGGAACAAACCCACCAATAGGAGATGGGAAGAAAGGTGTAAAGGAGAAGTCAATGTTTTCCTAGTTCTGTGAAAAGTTTTGGCAACAGCAACAATGCGAGTGATGAGTGAAGGCAGGTTTCAAGTCATGCAATTCAATTTTAATTTCAGTCATGTTGGAAGCAGCCACCAGCATTCAATTTTCCTGGGCTCCAGCTCTGACAGCTGCAGTGAGAGGCTACTTGCAGTGAGTGCTCACTTTCCCAGCTTCCTGAAAATTGTCCCAACAAGAGCAGAAGACCAGTGGGTATTCTAGCAGCCTCAGCAACATAGCAATTGTGGATTCAGGATGAGAAATAGTAGTGACTTCCTGCAGTTACTAATTTCTGAGTAATCTTAACTTCCCTCTTCACCCCTTCAGCCCTTGAACACATTTAACCAATTTCCTATGCTAACTTCTCCCCCTTTGAAATTACTAAAGTGGTTTCTGTTTTGCTGACTGAACACTGACCAATTGTGTAAATACAAACTAAACAGAAAACAGTTAGACAAAATTAAATTTAAAATGTCATTGTTCATTCTCCACCCAATTTGCATTATGGGGCTTTCAGAAAGGAAGAGATAAACAACTCTTTGCCCAACAATTTTGACAATAAAATTTAGCTTCTTGTTAATGCTATGCATCCTCTACCAGGGAAAAGCACTAACACAAATATTCCAGAACAAGAAACTCTTATTTTCAGAGCTTCCAATCTATAACCTTAGAACATGATGACATTAATAATAGGCATCCTGGCAACACAATGGTTAAGCATTTGGCAGATAACTGGATGGTTTGCAATTAAAAGCCTTCCACCCTACACCATCCAGCAGTTCCATAGAAAAACTTAGTGATAAAGTTATACCACCATACATAGTTATATATATGATATAGTCATATCACCATATACAGTCATGTATCACTTGGGGAGATAGATATAGTCAAAACCAAATAAAACAAAACACTATGGGGCAGTTCTATTCTATCATGTGAAGTCGCCATGAGCAAGGAGCAAGCATGTGACCCAGAGTCATCCCACTGTATGCTTTGTTGCTAGACTTTAACTTACTACTAGAGAAAGGAGAATTTTGGAAGAGACTATGGAGATCGGACTCCTGCTATCAAGATTGTCTGTAATTATCTACTCCAGAGTCCAATCTACTGTGTTTCTTTTGTTCTACAGAGTCCCTCTCATTTCTTTCCTACAAATTCCATTTTAGTTCAAGATAGCCCAGATCACTTTCTTATGTTTATAACCAAATGTCCCTAAGTAATACACTTTGTGAAGTTAAGTAATTTACTCAAGGTTACACAAGTCTTAGCAAGGTTAATCACTGAATCCACATCTGTCTCACCTACTTTCCATTGATCCATGCTGCCTCTGAAATTTCTTCCAAACTGTTTTCCTCACTCATATAATATGTTGGGGATGCTTGACTCTAGGAATTGGAGCTATAGTCCCTTTTGATATAATAGACTTTTAAAGATATGATAATCAGGTTATGATCTGTAGCTTGGCTTCAATATTGACCTTCTTATCTAAAAAACAGGTTGTCAGTACTCAGAGAAGGAACTGCCTGAGCTGAAGAAATAGTGTATTTAGCACAAAGTGCCTAGAAAATTTTTAAGATTTATTAAGGTGTAATTAGTATATAATATCCACATATTTTTTTCCACCTGTATACATCCATGAGGTTATCACAGCAATTAAGATAATGAACATATCCATCACACCAAAGGTTTCCCTATATTCCTGTGTAATTCTTCTTTCTCTTCATGAACCCCTCATTGCCCCAAGCAACCCTTGATTTGCTTTCTGTCGCTGTAATTTGTTGTTATTATTACGATGTGCCATCGAGTCACTGTGATTCATAGCGACCCTATGTACAACAGCTCTGAAGCCTGCCCCTTCCTGAGCCAGACTCACTGACTCTGATACACCTATGCTCATTACCCCAGTTACTGTATCAATACATCTCATCTGGGCTCTTCCTCTCCTGCACTGTCTCTCCACCCTTCCAAGCATAATGTCCTCTCTAAGGACTGGTCCCTCTTGGCCACATGCCCAAAGTGTATAAGATGAAGCTTCAAAATCCTAGCCTCCAAGAAGAAACTTGCTTTCACCCTCATTTTCTTGGAGGTCCATAGTATGTTCAAGACTCTTCTTCAGCACTAACCTCAAACTCAATTCCTCTTCTGTCATTCTTAGTCATTGTCCAGCTCTCTGATGCATAGCAAGTAATTGTGAAGAACCTGGCCTGGAGTCAGTCTCTATACTGACATCGTTGCTTCTCAGTACGCTGGAGAAGTACCTGACAGCAGATTTTCCCAGTGCAATTTGTATTTTGATTCTTGACTGCTAGTGACAAGAGTGTTGATTGTGGAGCTGATCAAACTGTAGTTGTTAACAATCTCAATCTCTTCTCCATCTATCATAGTGATGTCAATTGGACCAGTGGTGAGAATCTTTGTTTTCTTGATGTTGAGCTTCAAGCCATATTGAAGTCTACAGTCTTTCACCTTCTGCAGCAAGTGCTTCAGGTCTTCCTCAGTTTCAGCAAGCAGGGTTGTACCATCTGCATCACGTAGGTTGTTGGTGAATCCTCCTCCAATCCTGATGCCACATTCTTCTTCATAAAGCCCAGCCTCTTGAATGATTTGTTCTGCATATAGATTGAAAAGATATGGATACAGAACACATCCCTGACACATTCCTTTCCTGATTTTGAACCATACAGTGTTTAGATTTTATAAAAAGAAAATCACACAGTGCTACATTCTCTTTCCTTTAGACTTCTTTTATTCTGTAATTATTTTAAGATTTAACTATACTCTCTTGTGTATCAATAGCTTATTATTTTTTACTTATATTGGTGAATATTATTATACTTTATGCCTATATAAAATTTTATTTATCTATTCACCTATTGAAGGGTATTTTTTGTTTCTAGTTTTTGGCCTTTGCAAGTAAACTTTTGTAAACATTCACGTACAAATCACTCCTCTTCAACAAATATCTGGATATCAACTAAGAGGCCAGATAGTGTTGTTAGGTGCTGTTGAGTCAATTTTAAATCTTAATGACCCTATCTACAACAGAACAAAATGTTATCTAGTTGTGTTCCATGCTTAGAATCTTTAAGGGCATTGTTGTACCTACTGTGTCAGATCAACTCTCCTTAAAAGTGAGGATGTCACGACTTCACCTCACATACATTGATCATGTTGTCAGAAGGGACTAGGCCCTGGAGAACAGCAATGTGATATAGTAGAGGGTCGTTGTAAAAGAGTGCTCTCCTTTTAATATTCTGGAAAGAAGTCATTCCTCCAATATAAACTTTTCTTCTTATCTGTGACTTCCTTTTTAATTCTCTTAATGGTGCTTTTTTGAAAAGTAGAAGTTTAAATGAATTAAAATTTCATTTGTTCATTTATGAATCATTCTATGCTATATCTAAGAAGGCCGAGGAAAGGTCACAGATGATTTTTAAAAGTTTTCTGCCTTAGATTTTTCCTTTAGATTTTTGATCCACTTTGAACTTGTATTTTTATAGGTTTTTATTTTATTTTTATAGTTCGTGAGATGTGAACTGAGGTTTCTTTTTTTACTTGCACTGCATTAAAAAACTATGCTGGCATTATATGTTGAAGAGTATATCCTTTTTCCATGGACTGGTCTTTGACTCTTTGCTAAAGAAAAAAAAAATCCGTTTATTGTTGCTATTGAGTTGAACTGACTTACATTGACACTCCAACTGGTTTTCAGGGACCATAAATGGCATTGAAAGAGATGTCCTTGCAACAGTGAATGAATGGAAATCCAAAGTCTATGTAAATTTTCATTAAAATTAATAATAATAATAAAAAGAAAGAGATGTCTTACCTTTTTTCTCAGAGGAGCCGGTGGATTTGAACTTGGTATACATTCGATTTGGTAGCACAACTTCTTAACACTGGGCCACCTGTGTGTGTCAGTTTCAGAGTCTCTCTTCTGTTTCATCAGATTTGCATAATCACATTATCATTGTAAGAAGTCTTAGAGTCAGGTCAAGTTAATTCTCCAACTTTGTTTATCCTTTTTCACTAGTCAAAGTCTTTTGCATTTCTAAATATAATTTAGAATCAACATGTCAGTTTCTACAAAAAAAGACTACTAGGATTTAATGAAATCTATAGGCCCATTTGGACAGAACCAAAATCTTAACATTACTGTGTCTTCCTCCCATGAAGATTATACATGTCTTTGCTTAACTCTTTTAAAATTTATCTCAGCAATATTTTAGAAGTTTCAGTGTACAGGCTTTTCATGTTTTGTCAGATTTATTCTTAAAGATTTTATATTTTCTATCTTATTGTAAAAGGTGCTCTTATCCTTTCCTCTTCTTTCCCTCTCCCCTTCCTCCTGTCCCTGCTTATTTATTACTCTCCTGCCTTCTATACTTCCATTTTTCCCTTTAACATACTCTTCTTAGAGAAGTTTTATGTTTGCAAAAAAAATGCACAGGAATATTCCCCCACACACACTGTTCCTCCCACTGATAATATATTAATGAATGGATATTGGTAAATTATTATTAAATAATTTTAGAATTCACCTTGGGTATTGTATAATTCAATGAGTTTTGACAAATATATGTCATGTAACTACTACTATAGTATTATGCATAATAGTTTTACTGTTCATAAAACATCTTGTGCTTTACTTTTCAACATTAAAATATTGCTTTTACAATTTGCTACATTCAGGATTCTTAGTTATTTCCTGAGCAGTGTTCATTCTAGAACTAATTTGCCCTCACAAATGAGAGATACCTCTTCTATATATTCTGTTCTTTGATCCATAATTCATGATATTTTCCAGTCTACATGGGGGGAATAGGAACTGTTTCCATCCATATTTCAGTGATGCTCTAATCCTTGTAAGGGAGAAAAAGAGACATGTCCTACTGTGTGATTAACTGCATCTGAAAACTCATTGTCAGGTCAGCTATGAATTGGTTCCAATTTGATGGCAAACAATAACAACAACAACTAATCCTTATGGTGTTTCTTTTGGACAGCATAGACTGGAGAAGTGATTTATTCTGTTTTATATGGGGTCACTATGTCACCAGGAGACAGAAAGTCAAAAGATTTATTGCATTAAAAAGTCAGGAACCTGTAAGGAACCTCTCCAAGTCCTGAAGAGGAAAGATGTCAGTTTAATGCCTAAGGAACAATTCAGGTGAAAAGACAGGGTAAAGATGGGCAATATCCAATGCTGATTGATTTTATAAAACAATGAATTGTGCAACAATGAATGACTGGAAACCCTAAGTCTTTGTAAACTTTCATTAAAATTAATTTGTAAATAACATTGGCATAAACCAATATTACTTTACTGCCAATCAAAACACAACTATTGTATAGGACTGGCAACTTTCACTTCATGCCACAATATTTAGCATAATATATTACTTATTTGTTAAAAATAAATGTGGTTTTTTTTAAAAAAAAAACACCTATAACGCATGAGAATAATTACATGAAACACAATGTAGGTGAAGAATAGTGTGAAACACAATGTATGTGAACTTTCTAAGCAAACCAATTAAAAAAAAAAAGACTAAGATATACTTGACCCAAACAATAATCTTTCTAATTTCTTGCTATGCATCTGAAGGTTGGACAATGAAGAAGGATAACAGAAGAAAAATCAATGCCTTTGAGTTGTGTATTGGAGAAGAATGCTGAATATCCCTTGGGCTGCCAAAAGGACAAACTAGGTTTTTATTTGAAAAAGTGCAGCCAGAACACTCTTTGGTGGCAAAGATAGTTAAATACATCTCAAGTACTTCCCCCCGCCTTTTTAAAATTAATTTTAATGAAAGTTTACAGAGACTTAGGGTTTCCATTTATTCATTGTTGCACTTTTCTCATTGCCCAGCCTCCCTAATTAGCTCTTCTCTTTGAAAAGTAAAAGAAAAACTCTTTCATTGTTGTGCAGTCCCTCCCCCTAAATCCACTCCACTGTGCAGCCTTCATTCTGGACTCCTGTCCTGACATAAATACCCAATCATATATCCTTTTAAACAGTTCTCTCCTTTATCTGTTTCAACACAGTATTTTGACATGCTGTTAAGAGGAGCCAGTCCTTGGAAAAGGACATCATGCCTGAAAAGGTGGAGAAGGAGGAAAAGACCCTCAGCAAGGTGTATTAACACAGTGACTGTAATGGCAGACTCGAGCGTGTCAGCAATGATAAGGATAACATTGGATAAAGTAGGGTTCAGATCCACTGTTTGTAAGTCACTATGAGTTGTAGTTGACTCAATGGCACTTAACAACAATGAATTGGAACAGACTCAAGGGCACCAGACAAAGACAAGTTTTCCCTCATGCGTATACAATCAGTACGCAATACTCCATGAGGGAGCTCTCCATAGAACTCTGGATCTTGCAGTGTGTGCTCTCTCTTCTCTCAGATAACCTGTCTGTGAAGTATAGATGCTTTGCTTCTCTGACTTCGAGCTTTGTCTCCTCAACCTAAGCAAGCCCTTGAGCTCCATCTGGGTTCCTTCTTTTGTACTTTAGTCTCAAAGCTCTCTCAAGATAGTAAACTTGGGCAACCATAACAACATTGTCATGGTTTTCAATATTTTAGGAATCACTTTCCTACATTGGCTGATGTCTACTATTTTATAAGCTATTATTTGACCTATTTTCTTTTTTTTTTTTAAAGATGGAAGGTAAATCTAGTCAATGTCACTTCATCTTAAATGGATGTAGAAGATCCTTCACATGAACTATTTATGATGATGTTTCAACTGGCAGGAAATGGTCTAACATTCTTAGGAGAATTGACTTCCACAGCAAATAAGAATTTAAGAATTATGAGAAGACAACCTCTTCAACAAATGATGCTGGCAAAATCGGTCAGCTTCTTGCAGAAAGCTGAAACAGGATCCATATCTCCCACCACACACAAAAATCAGAGACCTAGGACTAAAGTCCCAACCCAGAAAGTTCATCAGAGACAAACTGGGATCAAGCTTAGAAGGCCTAGTCTGTGGTATAAAGAGACTGCCATATACAGCCAGAAATACTCAATCTGAAGAGGATAAAATTGATGCCTGGGACCTTCTAAAGATTAAATTAAATCCCTGTACACATTAAAATCTTTCTCCAACAAAGTGAAAAGAAAACCTACTGATTGGGAAACACATTTGGTAATACCGTTTCAGACAAGGATCTCATATCAACAGTTTACAGAATCCTACAGGGCCTCCACAAGAAAACTAATAACACAATTAAAATACGGGCAAAAGATATGGAAAAAATTTTCACAGAGGAAGATATTCGGATGGCCAACAGACACATGAAGATATGCTCAAAATCACTGGCAATAAGAGACATGCAGATCAAAACCACAATAAGATACCATCTCACTCCAAAAGCAGTGGCAAAGTTTAACAGGACAGCAAAAAAGAAATGTTGGAGGGAATGTGGCAAGTGAGACGGGAACTCTTATATGTTGTTGGTGGGATTGTAAAATGGTACAACCACTCTGGAAGGCAGTTAGATGTTTCTTCAGAAAGTGGAACATAGAAATTCCATATGGCTCTGCTATACCATGGTTTAGAATATACTCCAAGAGAATGACAACTGAGGCACAAACAGAGACTTGTACACTAATGTTCATAGTGTGTTATTCACCATCACAAAAACATGAAAACAGTCCAAATGTCCAACCACAAAGAATGGATCGAGAAACTATGGTACATTCACACAATGGAATACCATGCAGTACTCAGGAGCAATGATTTTGTAAGTTGATACCTAACTTGGAAGGGATTGGAGAGCATTATGCTAAGTGAACTAACTCGACCCCTTAAAGACAAATACTGTAAACCCATTATTGTAGAATGAGCATGAGGATCCAAGTGGGAGGTGGGTGGGAGCAGAGGGGTGAGGATGGGCAGGGGTGGAGGGTGGTTAATCATAGGGTCTCACAATTTGATGGGTGAAGGGAGAGGATGTGAAAGAAATGAGAATGATTCAGTATGAAAACAATATATAAGAACTTTGTAAATAAACCAGGTTTTTTTAAAGTCAAAACCAACAAAAACTAAAACAACAACAAAATAATTACAAGAAGAAATACATGTTTGTTGTTGTTGTGTGTGCTGTCAAGTCAGAACTGACCCATAGCTGACCCGCCAGCAGGTTTCAGAGACAGTAAATAGAACAGCACAGAAGGCTGCTCATCCTTCTTCCAGAGAGAAACTAGTGGATTTGAGTCATATGCCTTTAGGATTACAATGCAGCTTCTTACCACTAGGCCACCAGAGTTCTTGAGTTGGTTAGTTAGAGCAAATTACTTCCTCAGCCTAATTCTTCTGACATATCTGTTGAGAGACTTTTCTCTGACTCTACTATTATAAAAAAAAAAATAGATAGGTCTGGTCCAAGGCACAGGCAAAACCAGGATGAGTCCCCTGTTTGACTAGGGGCAGATTGCAACCAATACTCTAGATAACAGGGACAGAAAAGAGAAAGGGCTCAGCAAAGAATAGGATGACCCTCAGTGAGATTGATTGACATGGCTACCACAATGGGCTTGAGCAAGACAGAGATAAGGAGGGTGGTGGGGATAGGACAAGTTTCAGCTCTGCTCTTCAGAGAGTTGTTATGAGTTTTAGTTGACCCAAAATACATAACAGTAGGAACGTCTGGGAACTTTAGTTAATAGTCAGGGCTCTGTTTAGGAATGAATGCACATTCAAGTCTTGGAAAGTTTATGCTATAGAAAGACCTACAAAAACTTCCTTTTTAATTTTATTTATTCTTTTTTTTTTAGAACTTTCTTTATTGTCTTCTCTAATAAACATCAACTGCTTTCGTAATTTAGTGAGTAAGGATTTGTGCTGTCAATTCAAAGATAGGCAGTTTGGATTCACCAATTGCTCTGTAGGAGGAAAACGGGCCATCTCCATCAGTGTGATTTACAGCCTCTGAAAAGCCACTGGAGGTTCAGCTGAGTTAGTTCCACTTTGAAGGCAATGAATTATTGAGTTGTGCTTTACCTTCTTTTGGTAGGATAATGGATCTAGAAGTGATTTTCCTTGGTAAAATAAGAAATGGTCAAGATACGTGGTTTGAATGGAAATCCTGCATAAGAGACTCTTAAATCTTACATAACCAAAGCTTAACCATCTAGATTGTTCAATTGATAGTTTATTGTGGTTTTTGTGCCAATAACATGTTACACGGTTGTTTGCAAATTGGATAATCCCCATCAGTTATTAGATTCCTATGAGGACTATGCTGTAGTCTTATGTGTGCATATTAAATGGGAAAAATATGGTATGAAAATAGGGAATGCCTTTCAGAATGATGTCTCAGGTGTAAGGTTTGAAATGGAACTTGCATTCAAAGAATTCTTATATCTAAGTCTGAGGAGATGATTAGTTGAATTTTGCGGTTAGAATGTTGTCCTATGTTCCTTGACTCAGGAAATTCATTGAGTTGATTTCAGCTCATATCTACCTTCCAGTGGGATTCTGAGTCTGTTATTCACAATAGGACAGGGCTGCCCATTTTTCTCCTTCAGAGTTACTGACAGAATCAAACCTCTAGGGTTGCAGGACCTTTGAGTTAGCTGCCCAACTTGTTACAGACTAGGCCACCAGAGCTCCCCTGTAGATTGGTCTGTTATACAAGGTATTTATCAGAGTGCAGAAAATAACAAAGAACTGGTACATCACTCAATTTACAAAACTGGTTGTACAACTTTTTTTTTGTGTGCCTACTGGCTTCTGAATGTTTATTTTAAGACAGAATTCAGACTCAGATTTGCTTTCATTGTAACAGAAGATCAGATAATGAACTGAAAGGAGATGTCTAACCTATTTCTTTCACAGACCCTCATTTGAATGCTTTATCTCTCAGATTAGAGAGTTCCATGGATCATAAACACACATTTTTTGTAAAGCACTCTTGTTGCAGTAGAATTACTCTTGACTATACTTCTGTGACCACTTATGTTTCTCCAATCTAGTAACTCTTTATTAGACCCCTGTTAGGTCATTAGGTACTTTTGATCTTTTATTAGAAGGTCCTATACATTCAACTATGTGATATTGAGTTAGGAATATATTATTTAAAAGCCTGCTCTATGAATCCTTTTTATCCCCCAAGTAAATGTGTTTGTAATTAAGTATTAGTGTGTGTCTTTAAGAGAGTTCTGTGGCTTAGTGGGTAAAGAGTTGTGTTGCCAATCCAAAGACAGGCAGTTTTAACCCACAACTGCTCTGAGAGAGAAATGGGAAATCTCCTCCTCTAAAATTCACAAGCCTTTGAAAAATCCACTGGAGGGGTGGGTATAAACCAGTTACAGGCTTGAAGGCAATGAGATTTATGTGCCTTTAAGACGTGCAGGTGGCCTAGTCCATAGGGCGGTGCACTGTTAGCCCAAAGGTGGTGCATTTCTGGCCATTGGAACCCACCAGCTGTTCTGCAGGAGAAAGATGGGCAGTCTTTACAATTTGTAACCCCAGAAAATCTGCTGGAGGGTCAATTTTGAGTTGGTTCCAACTTGGTGATCATGAGTTTGAGGAAATTCTTTATTGTTGGATTTTATTTTCCACTATCTGAAAGAATTGGCAAAAAAAAAAACCAAAAACAAAACAAAAAACAAGACCCCAGGAATTGGCGGCATACCAACTGACATATTTCAACACACAAACGCTTCCCTGGATACACTCACCAAGTTGTGCCAAGAAACCTGGAGAACAACCACCTGGAACTGACTGGAAGAGATCCATATTTGTTCTCATTCCAAAGAAAGGTGATCTGACAGAGTGTGTAAATTATCAAACAATATTACTAATATCACTTGCAAGCAAGATTCTGCTGAAAATTATCCAAAAATGACTGGAACAGCACATCAACAGAGAACTGTCAGGTGTGCCGGCTGGGTTTAGAAGAGTCTGTGGTACTAGGGAAATTATAGCTAAGTTTAGATGGATCTTGGCTGAAAGCACAGAATACCAGAGGAACATCTATCTGTGTTTCATTGACTATGAAAAGGCCTTTGACTATGTAGATCACAAGTGGCTGACTCTGAGATGACAGGGAATCTCAGAATACTTGATAATGCTTATGTGAAGCCTATACTTGGACCAGGAGATAGTTGTCAGAACTGAGCAAGGAGACACTGCATGGCTCAAAATTGGGAAGAGTGTACACCAGAGATGTGTCATATCTCTATACCTTTTCAATCTGTATGAAGAACAGATTAGCCAGAAGGCTGGGCTCTATGAGGAGAAATGTGGCATCAGGATTGGAGGAAGACTCATCAACAATCTGTGTTATGCAGATGAAACAGTCCTGCTTGCTGAAACTGAGGAGGGCCTGAAGCGCTTGCTGCAGAAGGTCAAGGACTGCAGGCAGCCTTCAATATGGATTAAAGCTCAACATCAAGAAAACAAAGATTCTCACCACTGTGCCAATTGGCAGCATCATGATAGATGAAGAGATTGAAATTGTTAACAGCTTCCGTTTAAGTCTACTGCCAGAGACCTCTCCAAAGTACTGAAGAGCAACTATGTCACTCTGGAATCTAAGGCGTACCTGATTCAGGCATGGTCTTTGCAAATACTTGCTATGCATCATAAAGCTGAACAATAACTAGAGATGATAGAAGGAGAACTGATGCCTTTGAGTTGTGATGCTTGAGAAGAGTATTGAACATTCCATGAATAGCTAGGAGTTTTATAATCCATAAGGCCACATATCTTTGCATCGGTTTGTCCTAGAGAGGGTGAGACCAGGCTGCTCCTTGGAGGCAAGAATTCTGAAACTTTGGACATTTTGCAAGGAGGGACCAGTCATTGGAGAGGGACGTCGTGCTTGGGAGGGTGGAGAGACAGTGTAAGAGAGCAAGACCCTTCATGAGATGAATTGATTCAGTAACTGGGGTGGTGGGAATACAGATGTGTTGGAGACAATGATTGGCACAGGGTAGATCAGAGTATCGAGCTGTTGTACATAGAGTGGGTATGAGTTACAAGTGAATCGACACCACATAACAACAATAACAACGTGAATTGAATAGGTTACTTAATCCATTCTGAAAGATACTTAGGCGGGCCTTATAACCCTACAATCTTCAGCAACCAACACTCTTAAGATAACAAGGTATCCCCACTGGCCTAGATCCGAGTTCACATTTATTTCAAAACAAAAGCTCAGACAACTTCATCCACTCTAGCTTACTTTCACACTGAGAGTAACGTATTTGTTTGTTCTTAAACTATCACCAGTGTGGTACTCTGCTTTTCCCCCAATTCTGCCTCACATTCAGCAAATCTGCATTATTGTGTCTTTGGAGTCCTTGGGTGGTACAAATGTTACCGTGCTTGCTACATAAAAGGTTGAAAGCTCAAGTCCACCTTGCAGCACCTCACAAGAAGAGTCTGGTGATGCTCCTTCAAAGACCCAGCCATTGAAAACCCTATGGCACACAGATGCAGGCCAACACACAAAGAACTAACTCCATAGCAGTTGTTTGGGCTTCTCTGTCAGTCAGCTTTATTTTGCTAGTAAGGAATGTTTACTTCTTGCATTTAACTATGCTGTCAAATTCCTTTTGGGAACCTCAAAAATAAAATAAATAAGACAATCAGGAGTCCTAGACTCATTAACATTCTAGACTGTCTAAAAACAACATTCTGTCTAATCTTAACATTGACAAAGCAAGCAATTGAGAGACCAAACATCCTTGTGGGGAATGCTATTTTAAGCATTATCTGCATGAAGTTTCGAATCGCCAAGCCACTGTCTGCATTAAGCTGCCTATGTAAAGCCCTTGTTTTGCTGAAGCACACTCATAAAACCAGAATGTACATGTGATATGTAAGTGTATGTAATGAAACAAGGTGGAAAACTGACAGTCTCAAGCCACATTATTGAGAAGTCGTGCTGAAATAGTGACTGCCAACCTAACTTTTTGCTAATTTCAGCCTAAAAATAAGCTCTGACACTACTTGCTGAAAACAAAATTTATGTAAACATCCTTAGTACTAAGTAATTCCATGAAAATGTTACTGGATAACAAGCAAAAGTTTCAGAAAAGGTTATTTCTATGCTTCTGGGAAGCCAGTATGGTGAAACTTTGTCTCACATACTTAGTACTGGCCAGTCCTTGGAGAAGCGCATTATGCTCAGAGGGGTGGAGGGATAGCACTAGAGAACAAGACCCTCGACGAGAGGACGGGCACAGTGGCTTTAGCAATAGACTCAAGTGTGTCAGAGATAGTGAGGATGGCACAGGAAAGGCGAAGGTTCAGACCTGCTGTTCATAGAGTCACTATCAGTTGTAGTCTACTCCATGGCACATAACAATAATAGCAATGGCAAATTAAATGTTTCTCGGCTGTTAACTCCCCTGGAATTGGACCCCACTCATGGATGAACCATGTTCAAGTGGATTGCACTGTGGGGAGCCATCACCAGGCTTTTCTTCCTAGGCTCTCTCAGTCTGAAAGCTCCACTGACATGTATTCAACATCAGATCAACATACAAGCCTCTGCCAAGAGAGGAGTGGTGGGTGCACAAGAACTGTGTTGTCTATTGTTCAAGCAGCACTGCCCTTAAGATTTCCTTGGGAGGGCAATTGCCTCTCCTCCAGAGGCCCCGAGATTCAGGGGAAGAGCCTTGGGGATACAGTGGTTAAGTTTTTGGATGCTGAGAAGATGACAGTTCAAACCCACTAGGAGAAACATGTGGCATCTTCTTCCACAAAGATTTACAACCATGGAGAGAGACTGGGTGAGGCAGTTCTACTCTTTTGCATAAGGAGGATATCAGCTAGGAGGTAATGGCTTTTTTGTTATTTTCTAAGGAGTGGGGGTGGGGGGTTGGTCCAAGTGGTTAATTTGTGATAATGTCAAAAATTTATGCCAATAGAACCCACAACAAATTGTCCTTATGAAATCTGTGCTTACCCAAACTGAAGAGACAATATCATGAAAACCAAGATTTTTTGGGTGTATTAAATAATAATTCTCATTATCTTTAGAAGTGGTGTCACAGAAAAACTCCTACATTTTGAACCCAAAACTCTGGATAAGAATTCCCTTACCATTCAGTATTCTAAGTGGAGAGCTTTGCTTTTTAAAAATGCAGGTATTACCTCCTCTCAAGTTGTTGTTAGATGCTGTTCGATGTACAACAGAACGAAACAATGCCTGACCCTTTACCATCCTCACAATCTCTGCTGTACTTAAGCCCATTATTGTAGCCATTGTGTCAATCTAGTTCCTTTAAGGTGGTTTGTGTGTATGTGTGTGTTTGGGGGGTTTTTTGGTGTTCTCCTTCCCCCCGGCCCCGCACTCAATCCTCTTCCTTACCAAGCATGAAGTCTTTTTTTAGGGACTGATATCCTCCTACTTTTTGACACACAAGAACCTATTGCAGCAGTCACTGTGTCAATCCACCTGTTGAGGGTCTTCCTCTCCTTTGCCAAACCTTCACCCTTCCCAACATAATGTCCTTCTCCAAGGAATAGACCCTCCTAGCAACATGCTCAAAGTATGTGAGGAAAATTATTCTTGCCTCCAAAGAGCACTCCGGCTACACCATCTCCAAGATATATCTATTTATTCTCTTGGCCATCCATGGGATGTTCAGTGCTCTTCTCCCACACCACCGCTCAGTGGCATCAATTATTTTTCTGACATCCTTAGTCATTATCCAGCTCTCAGACACATAGCAAGTAATTGGAAAGACTATGGCCTGAATCAGACTCACCTTAGTCCACAAACTGACATCATTACTCTTCAGTAATTTGGAAAGGTCCCTAAATGCAGATTTTCCCAGTACACTGCACTCCTTATCCAATGTCTCCTTAGTTCCTGAGTGCTGGTACCAAGTATGTTAATTGTGGATTCAAGCAAGCAACTGAAATGCCGCGGTATGAGTCAAGGGCACCTTATTTCTCAAAGTGGCATACTTGCTCCTTGCATTGAAAGAGGATTCTTTGCAGCAAATTTGCCCAATGCAATATATTATTGGATTTTTTGTTGTTGTTGCTTTGTTATTTGGTGACTGCTTACATGGGCATTGATTGCATCTATAGGTAAGTGAAATCTTGGACAATTTTAATGTTTTTTCCATTTATCACAATACTGTATATTGGTCTAGTTGTATGAATTTTTGTTTTCTTTCATTTTGCTAAGTTATAATACATACTGAAGTCTGTAGCCTTTGGTCTTTGTCATTAAGTGCTCCAAGTCTTCTCTGTTTTCTGTGAGCAAGATTGTGTTTCAGATTGCTGACGACTCCTCGTCCAATCCTGATGCCAAGGCCAGCTTCTCAGATGATTTGTTTGGCTTACATATTGAATAATTACAGTGAAAAGATGCAGCACCGTCACATAACTTTGCTGATTTTAAACATTTGTTGTATTTGAATGACTGCTTCTTGGTCCATGCCTAAGTTCTCCATGTGTACTGTTAAATATGCTAGAATTCCCATTATTTGCAATGTCATTCATAAGTTTTATAATCCATTGGGCCCAATATCTTTGTATAGAGTCCTCATTCACTGCTATTGATTCAATTCCAATTCCTAACTACCCTCCCATTGGGTTTCTGAGGTTGTAAATCATTATAGAAGGCATTGCCCATCTTTTCCCATGGAGTAGCTTGTAGATCTGAACCACTGACCTTTTGGTTAGCAGGGCAACAGATAAGGCATTATGACACCAGAGCTCCAGTCACCTCACACGACTGCTTATAAACAGAGGAGTAAATGAACATGCCGAGGCCAGTTCATGGAGTAGACTGCTGCTGTTGCTGTTACTGTTGCTGATGTATAACCACTGAGTTGGAAGCAACCGAGAGCTGACCCTCCAGTGGGTTTTTGGAGGCAGTAGACTGCATGGGAAGAGATTATCCATGCTTCTCCTGCAGAGCAGTTGATGTATTTGAGATGTGCATCTGTGCATTGGTAGTGTAATTCCAGATCACAAAATGCCTGTATTTTCCTTTAATCTTATAAGAAAGCTAATATTGTTTTACTCTGCATGTGTGGTTCATTTTATGTGACTCCTCAAGCACTATTAAAGTCTTGAAGTCCATAATGATACAGTCTTTATAACCATCCTTTTCAGAAAAATTAGCAGCATTAATCCCAGCAGAGGAACACATGCATGGGATTTATGTTTGTTTATTCAGTCTTTGTTGAAGATCATTAGCTTCTCAATTTAATTTTTCTTTTCATATATAAAGAATATATTAACAGTATGTAAAGAAGCCCTAATGTTGCAGTGTATAATACATAGATAGACTTCTAACCAAAGGGTCAGCAGTTCAAATTCGCAAGCCACTTAGTCGAGAAAGAAGAATAAACTTAATTCATAAAGATTTACAGCCTCAGAAACTGCTGGAGGGTCTCTATGTGTTGCAACCAGCTTTGTGGTAATAAGAATATTAAATAACTTCCTCTTACCTTCAGAGACAGCCTGAAGGCCACTTTATGACTCAATCAAAAGAGCTTCACCCAGTACTGTTGATGAGATTACAGGGATAATGTTAGGAGTTTAGAGAAAAAAAGGAAAAGCCCCCTCTCCCTTGCTCCACATATCAGGGTTTTTCTGCAATCTAGGACAGAAATGAGAGCATACATGTCCCTTTTATTTTATCCTTTGTTTGGTCATAGAATCAAGCACATGCTGCCCTTTTGCTGTTGCTTAAATGAATGCTGGCAACTGTGTAGGATGAGAAGAAAAAGAGCCGTCATTCTTCAGCCTTCACGATTCCTTCTGTCCTCATTTGCTGACTAAAATTTGGAGAATCCCTGAGGCTGTGCGTGCAGACACATGCTGAAGATGACTGAGGCTGGAACAACAAACAACATAGCATCCACTCTCTCTGGTTCCCGTGGCTGAACTTGCATCTGCCAAAACATCCATCTTACGAGTTCATCTAGAATCCCTGAAGGTGAGGACAGTCAGGGGGCCCAGTTCTTTCTAGGTTGCTGGTATCAGGGACATCACTCCACTCAACTTAAACAGCTGGTCACCCTTGAGACATGGATTTTATCTCTTACTCTTTTTTAATATATAATCCCTTTCCATCAATAATAATAAACTTGGGTGAGTAATTTGAGACTTGAATATTTCTCACTATAATATTTTTTTTCAGTAAGTCCCATTGTTTATATAGTTCTATTTTTCTAGGATGGAGAAATCCATCAATTCCCTTTCTCCATTTACTGTCATTCATTAATGCAAAGCCATCTGTCAACTCTATTTTTATTTTTTTTTTAGTGAAAACTGCTTTCCCCCTTTTTTTAAAGTTATATGATCTTTTGTACTCAGCTTGGCAGATGGTCAGAGTCCTAATTAATTATTCCTCTTTTTATTGAGGCAACAAATATTTATTAGGGTTCTCTAAAGAAATAGAACCAACAAAAATGCATATGTGTATGTGTTGTGTATACATGTTTGTGCATACAGAAAGAGAGACTTGAGGAGTTGGTTTATGTTATTGTGGGGATTAATATGCAATCTGTAAGTCAGGTGACTGAGTGGGATTCCTGCAGTCTTGTGTCCCAAGATCTGTGGATAAAACAGTGGCAAGATTGGAGGAGTTCTGTCAAGGTGTCTATATTTAGAGTCTGGAGGCAGAAAACACCATAGGCAGAACTCCCTTTTTACTACTGACCTTCAACTGATCAGATAAGAATCATTCAAATGATGAAAGGCTATCTATTTTACTTAAGGTCAACTGATTTAGTTACATGTAAGTGTTTCATGGAAGCAGCAGTCAAGAAATAAATTTTAAAAAATTTAAGAAGAAACAAAAATCATGTATTTCATCAGGCAAATTTGCTGCAAAAGACCTCTTGGAAGTGTTAAAAAGCAAATATGTTACTTATAAGTCTAAGGTGTGCCTGATCCAAGCTGTAGTGTTTTCATTTGCTTGATATGCATGCAAAAACCAGATAATGAATAAGGAAAACCAAAGAAGAATTGATGTGTTTGAATATGGTATTGCTGAGAAATATTAAATATGTATGGACTGCCAGAAAAACTAACAAATTTGTCTTGAAAGAAGTACAGCCAGAATATTTCTTAAAAGCAAGGATGGTAAGACTTCATCTCACATGCTTTGGACGTAGCAACAGAATGGAATAATCCCCGGATAAGTATATGATGCTTGAGAAGGTAGAGCTATTATTGTTAGATGCCATTGAGTCAAGTACAATTCATAGTGACCCTGTAAACAACAGACCTGAAATCTGTCCTGTGCCGTGCTATTCTTATCTTCTCTTATACACTCGAACCTATTGTTGCAGTCATTGTGGCAATGCCTTGGGGTTTTTTTTCACTTTATTTTAATTTTATATTTGTTTGCAAAAAATTTTACATTGGTTTGCATACAAAATTTGTATACATTGTGTATCATTCAGTTATATTGTGCTTCACATATTCCTACATTCACATTGTGTTCCAGATGATCATTCATGTACATTGTGTTTTATAAAATTAATCACCATTGATCTATGCCTCTTATTACCCTATCTTTTCACATCCCGACAGGATCTTTCCTAATTCCTTAACTTCCTCCCCTTCTGATCACCAAACTTTTTTTCCTAATGATTTCCTCTCCTTCCCACCCTTGGCCTGTATCTTACCCCTTTTGGACTTTTATCCACATCTTACTAGTTATGTTTCTATTTTTACAATAATAGTTTTATGCAGTATTTATCCTTAAGAGATTGAGTTAGTTAACTTAGCATGATGCAATCTAGATTCTCCCATACCATATAGTATTTCACAAAATTGTTTGTCCTTAGTGCTGTATAATATTCCATTGTGTGAACGTACCATTATTTCTTTTTTTAAAAAAGATTTTATTTTATTAAGTACCATAATTTCTTAACCCATTCATTTGTTGATGGGCATTTGGGCTGTTTTCATTTTCTTGCTATTGTTAATAATGTGCTATGAACAAAGATGTAAAAATCTCTGTTTATATCTCAGTTCTGTTTCCTTGGGGTATATCCCCAGCAGTGGAATAAGTGGGTCATGTGAGATGTCTTTGTTCAGATTTTTGAGAAAATGCCAAACTGTCTGTATTTTTATTGCCAGGTCTGGTTCATAGGGAGTTACACTGCTGAGCCAAAGGTGGTGCCTCTCTGGCAATTTGAATCCATTAATGGCTCCTTAGGAGAAAGATGAGTAATCTCCTCATATGAGATTTACAGCTTCTGAAAACTCATTGGAAGGTCATTTGTAGTTCAGTTCTGACTGAATGACAGTGAGTTTCTTTTGACATTAATTACAATACATACAACATACTGCCTACTTCTTTCCTGTGATTTTGACTTTCAGTAAGTTTTCTATTTTATCTCTTCCTGCTTGTTGTTGTTGTTGTTGTTATGTGCCGTCAAGTCGCTTGCGACTCATAGCAACCCTATGTACAATAGTCCTAAACTCTGCTCTGTCCTGTGCCAATTGGACTGTCTCCAACACACCCGTCCCAATTACCCCAGTGACAGAATCAATCCACCTCATAGGGGGCCTACCCCTCCTGCGCTGTCCCTCCACCCTCCCAAGCATGATGTCCCTCTCCAAGGATCAGTCCCTCCTTGCAACATGTATTGATTTATCCCTGGGCAAATGCTACCTTTTAGGTCCTGTGGTTGTTATGTGCCATCGAGTCACCCACGACTCATAGCGACCCTATGTACAACAGCCCAAAACCTTGCTCTATTCTGCACCAATCTTATTGTCTCTGATATACCTACCCCCATTAACCCAGTCACCGAATCAATCCATCTCATCGAGGGTCTTCCTCTCTTGCACTCTCCCTCCACCCTCCCAAGCATAACATCCCTCTCTAGGACCAAGGACTGGTCCTAGGTGGTTTATTATTCTAAGGAGTCATTACTTCCTGGTGTTCCTGTTCATTTTATAGGTCTGTCTATTATTTGACCATAAGCTAAGTTACGTGGATGAGTTTTGGTCTGAGATTGAAGGATTACTAAGGACTATAATCTTGGGGCCACCAGTCTCTGTAGTACTGGCCAATAAGCCTAACTTTTCTAATGTTTTTGAGTTTTGTTTGTTTTATAGTTTTGGACTACTCTATCTAAGATCTTGTACTGTCAACTCCACTCTATCTAAGATCTTGTACTGTCAACTCCACTGTATTTTGTTTTGAATCTGTCGAGCCTGAGTTTGAGGCAGGAGGAGTGTCAGCCATTATTATTAAAGGAGTCCGTGTCAGGGTTACTAAAATCAAACTTTACAGTTCAGAGAATAAATAACTCACCCAAATCCAACAGCTCTTAAAAAGCAGTACTGGGATTTTTTAAAAGTCTTCTTACATTTTAAGCCTCATGCTTTTTATTCAACACATAATTTTTTTAAAAAATTAAGAATTATGATAAGCAATGAATAATCTACATTATGTAGGTGACACTACCTGGCTTGCTAAAACCTAGGAGAACCTGAAGTGCTTGCTGCAGAGAGTCAAAGGCTATAGTCTTCAATATGGATTGAGGAAACTCAACATAAAGAAGACAAAGATTCTCACCACTGGGCCAATTGGCAGCACCATGATGGATGGAGAAGAGATTAAGGTTGTTAACAATTACAGCTTGCTCAGCTTCACAATCAACACTCTTGGCACCAGAAGTCAGGGAATCCAAAGATGAATAGCACTGGGAAAAATCTACTGTCGGGGACCTCTCCAGAGTACTGAAAAGCGATCAAGAACATCAGTCTAGAGACTACAGTGCACCTGATCCAGTCCATGGTATTTGCAATTACTTGTTATGCACCAGAGAGCTGAAAAATGACTAAGGATGACAGAAGAAGAATTGATGACTTTGTATTATGGTGCTGGAGAAGAGTCTTGAACATACTATGGAGCAATAAACAAACAAATAGGTCTTTCTTTGAGGGTAGGATTTTGAAGCTCCATCTCACATTCTTTGGGCATGTGGCCAGGAGGGACGAAGGACATCATGCTTGAAAGGGTGGAGGGACAATGCAGGAGAGGAAGACCTCGGATGAGATGGATTGATACAGTAACTGAGGCAATGGGGTTAGCCATGAGACAGGCTCAGGACAGGGCAGGCTTCAGAGTTGTTGTACATAGGGTAGCTATGAGTTGCAGGTGACTTGATGGTACATAACAACAATAACAACATCTATATTTATGGAATTTATTTCTTTCTTTAAGGACTTCCTTAATTAATTGACCCAACTAGCTGTACTTTCCTAAATAATGTCATTATCTTCCCTAAGTAAATGTACTGTCAATTTTGGAGAAGAAAAATTTGGACGTGAAAATTGGGAACATCTGTTCAGAGTGGGCCACGTCTTAATTGCAAGATAACCTACATTTTTAAAAATTTTTATTTAAATAGAATCCCATATTTGTGTTTGGCTTCTTTCTCTTGGCATGTTTTCAAGGTTCACCCACATTGTAGCATGTATCGTATTTCTTTTTTACTTAGTATCATTCCTTTTTAAATGACTGTTATATTTCCTTTCTTTACTAATTTTCTGGTGGGTGTCTTAGTGTAGGTTTAGTTTATTGAGAATAGTTAAAAACACTCATGTACAGAACATTCATTTACAAGTCTGTGTTTGAGTACCAGTTTTCTAGATTTTTTTTTTTAACCAAGGAGTAGCATCACTGGATAAAATGGTAATTGTATGCTTGACTTTTTGAAAGACCACATGTTTTCCACAGTGGCTGCACTACTTTACAATCCCATTAGCAATGAATAAAGATCCATTTTTTTCATATCCTCTTCAGTACACATTATATTCTGCTTTCCGTTTTCCTTTAACAGCAAGCTTTAAACTTTCACCGTACCTATTCAATTACATGTATAACAAATGCTCCAAGAAGGTGGGCTCTGTGAAGAAAAATGTGATATCAGGGTTGGAGGAAAATTAATCAACAGTCTCTGTTATGCCAATAACAGTATCGCTTGCTGATGTTAAAAGGACTTCAAGCATTTACTAATGAAGATAAAAAAACCTACAGTCTTCAGTATGACTTATACCTCAATATCAAGAAAACAAAACTCCTCACAATTGGACCAATAAATAATATCATGATAAAAAGATTGACGTTATCAATGATTCCACTTTACATGGATTAACAATTAATGCCCATGGAAGCAGCAGCCAATGAACCAAACTACGTATTGAACTGCACTGTCTGCTGTCAAGGATTTCAGTTTAAAGACCAAGGTATATTTGAGCTAAGTTAGGTAATTTTCAATTGTTTCATATGCACGTGAATGTTGGACAGTGAGTAAGGAAGGCTGAAGAAGATCTGATGCCTTTAATTGTGATGTTAGTGAAGACAATTGAGTATCCCATGAACTGCCAAAAGCAAACAAATCTGTCTTGGAAGAACTGCATTTAGAGTGCTTCTTGGAAGGAAGGATAGTAAGACTTTTTACATGCTTTGGACATGTTATCAGTTGGAGCTAGTCCTTTCAAAGGATATAATACTTGGAAAACTAGAGAGTCAAAAAAAGAGAGGAAGACTCTCAGTGAGATAGATGGACACATTGGCTACAACAAAGGCCTTAAGCACAGCAGAGATTGTGAGGATAGTACAGGACCAGGCACATTTTTAATGTGTTGTATATAGGATTGCTATGAGTAGCAGAAGACTCAAAGTCACCTAACAACCGCCTACTAGAAGCGAAGTCGTTGTGGTTTGGAGTTGTGTTTCCCTAATGACTAATGAGGGAGTTCTAGCAGCCTAGTCTGTAGTAATTTGGACTACTAAGTCAGAGACTGATTGTCTCCGATGGTTCAAATCCATCAGTGGCTGTATGGGGAAAAGATAAGCAATTTCTTCCTGTTCCTCAGAAACCTGATAGAGGGTTGCTAGGTTGAAACCAACTTGTTGGCAGTGAGTGTGAGTTAAGATGGCCAGTGAGAATATCTGTTTGAGCAAATGATTAATAGACTCAGCTGCTAAATAAAAAGGTTGGAAATTCAAATCTTGGAAGAAAGACTTGACAAGCTATTTCAGGGGGGGGGGAACCCCCAACCATTGAAAATACTATAAAGCACAGTTCTATTCTGATAAAGTTCTCATTAATGAAAATTGCCTAGATAACAAGTCCCACGACTGAGTTTCACGCAGCCTTGGGGGTCCTCCGCTTTTTACCTGTATGGTTAGGGGGTGTTAGCTTGCTGAAATGGAGGAGGACCTGAAGCGCTTGCTGATGAGGGTCAGGGACTGCAGCCTACAATATGGATTGAGAGGCTCAATGTCAAGAAGACAAAGATTCTCACCACTGGACCAATTGGCAGCATCAGGATGGATGGTGAAGAGATTGAGATTGTTCACAGCTTTAGTCTGCTTGGCTCCACAATCAACACTCTTGGCACCAGCATCCAGGAAATTAAAAGACGTATTGTGATGGGAAGGTCTGCTGTTAGGGACCTCTCTAAAGTACTGAAGAGCAACGGTGTGTCTTTGGAGACTAAGGCGCCTCTGGTACAGGCCATGGTCTTTGCAATCACTTGTTATGCATCAGAGAGCTGGACAATGACCAGGGAGGTTAGGAGAATTGATGATTTTGAGCTTTGGTGTTGGAGAAGAGAGTACCATGGACTGCTAAGAAAACAAACCAATTCATGCTGGAGAGGGTTAAACGGGGCTGTTCCTTGGAGGCAAGGATTCTGAAACTTCGTCTGACATACTTTGGTCATGTTGTAAGGAGGGATTGGTCCTTGGAGAAGGACATCATGCTTGGGAGGGTGGAGGGCAGACACAGGAGGGGAAGGCCTTCTGGGAAGTGGATTGATTCAGTGATTGGGGCAATCGGGATGAGTGTTGGAGACAATGAGATTGACACAGAACAGAGCAGAGTTTAGAGCTGTTGTACATCAGGCCGCTATGAGTTGCAAGTGACTTGACGGCACATAACAACAACAACAGATAACAAGTAGGATGAGCCTTAGTGACATAGTGGCTAAATGACCGCTATTTGGAAGGTCAGTAGTTCAAATCCTCCAGCTGCTCTATCATTGAAAGATGTGGCAATCTGTTTCAATAAATATATAATCTTTAAAGCTCTATGTGGGTCCGTTTTACTGTATCTAACAGGGTCACTATAAGACAGAATTAACTGTGGCAGTGAATGAGTTGTTTGTGTTGTTTATTTGTTTTATAATGAAAACTGGGCTTAAAGATTAGTGCTGTTGAGCACCTTTTCATGATTGCCCATTTCTGTAATTTTAGAAAAATGTCTATTCAAGCATGTGACCCATATTTTATTTGAGGTATTTGTGGTTTCATTTGTGTATTTGTAAGATTTCTTTATAAATTCTAGGTACTAAATAATTACATGTGATTTTTGGATTATTTTCTTATATTCTGTGGGTTGGCTTTTCACTCTCTTGACTATAAAATTTGTGTCTGAAGAACGGAAAATCAGACATGGGGGCATAGAGCCATGAATGTCTTTTTGAAAGAGCCATAGGAAATGAGAATAACATAGCCCCTTACTGCCCCAGAGCAGAAAGCAGAGGAAAAAGCCCATAGTCCAACCCTATGGTACCTCCAGAGCCACAGCTGTAGTTGTTGTTGTTTTTGTTTGATGCCGTCGAGTCGTAGACAACTCATAGTGACCCTATGAACGAACAGCCTGAGCACTGTTCGTACATAGAGTTTCCGGAGGCAAGCCATTTTGGAAGTGGATGCCGCTCCTGCTCCTAGACAGCTGTAGTAGGAGGTTCATTTATTTGTTGCTAACTTATAAACTCACATTGTGGTACTGAGAATGGGAATTATTAGGGAAGGAACTTGGAGAGTCAGGGAGGCAAAAAATATCACTCAAAACATATCCAGGTTTTAGCTCAAGCTCCAAAGCACAATTCCTTAATTAGTCCAGGCTTCAATTTCAGTTCAGTAGTCAAATCCAAATCATCTAGAAAGGTTTGCCTTTGAGCATTTATAAATCAGCTTCACCTTCACAGCAAAATCCTTAACTGTGACCTTTATCTCAGGGTTCCTCTGCCTACATCTACAGTTTCTCCACAACAATGCCACAGTATCTTCACCACCAAGGTCTCCCTCAAGTCTTGCTCACCTCAAGTCTTGCTGCCCAGTGTGAGAAACACTCTTTCTCGTATCCTAAGCCCCACAGCTGTTGATGATTTGCAAGTACATGCTGATTTTCAAGACCATGTGTCTGCAGTTAAGGTGGCTGGATACCAGAAGGGGCTTACTATAATGGCTTAAAAAGCCAACTTTGAGGCCAACACGATAATTTGATACATAAATGTTTTGAATTTTAGTGAAGTCTGTATGATTCATCTACTTCTTGTCTTGCTCTTGATTTCAGTATCATCTCTAAGAATCTACTTTTAAGTCCAAAGTTATGACAATTTACCTCTATATTTTCTTCTCAGAGTTTTAAAGTCAAAGTTCTTATATTTATGTTGTTACTCTATTTTGGATTAACTTTTTTTATGTGATAAAATCCTTGTATTTTTAATAGTATGAAAGAAGCTTGCATATACAATACTCTCTACTTGGTATTCAGTACATACTGTCTCTATAGCTGCTTATTTCTGTCTTTGTTATTATTGTCAGTTGCCATCATAAAATCAACTCTGACTCATTGAGACTGATGTTTAACAAAATGAAACAGAACACAATCTTGCACCATCCTCATATTTTCTGTTGTATTTGCTCATGTTGTCATATTGAATGTGTCAATCTACCTCTTAAGGATATTCCTCTATTTCATTGACCTTCTATTTTACCCATAAGCATGGTATACTTTTCCAAGAACTGGCTTCTCGTACTGACATGTCCAAAAATAGGAGGCAAAGTTTGACCCTTGTCACCTCTAAGGAGCATTCTTTTTTTTTTTTATTTTATTTTATTATCTCTTGTTCATTGTCTATTTCTTTTCCTCCCTCTTTTTTCTTTTTTTAAATTAATTTTAATGAAAGTTAACAGACACTTAGGATTTCCAGTCATTCATTGTTGCACTTTTCTTTCTACTCCCCCCCACCCCCCAATTCACTGTTCTTCTAAGGAGCATTCTTATAAGTGATGGTTGTTTGTGGTTTTGGAAGCCATGATATATTTAATACTCTTTGCCAACAAAATAAAAAGGCATAATTTTTTTTTCAGTGTTGTCCAATTTTTCCATGTGTGTGAATCAACTGAAAAGATCATGGCTTGAATCAAGAGCACCTTAGTCTTAGATCATGTGCACCCTAGTCTTGGACCAGGAACATCCTAGTTTTCAAAGTGACAACCTTAACTATTAGCACTTTAAAGAAATATTCGGCAGTAGACTTGCCTAATGCAATATGTTGTTTGATTTCCTGACTGCTGAGTATTGATTATGGATCCAAGTAAAATGAAATATTTGAGAAGCCAAGAGTGCTAGTATTGTGGATATGCTGTACTCTTCCTGTTTGGGTTTTTTTTTTTTTTAAATCTTTGATTAGCTGGATATATTGTTTTAGTATTTTTCCCCTTTCTTTTTTTTTTTTAATTAATTTTAATGAAAGTTTCCAGAGACTTTGGATTTCCATTCATTCATGGGTAGCACTTTTCTCCTTGACCAATCTCCCCCCCACCCCCAGTTTGCTCTTCTTTTTGAAAAAAAATCATTGTGTTACACAATCCCTCCCCCCTTGTTTTAGTATTTATCAGTCATATTCTACTCCTTGAAGTATATCAAAACATGTAGATATATGGCACTAGGAAAGTCTGTAGTGGGGAAACTTTCCAAATTATTGAAGAGTATTGGTGTCAGTTTGAGGACTAAGGTATTCTTGATTCAGGTCATGGTCTTTTCAGTCACTTGCTATGCATCTTCTTTTTGCATCTAAATTCTAAAATCAATCTCCATGATAGTCTATGTGTTTCCTACTGCGAAAGGGGCCCTTTAGAGTAGTGAGAGAAGATCTTCATCCTGAAACCCACAGCGTCCCTTTTCAGCAGGAAGTAGCTAAGAGAATATGCCATCCCCTTTTCCTTATGAATCAGGGTGAAGTCTCTCTCAGGGAGGAGTGATAGGGAATGGCAAAGTACACACTGACAAAGGAGATTAATCAGAACTGGCTTTGACAAGCACTGTGGCAATTGGACAATTAAAACAGACATTCGGGGGGGGGGGAGAACGAACTGGGAAGGAGGGTAGAGGAAACAGTGCAACAATGAATGAATGAGAACCCAAAATCTCTGTAAACGTTCATTAAAACTAATAACATTTAATAATAATTAAAAAAAACAAACAAAAATCTTGCTATGCATCTGAAAGCTGGACAGTGACTAAGGATAACAACAGAATTGATGCCTCTGATCTGTGGTGGTAGCGTGCTAAAGATTCCGTGGTCTGCCAAAAGAACAAACAGAGATGAGTGGGTCAAAGGTTGTGAGGATGGCACAGGATAGGACAATGTTCAGATCTGTTGTTCATAGGATCGCTTGGGTCATACTCAACTCAGTGGCACCTAACAACAACAACAACAGGTATATAGTATGATGCTAACAGATGCTCAACGCTCAATTAGAAATAATAACCATTAATGAGAAGTTCTCTGGATAATTGAACCCTTAAATATTGAAAGTAAATTTTTCCTTCGGGGTTAAATTCAATTTCAGCATTGAGACAGATTGTTCCCACTTGACTAGGGCCTCACCATTACCCAGAAGTACACTGTGTGTGCTGTGTGAGACTTCTATCTTTTCCTCTCCCAGGTGGTTTGTATGAAGGGTGGAATACAGGGAAGAAAGCATTTCTGGCTCTATATTGATCAACCACCAACTGTACTGCAAGTTGCTGACTGCTTGTGCTGCAAACTGTTGAGTGCTCTTTTGGGGAGTTTATGTCTTCTACTTCCTTTCTTTAAGAGCTGAAAGTTGACAGCAACATCCTGCAGAAAGGACAAATAGGATAGTTACCCTATTCTGGAACAGAGGATGTCACTGTGAGAGGTGGGCACTAACCAGCAGATCCCACCAACTCAAATACCTACAAGTGCCAGGAACTACTGATTATGACAGAAATAAGCTGGGTAGGACTCTGGCTACTTAGAGAGCAGGAGCGTCATTTGGTGGTGACAGCTGCTTCTTAAGCTGACAAATAAGGCACCATCAGGGATCATTAATTTTAAAGATAAGATAAAAATCTTTTTTTCATGGGAAATATTTCAACTGAAGTATTGCTAACAGCACATTTGAGAGAAAAATGGGGGGGGGGGGGAAGAACAAAAAATGCCAAAACAACCAAACCACAAAAAATCAAACACTAAAATAAACAAACAAAACAACCAAACAAACAAAAAGCCCTTGCATGCTCAAATGAAGCTTGTCAGTGTGCCTGGTTTACAACCTTTGGACCACTGAGTTCAGATGGTTTTCTGTGCCCGGTGTCAGGAAACAGTCATGCAGGCCTGGGTGTAAGGGCTGGGGATTTCCCTGAGTGGATGAATATTCCCATTGGCAGCCATTCTGGGAAGCAGTCAGTCCCAGGACAGGAACAGAGAGGCAGAATTTACCCTTCAAAAGGAGTACTTCCTCTCTGAGATTCTGGGGCATTTACAATAATTGTTCTGTGTAGCTACACCCAGCATGCACCCTGCAGAGGCCTAAGCTGAGTGATCTGATGGGTTGCTCTAAGTCACCCTCAATTTTGACCTTTCCTTCAGCTTTCCCTGAATTTCAGAAAGTTCAGGAAAAGTTGTAGTCCAGTGAAAAGGACAGAGTGGAAGGAGGAGAGAGAGCCTCTCTCTTGTGGCCTGAGTGAGTGGGTCAGTGGTGCTAGCAAGGCCCTCTCTGATATGGGATTGGGACAGGAGAGAAGCCTGGTGTTTAGACTCAAAGGTCCTGCGGAACTCCCAGAATTAACTCCCAGATAGGTGCTTTGAGGGAGTTAGCTTCCTGAGTGGACAGATGGGGATCCAGTTGATTGTATTCATGCACACCTGCCCCACACTGCAACCAGGTTAAGCTAGGTCTCCTAGGTTAAGGAAATGACAATAGACATTTGTCTGGAGCTTCAGAGTTTACAAAGTAATCCACTAATATCATCTCCTAGAATTTCCGAAGAATCTCGGGTGTCAGGGAGGAGAGTAGGGGGGCAGGGTGAGCATGGCTCCATTATGCAGACCTGTTTACTGGGAAGTGTATCTCAATCTGTCCTCTTTCGGGAAAGAGTTACAGCCTCCATTCTGATGGGGGGCGGGGTGTCATCGTGAATCAGGGTTGAGTCAGTGGCAGAGGTGTTCTATGTATGTCTTAAATCTTCCTATGCCCTAGCTATCCCCAAGCACCCGTGTGGAGTAGTTCTGCTCTGAAACACATGGTATCAACGTTGGCTTTAAGTTGGTAAGGGTTTTTGGTGTGGTCGGTGGTGGAAGAGGTCCTTCCAAACCCTGTGATGTTGTTTGGGTAATATGACTTGGTGAACTCTCACATGTGTTCTACCAGATAAGCAGGTGCTATTATAATCAATTTCTTCTATAAAGCAGCTTCCAGGGCCTGATAGGTGTCTAGGTGACATACACACATCCCACATGTTTTCACCCTGTATATGTGATGGGAAAATCTCTGGTTGTTGAGATGGAGTCAGACAAAATGCTTCGGGGCTTTTGTCCCAAGGTCTAAGAGTGATCCACCAAGACCAGTGTGTATAGCTGCAGGAAGATTCTCTGTGCTGCGGCTCTTATCTCACCAGAGGCACCAGCTCTGTGGGCTCCGGCTGTGCAGCCAAACTGCTGGGCCCAGAAACACCTGCAGAGGCTGACCCTTCTTGGTGTCTGCTGGGCTGGTATAAAGTGGTGATGTAAATGTCAACACCGGCCTCATCATAATGTAAAGGTCGGAAAAATTAATCTTCTGGTATTTGGAGTCTGTGAGGTTGGAGAGTACTGTAAACCCCTGTGGGGCTGAGATCGGGTTCACCGGACTGGCTTCCCCGAGGTCCAGCACCAGACTGGGCTTAGGTGAAAGTCATGAATGGAGTTAGAGATGTGGAAGCCCATCTGACAGACCTTGAACTGATCTAGCTGGTGCACAGTCGTCCTCAGACACTGCAGAACAAGAGATGTTTCCCCTTCCCATCTTGAACACAGCATTCAAGCAACTGCTCATCTTGAGAAGTGATAAAAATAATGAGTCCAAGATGATAGCGCCAAATAGCTGCCTGTATTTCAAGCAGACCCTGTACATACATGTCTCCTGCTGAGGAGAGGCCTGCCTCTGCTCAGCCTCCTTGTCCCCTCAGGGAAAGATGTTGTCTGCAGGCATCCTCGTTTCTTTAGGATTCTTGTCTGCCTTCTGGTTCTCTGCCATGGCCTTAGAGCCTTGCACTATTTTGTTTCAATGCACCACAGAAATATGAATGGGGACACAAACACGCCACAGATGTTCTCAACTTCCCCCCTGTGTTACAGAACTACATGCTTTGAGCTAGCTTTCCATTTCTTCTTTTTTCAGCTGGTGGTTTTGATAGAAGATGAAAAACACGTGGTTTCCCCCAACTTCCAAGAATTGGAGGCAGATTCTAGGAGAATGGAGATTGTGTGGACTTAGAAATAACAGAATCACACATCTGGAGAGGAGATAGTGGTGCTGATTAGAAGACAAAGCTAGAAACTGATATGTGGGGTGCTGTGCACATGTGAAGGCTTTGTCCAGCATGACCCCTCACAGGGTGGTGCCTGCTTTTGAGGGTGAGAGCAGATGAGAAATGGCCTGCATTTTCATGTTCACAAGGAGCAGGGAGCATCTGGAGACCCTTCGTACTCTCTATAATCCCTCCTTCCTTTGCCAGAGAGCACTTTCTACACTCCAAGCATGGCCATGCGTGCCACTCCTCTGTTGAAATTTATTTTTTGTCTCCCATATCTAACAGATCGTGCAAGAAGAGCACCACCTTCGTTTCCTAGGGTTTTGTTAACAGAAATACCACAGCTGGCTTTAGTGACAGACGTTTATCCTCTCACAGTTCTGGGAGCAGAAAGTTTAAATCAGAATCTCAGCCATGTTTCTCTGTAGGTTGCCCAGGGGGTAGTTCCTTGATTTATATTTGACCCTCACACCCTAACACCTGTATTCCTCCATGTGCACTTCTTGTCTTTAAACATAATCTGTTCCCCCCACACCTTCCTCTCTCTCTCTCTGTATGTGTAAATACATACATATATTTGTTGTTATTTTTAAGTGCCATCAAGTCGTAGATGATTCATAGCGACCCTATGAACGAAAGACTTGAACACTTGTATAACTTCCATTGTTTCTCCATGTTCATAGAGTTTCTGAGGCAAGTCATTTTGGAAGTGGATGCCACTCCTGCTTCCAAATGTGTGTGTGTGTGTGTATTACTATATATTATAATCAACACTCTTGACACCGGCACTCAAGAAATAAAAAGACAAATTGCCCTGGGAAAATCTGCTGTCAGGGACCCCTCTGGAAAACTGAGAAGCAATGATGTCAATATAGAGACTAAGGTGCACCTTATCCAGGCCATGGTCTTTGCAATTACTTGCTATGCATCAGAGAGCTGGACAATGACTAAGGATGGCAGAAGAAGAATCGATGTCTTCGAGTTGTGGTACTGGAGAAGAGTCCTTAACATACCATGGACCGCCAAGTTAACAAATAGGTCTGTCTTGGAGAGGGTGAGACCAAGTTTCTCCTTGGAGAGTAAGATTTTGAAGCTCTGTCTCACATACTTTGGGCACGTAGCCAGGAAGCAGCAGTTCCTGGAGAAGGACATCATGCTTAAAATGGTGGAGGGACAGTGCAGGAGAGCAAGACCCCAGATGAGATGAATTGATACCATAACTGGGGTAAAGAGGGTAGGTGTGTTGGAGTCAGTGAGATTGGCTCAGAATTGTTCAGGCTTCAGACCTTTTCTACATAAAGTCACTATGAGTTGCAGGCAAATTGACAGCACGTAACAATAACAACAATAATAACAATAGCTAAAAAGAAAGATATAAATTGTATCTTTAGAATTAGATTTTTAAAAACAATTTTTTAAAAATAATTAGATTTAGAATTCATCCTACCAGGCCGTGCCTTGATTAACACAACAAAGAAAACTCTATTTCCAAACAGACAGGTATGAGTTAGGACTTCAACACATATTTTGGGGGCACACAATTTAATCTGGAATTGTCCCTTATGATACAGTTTTTCCAATATTAAATTATTTACAGCACCAGAATTAGTACATATTCTTTCTTACTGTCTTTGGTTTCCTCTGTTTTCATTCTCTTTCTTTGCATGATTAATTCTGACATCACAATTCAAGCTTCTGAAAAATTTTGAAGAAGGCTGTCCAGCACAGAGCACCCCAAATATGGATCCTATGCTGGGCACCCAAGTAGCCTGATAACACAGGGCTCTCCCCCATGCTTTTCATACCCCTTCAAAAACACCCGTTTCTTCTTCTATGTTCTCTATTTCATGATGACATCCTTGAATGTATCTTTTTCTACCGTAGAGTACCTTTTCATTAGAATAACTATGTATTCACCCCTATTACTTTTCAGTCAATATATTATATGCTGTAGATGCAATGACCAAAAATGAGGAAGCATGAACTTTGTAAGTAAACCTATTGTTGTTATTATTAAGTGCCATCGAGTCATAGATGAGTCATAGTGACCCTATGAATGAAAGACCTGAACACATGCATAACTTTCATCATTTCTCTAAGTTCGCAAGCTACTTTGAAAGTGGGTGCCACTCCTGCTTCCAAGCCTGTTTTATTCGAGGAGTTCCACCAAACACTGTCCACCATGGGTAATCATTATCACATTTGACACATCAGTGTCACAGCATTTAGCATCACAGCAACCACCAGCTACCTCTGTACAGCCAATTGACAGACCAATGCTATACCGTTTAGAAGAACGTTTGACCAAAACCAATTAAAACCAGGCCTGACGGCCAGATTAAAATCACCCACCTTGGACTTGGTAGCATCACTTTCTATCCACTAGGCCAACAGAGCTCTCTCTGTGACTCACAACAATTCTATGAACAACAGATCTAACCCTTGCCCCATCCTAGCCATCCTCACAATCTGAGACATGCTCGAGCCCATTGAAGTAAACCAGTATAAAAGAAAAAAAAAAGGAAGAAAACCCCCATTTTATTTAAAAACCGAACAAACAAAAAGCAAAAATGCAGAAGTGTGGACATAAATGCTATCTTCAGGAAGCTTGTGGGCTGCAGAGGCGAGTAAAGAGACTGGTAGTGCTTGTGATGAGGGGCAAACACATAGGCATGTGCTCACCTGTGAAGCACCTTGACTGGAGACAAAGGCTTCTGAAAGGAGGCCTGACTGCCGATACTTGACGGACATTTCCAAATTATGTGAGTGATGAGAAGGAAAGGGATGGAGACAGATGTTGGGGCAGAGAGAACAGGGTGGAGGAGGTTCTGAGGTAAGAGAGTACGAGACCTCTCAAGAAGCTGGAAGAACTTTAGTGTGTAGAGCGGCACATGAGCAGGAGCAGGGACTGCCGAGAGAGGCCTGAGGCAAATAGTAAAACCCAGCTTTGAACAGTGGTCCCTTTGATGCCTTTATAAAGAAACTTGAAATTCGCTCTACGAGCAGGAAAGCAACACTGAAGAGGTTTAGGGAGTGGAGTAACATGATTAGTGTCAACTTGCAAGAAAAGCAGATGTGCAAACAAATGAATACTGTTGAGCAATCACTGCCTCACTAGAAAAATATATGTGGTACAGAACAAGCATAAAAGTCAGTCACTCCTGTCCTCCAGGTGGTGGGCTTACAGTACGACTGCTGCTTCCAGCAGGGAGGGCCCCTGGGAAGCTGTTCTTGAGAGTTTTTCCCCAGCAGGTCAGGAGGAAGTTCTTTGTAGTTTATGTCCACCTCTGCCCTGCGCACATTGCTTCAAACGGAGTTACATTTTCTGTTATAATTATTGTTGAAGGAGCTCTGGTGACCTTGTGAAGAGGAGTGGTACTACCAATCCAAAGGCTGACAGTTTGAATCCACCATCTGCTCCATGGGAGAAAGATGGACAATTTCCTCCTACATGATTTATAATCTCTGAAAACCCACTGGAGGACCTGTTATGAGTTGGTTCCTACTTGTCAGAAAAAAGGTGTTTTGGTTATTTTAAAATGATTATCTTTTTAATAAAATATTTTAATTGTGATTTTAATGAAACTTTACAGAAAAGTTAGATATTCACTCATTCATTGTTGCATTTTCCCCCTTCTTCCTCCCCAAGTTAACTTTTTTTAAAAAAATATTTGTTCATTGCAACAATGAATGAATGGAAATCCAAAGTCTCTGTAAATTTTTAATGAAATTAATAATAAATTTAAATAAAGCAAAAAAAGGAAAAATATTCATTGTTAAAACTTATTGAAGGGATCTCTGGTGACACCTTTATAGAGAAACTTGAACTGTATGTTATGAGCAGGAAAATAGCATTGAAGGGTATGAGACAATGAAGTAACATGATTAGTATCAACTTTCAAGAAAAGCAGACTGGGAACAAATTAACAGGTGACTTTATGCACAACACATTGGACTATTGTGTTAATAAGTTTTGCTGGCCGATTTTAAGTCAAAGATTGCCAAGCCTCCTTTGTCTTTCTTAGTTTGGAAGCTCAACTGAAATTCCATTAAAAATATTCAGTTTTCAGATGAGAAATCTAAGGGTCATAAATATGAAGTGACCAACAGGGATGCACAATCTCTAGGAGTCATTGTTAGGTGGCGTTGAGTCGACTACAACTCATGGTGACCAATGAACAGTAGTTCTGAACTATTCCCCATCCTGCACCCGTCCTCACAATTTCTAACATGCATGATCCCGTTGTTATAGTCATTATGTCAATCCATCTCATTGAGTCTTTCTCTCCTCTATTGACCCTCTCTACCTTTCCCAGAACTGAGTCTTTCTCCAATGTCTGGTTCCTTCTGAAAATATGCCAGATGTATGTGGGACAAAGTTTCACCATCCTTGCCTCTAAAGAGCACCCTGATTTCACTTCTTTCAAGACATATTTGTCTAGAGAGACTAATTTCTGGAGAGAGACATCATGCTTAAGAAAGTGGAGGAACAGCAAAAGAGAGGAAGACTTTCAACCAGGTGGATTGACACAGTGACTATAGCAATGGGCTTAAGTATGTCAGAGATCATGTAGACGGCGTGGGGTAGGAAAGGGGTCAGATCTGTTGTTCATAGAGTCACTGTGAGTTGTACTCGACAGCATCTAACAACAACAATGAATGAATGAACCCTACTTAGGCAGGAGAGCCTCCTGGGAGTCAATGAATATATCTTTCCATGTCCAGAAATTTTACAATTAAAAAAGAAACCTGGGCCGGTTTGTATGATTCATCTTCGTGAGAAAATTATCTCAGTGTAAGAATGTAAATATGACATGTGGAATATATTCTAACTTGTGACAGAAAATTATCTGCAGGGTTGATGAAAAGAGACCTTTGCCTCATCTGCACAGCGTGGGCGGTGGCTCCAAAGGTGCTGAGCTCTCTGCAATTTCCTAGTGAAGGGAATGACCATGGTGATCTAAATGTTTGCTGTCATTCATTTCTAGAGTCATTAAAGACACAAGATCAGTCATTACTTACCTGCAGGAGCCACTGACTCCCTTTTCCTCCATAAATACCATGCCAGGCCTATTTTCCTCTTTCTCCTTCCAGTCATAGTAACCCTGGTTGACTAACTCATACTGGCCAGATTCTACATTGCAGTGAGGTTCTTTTGCTATTATTTTTTCAATTGTGCTTTAAGTGAAAGTTTATAGAGAAAATTATTTGGCCACTGCATAGTTTGTACCCGAAGTGTCCCCTGACAGAGGTTACATTCCCCACAGTGTGGCACAACTCTCTACATTCCCATCCTAGATCTCATGTTTCATTTAACCTTGATTCCTTCTCATCTACACTTTGAGCAAATGTTTTGCTTTTGATCTTCTGTCATTTTTGTGCTAGGGAACACATTCCTTTCAAGTGTTTTTCTTTACTTTCTGAGTCTATTGTTTGGCTAAAAAATTATTCCCTGGCAATGACTTCAGTTTCAGGTTGGAAGGATGTTTTAGGATGGTAGTCTCAGATGCAATATAATCAGGACAAAGAAGAAAAGTCTTTCTGCCCAAGCTAGACTTATGTATATGCTGTGGTGGTATAGTCCATAGAGAATTTCACTGCTAATCCAAAGGTTAGCTAACCTCTCTCGTAACTTGACCTCTGTCAGTGGTTCCATGAAAGATGAGAAATTTCCTCCCATGTGATTTACAGTCTTCAAAATCCAGTTAAGGAGGGTCCACTGTATGTCATTTCTGACTCAATGACAATGAATGAGTGAGTGAGTGAGACTTTTATAAATATGTCATGTGAGGAGAAATTGAAATGACCAGATGTGCCCATTTCAACTATTATGGAAGGAATCATTTACATGTAAGAGAGCTGTATCTGTTCTGGAATATGGAGAAATAAAAATTTGAGGATTTGTAGATAAAATATTTATTGGGCCAGTATATTTAGGGAGCTTAGGTCCACTAATCTTTGTAAATCCTTGCAGCAGTAAAGATAAAATCCGTCAGAACTCCCTGTAATGTCCAGGTATAATTAATCTACTGAGCTTTAATCTTCAGCAATATTTTGCTTACATGTTATATTAATGACATGTTCAATAATTTCCACAATCTGTTGAATCACCTTTCTTGGGAATGGGAACAAATATAGATCTCTTTCAGTCAGTTGGCCAAGTATCCTCCAAATATCCTGGCATAAATTGGTAAACACATCTGGACTGCATCTGTTAGCTAAAACACATCAATACACATGGATAATTATAGTAGTAGTGGTAGAACCCAGTTTGGAATTCAGTCAAAATGAGGAAAAATAATAGCAAACATTGTTTAATAATTGGAACATGGAATGTATGTAGCTTGAATGTTAGAAAACTAGAAATTCTGAAAAATGAAATGGAATGCGTGACTTGTTGTATGTCAGAGAGCTGGGCAATGCCTAAAGATGACAGAAGAAGAATCGATGCCTTTGAATTGTGGTGCGGGAGAAGAATATTGAACAGACCTTGAATAGCCAAGAGAACAAACAGGTCTGTCCTGGAGAGGGTGAAACCAAGTTTCTTCTTGGAGGCAAGGATTTTACATACTTTGCTTACATACTTTGGGCATGTTGCCAGGAAAGACCAGTCCCTGGAGAAGGACATTATGCTTGGAAAGGTGTAGAAACAACAGAGGAGATGAAGACCCTGGATGATATAGATTGACAGAGTGACTGGGGTAATTGGGGCAAATACTTTGGAATCTGTGAGATTGACTCAGGATAGGACAGGGTACATAGTTATTGTGCTAGGGGCACTGTGAGTTATAGGCAACTGGACGGCACACAACAATAATGTAAAGAATAAGTACTTATATCAAACCTGATTTACTGTAACCTTATTAGGATAATTGATAATAATTATATCACACATAATAATGTAATTAAGAATTATAATTTCTATAGAGAGAGCTATATTGGCCTAGCGGAAAGAAAGTTATACTACAAAGCCCAAGGTGGGTGATTTTAATTTGCAGCCGTCGGGCCTGGTTTAAATTGTTTTTAGTCAGACATTCTTCTAAGTGTTATAGCACTGGTCTGTGTGTTGCTGTACAGAGGTTGTTGTGATGCTAAACACTGTGACACTGATGTGCCAAATGTGACAATAGCTACCCATGGTAGACAGTATTTGGTGGTGGTTGTTGTTGTTTAATGCCGTCGAGTCGTAGACGACTCATAGCGACCCTATGAACGAACAGCCTGAGCACTGTTCATACATAGAGTTTCCGGAGGCAAGCCATTTTGGAAGTGGATGCCGCTCCTGCTTCCAGGCTTGATTTAGTTGGGAAGCTCCAGCCAACACTGTCCACCATGGGTGCCCATTACCACGATTGGCACGTTACTGTCACAGGCTTCAGCATCACAGCAACCACGAGTTACCTCTGTACAGCAACGCACAGACCAGTGCTATACCACTTTTGACAAATTTGGTGGAGCTTCCCAATTAAAACAAGCTTGGAAGCAGGAGTGGCATCCACTTCTGAAATGACTTGCCTCTGGAAACTCTATGAACAGTGCTCAGGTCTTTCATTCATAGGGTCACTGTGAGTTGTCTACAACTTAACAACAACAACAACATATTAAGATCTCTGTTAGCATAACAGCCAGGCATTCTGCTAACTGGCTGATGGTTCAGCCAGAAAGTCTATGGTAAGGAAAACCTGGTGATCTCCTCCCATAAAAATTTTAGCCCAGAAAATCCTAGTGGACAGTTCTACTCTGTCACTTAGGATCACATGGGTGGAAAATTTGCTTAATTATATCTAACAACAACAACATATTATGTATATTTGCATATACATATTTGAATATATTTGCAATATACATATTTGCACATATCCTTATACTCCACAACTAAGCTTTTAGGATTGTAATCTAAGGAAACAACTAAGAATATATACCCATTAAACCTGAAAAGATGTTCAGCCACACTATGAAGAACTCAAACCTAGAAATAAGGGCAATGTAAATGAAGACAATAAGGTCCCATTTTATATCAAATTAGCAAATCCAAAAGCTTGATCACATAAAGTGTGGCTGAGGCTTGCCCTCTGGAGGGCCTGTGTTTGTGGAGCTGTTTGGAGCCAATTTGGCAGTAACTATTAAAATTTAAAATGACTCAGCAGCTCTGTTTTTTTAAATCCTCTGAGGAACATTTGCACATGTGTTATGAGACGAAGCTGCAACATTGCTTGTTCTAGGGGTGAAAAATCCAAGAAAATACCTATCAATAGAGAAGCAGCTAAACAAACAATTGTCCTCATTATGAAGTCCTACAGAGCAGTTAAAGACAAGAATGTCAATCGTTGTGTGCCAACATGGGAATGCTGCCAAATTATGTGGTTTTAGAGTATAATTTGTGCACTATTTTTAATCTCCCAGATAAAAACAGCCCAACAATCTGTATTTTATTTTGCTGTTGCTGTCAAGAAAATTCCAACTCACAATGACCCTGTATTTCAGAGTAAAACTGCTCAACAGGGTTTTTAAGGATGTGATCTTCACAAAAGAAGAAGCTGACTGCCACATCTTTCTCCCCTTGGTGGATTCAAACTGCTGACCTTTTCAGTTAGCAGCTGAGCACATAACCACTGTGCCACCAGAGCTGCTTCTGTATTTTATGAATATATATTTAAAATGTATGAAAATTCCTATTTTTTTAAAAGAAGAATGCTTGCTAACTGGTAATAGTAGTTATTTTTACGATAGCAATTAGATTGAAGTTGTTTAATAGGACTTTGGTCTTATCTGTAATGTTTTAAGTGGATACCAAGATAACTGTTCCTTTGTTATAGACATAAATTTTAAATACTAATAGAATGATTGCAAAAATTTTGCCTCATTCATACTTACCAAAGCATTATGTGGAATAGTGAACATTTGGAAATAACCTAAATATCCAACAACAAGGATTAGTTAATTACATTATGGGAGATAGTATGAAAGATTGCAACACAACCAGCAAGTGTATTTAGAAGACTGCTAAATAATGGAGGGGAAATACTAAAAAAAATCAAGATTAAAAAGAGATTACCAAACAATGTATATATTATTTAGTACTTGTCAACTGATAAGCCCTATGTGGAGATGTCAGAGTCTAAAATGTAAAAGTCTTTTTAAAGAATTAACGATCTCAAAGTTTCAATGACACCAGTGGTTCTGTGGGAGTGGCATTCTCCTTTCTATGCAGAAGAGTCAGGTTCAACGCCGCAGTGAACTCACCTCGTAGAACCAACCATGACTGTCTGTCAGTGTAAACTGGGGTGTGGCTCTGATGCTGAACAGGTTTAGCGGAGCATCCAGACTAAGACAAACCAAAAAACAGACCTGCTTCCAGAAATCATGTAATGAAAACTATGGATTAAATGGAATCAGTCAGTATCTCCTTCTGTGTATAGAAATAATAAGGTTTACTGGGGTTGTTGGCTGACTAAATAGCAACTAATAACAGCACAAAAAAATAACAATAGTGATTACTGAATTAATGATCTCACTGAGGCGATGTATACTTGAAGACCAGATACTGAGAAATTGAGGATGAGAAAAGCTTGGCAAAGTAGACTACTCTTCCAAGAGGGAATCCTATCCTAATTCTCTTGCTCTGGTCTTAATCCTCTTTCTTCCAAGTTTTAAGTCCAGCCCTAAATTGCAGTAGTCCTAGCTCTTTCCAGAAATTTATTTTCTTTTATATTGGTTTACTTACAAAGTTCATATACATTGTTTTTCACCCCGGATCTTTCCCCTCTCCTTTACCTTCCCTCCCTCCACCCATCAAATTCCTTCACTGATTGTCCCCATCCTGGAAGAGGTCTGGTCCCCTCCCTCTAGCTGCTGGAGAAGACCTTTATGAGGCTAAGATGTAGCCTCCTCTGCTTGGAGGATCTTTACCAACTCAAGAGTAAGCCTTTAATTGCTCAGGGCACATCTGGGTTTCTGGAAAGTAAGTAACATATACTCCAGGCTTCTTTCAGGCCTCACATTTATGGGAGGGCAAAGTCCTACACCAGTGGGAGAGCAAAGTTACTAATACCAGTGGGCCCCTTTCCTTTGACTCATCAAGAAACTGGTTCCTAATAGTTTAAGCATGAGAAAAATTACATAGTGTCAAATGAACCCTTTGAAATGTGCAAATGAATGCTGGAAAATAAAGGACAGGATTAATCAAAGTGAAACCCTTTAAGGTATAAAGAGATTTTACATTATGGAAAAGGAACAGAGAAAAAGGAAATAGAACAGAAAAAAGGAGATGAGTGGGAAAGAAATAAGAGAAACAGAGACAGAAAGATGAAAAAAGAACACCAGAGAAGTCCCCAGCTTCAGAAATTATTGTTGCCATTGTTGTGTGTTGCCACGTTGGCTCCAACCCACAGAAATCTCATATAGAGTGTAGAATTGTTGCATAATCTAGGCAGTTGCTGTTAGGTGCTGTCAAATCCATTTTGGCTCACAGGGACTTTTGTGCACAACAGAACAAAAACACTGTCCAGTCCATGCACATTTGTTTGTTATCAATCCATGGTATATTCAATATTATTTTCCAACACTATAATTCAAAGGCATCATTTTTTTCCCCTTAGACATTGTCCAGGTTTCACATGCAAATGGGGAAATTGAAAATATGGCTTGGGTTAGGCACACTTTAGTCCTTAAAATTATATCTCTGCTATGTAACACTTTAATATATGAATTTGCGCCAGATTTGCCCAATGCAATAAATCCTTTAATCTTCAGCTATTGACTCCATGGGCATTTATTGTGGATCCTAGTAAAATGATCATAGTCATACTTGATTTTATAGTACCTGACAACACAAAAATAATAAAATTAAATCCTTGACAACTACAATCTTTTATCTCTTTGGCAAGATACTGTTTAATGGTGCAATTATGAAGATTTTTTTGATCCAAATAGTATACAGACTTTAATATGGATTAAATTTCAATGTCAAGAAAACAAAAAAAAATGCTCACACTTGACTGGAAGGCAGCATCATGATAGATGGAGAAAAGATTAAAACTGTCAAAGCTTCATCTGACGTGAATCCACAATTAACACCCTTGACTGCTTGTATCAGCAGTCAGGTGATCAGGAAACATATTACACTATGGAAGTCTGAAGTCAGGGACCTTTCCAACTTATTGAGGAAAAAGATGTCTGTTTGAGGACTAAAATGAACCTGATTTTTTTCCCCCAATCACTTTCTATGTATCTGAGGGACGGACAATGAATAACAGGAATAATTTATACTATTTGGCTGTGGTGTTAAAGAAGAATATTGACTACCCCACGGACTTGCCAACAGATAAGTCTTAGAGAAGGTGCAGCCACAGTGCTCCTTGGAGGAAAAAGTAACAAAATTTTGTTTCATATGCTTTGGTCATGTTGCTAAGAAAGGCGATTTCTTTGGAGAGAATTATGCTTGGAAAGGTGTAGGGTTGGTGATAGAAAGAAACACCCTTAATTAGATGAATTCACACAGTGACTGCAACAATATGTTAGAGATTGTGAGTATGGCACAGAGAGCTCTGGTAGCCTAGTGACAAGAAGCTGCTCTGCAATCCCGAAGGCACACAGTTTGAGGCCACCAGAGGCTCCATGGGAGAAGGATGGGCAATCTCCTCCTGTGCAATTAAATATGCTGGAAGGTCAGCTATGGATCAGTTCCTACTCTATGGTACACCACAACAACAAGGTCGCTATGAGTCGTAATTGACTCAGCAGTACCTAACAACAATAACAACAGTCAAACGAAATTCTAGATAGCTTCAATCTTCTATCTGACAAGATGTTGCTTATTGGCTCAATCCTAAAGATTTTTATATATTGACATAATGTTATTGTTCTTATTATTGTTGTTATGTGCCGTCGAGTCATTTGTGACTCATAGTGACCCTATGTACAACAGCCCTAAACCCTTCTCTATCCTGTGCCAATCGCATGGCCTCTGACACACCCATCCCGATTACCCCAGTCACTGAATCAATCC
>NW_006399768.1:23033309-23034135 GCF_000299155.1 Elephantulus edwardii | reverse complement strand
CCCCCCGCCCCTTGTGTACTGTTAAGTTGAATCCGACAGGCTCAGGAGATTGTCCCTCCTACAGTGGAACATCTGGTGGATTCAAACCACGAGTCTTCAGGATTGCAGCACAGTGTCTTGCCACTGAGCTACCAGAGCTCCCTCTTTCTTAATTTTTAACCATGTAGTATTCCCTTGCTCTGTTCTCACAACAGCTTCTTGATATTATGTTCATATGAGTGCAATTAAGTGTTGTAGGAATCTTATTCTTCTCAATGTTAGCCATAATTTGTTGGGATTCACTCAGTCAAACACCTTTGCATAGTCAATAAAACAAGTGCATGGTCTTCTAGGATTCTTTACTCTCAGACAGGATCCATCTGACATCATCAATAATACCATTGGTGCCATGGCCTCTTCTAAATCCTGCTTGAACTTCTGGCAGTTACCTGTCTATGTATTGTTCTAGACTTTTTAAAAAATATTCTTCAACACAATCTTTCTTGCATGTGATATTAATGATACCTTTGATAGCTTCCACATCCTGTTGGTTCACCTTTCTTGGGAAAGAGAACAAATATGGACCTCTTGCAATCCGTTGGCCAGACAGCTATCCTCCAAATTTCCTGATATAGACTGTTGAACACATCCAAGGCTACATCTGTTAATTGAGACAAGTCAATTAGTATCCCATCTATTTCTGGGGCTTTGTTTATTTATTTGTTTGTTTGTTTGTTTATATATGTATGTAAATGTTGTTGTTGTTGTTATGTGCCGTCGAGTCGCCTGCGACTCATAGCGACCCTATGTACAACAGCCATAAACTCCGCTCTGTCCTGTGCCAATC
>NW_006399768.1:23029470-23032209 GCF_000299155.1 Elephantulus edwardii | reverse complement strand
TCTGGTAGTTCTCTGTTGATGTGCTGTTCCAGTCGTTTTTGGATAATCTTCAGTAAAATCTTGCTTGCATGTGAAATCATTGAAATTGTTCTGTAGTTTCCGCATTCGGTTGGGTCACCTTTCTTTGGGATAGGAACAAATATCGATCTCTTCCAGTCAAGATGCATTGATAATAATGGATGTATGTAAATACATACATATTTATTTATTGAGAGGGATGTGATGCTAGGAAGGGTGAAGTGCCAGTAAAGGAGAGGAAGACCTTCAACCAGGTGGATTGACAAGGTGACTGCTACAATGGGATCTTGTGGGTCAGGAAGTGTGAGGATGGTGTAGGACAGGACTAGTTTCAAATCTTTTGTTCATAGGGTCACTATGGATTATGGTCGACTCGATGGTACCTAACAACAACAACAACAACAACAACAGTACTTTTTGCCATTGCTTTCAGTGCAGTTTCAACTTCCTGTTTCATAACCATTGGCTCCTGCTCATTTGGTTGTTGCTGTTGATGATGTTAAGTACTGTTGAGTCATAGATAACTCATAGTGACCCTGTGAATTAAAGACCTGAACACTCGCATAACTTTCGTCCTTTCTTCACGTTCATTAGTTTCTGGAGGCAAGCTGTTTCGGAAATGGATGCCACTCTTGCTTCCAAGCTGGTTTTAATAAGAGAGCTCCACCAAACACTGTCCACCATTATCACATTTGACGTATCACTGTTGCAGTATTCAGCATCACAACAACGATGAGTTACTTTTGTACAGCAAATGGACAGACCAGAGCTATTAGTTCTTTTTGGTACAATGACTTTGTATATTCTCTCCATCTTCTTTTGAAGCTTCTTGAGTCATTCAATATATTGTCCACAGTCTTCTTTCAATATTATGATTTGAGGCTTAACTGTGTTTTTCAGTTCTTTCATCTTGAGATATGCAGAGCAAGTTCTTCCCTTTCTATCCTCCAATTTCAATTCTCTGCACATTCCATTATAATACTTTGCTGTCCTCTAAAAGCTTCTGTTCAACTCATTTACTTGAGCGTGTTTTCCCTTTGTTTTGGCTTCTTGAAGCGCTAATGCAATTTTCAGAGTCTTTTCTAACATTCTTTTTGGTTTTTTCTTTCTCCTCTGTCTTTATAATGACATTTCGCTCTCTCCATGGATGATGTCCTTTATGTCATCCCACAACTCATCTAATCTTCAATCAAACTCATCTGGTGTTTGTTCACTGGTGTTCAGTGCTTCATACCTATCTTTAAGATGATTTTGAAATTCAGGTGGAATAGATACAAGATCATATTCTTGTTCTTGTGGACTTATTTTTATTTTCTTTGTTCTCAATTTGAATTTGCACATAAGTAATTGATGATCTGACCCACAGTCTGGCCCTAGTTTTGACTGCTGATATTGATCTTCTCTAATGATTTCTTCCACAGATAGAGACAATCTGATTCCTATGGAGTCTATCAGGTGAGGTCCGTGTGGAAAGTTGCCTTTTGTGTTTTTGAAAAAAAAAAGGTATTTGCGATTAATAAATCATTGAAAATGCATAATTTGATCATTCTATTTCCAGCCTCATTTCTGTCATGAAGTCCATACTTTCCAACTACTATTCCTTCTTCATTGTTTCCAACTTTTGCATTCCAGTCAACAATTATCATTAACACCTTTGATTGCTTGTTTGGTCAATTTTTGACTGAAGATTTAGTAAAAATTCTAATTTTCTTCTTCTTTGCCTCTAGATGTAGGATATTTGAATAATAGTTGAATTAACAGGTCTGCCTTGTCTGTGTGTGGGTAATATCCTATCACTCATGATGTTGCATTTTAGCATAAAACCTGAAATTGGCTTTTTGACTGTGAATGAAGCACCATTTTTCTTCTGTTTTTCATTCCCAAAATAATATATGGTGTGATTACCTCATTCAAAATGGCCAAAGCTAGTCTGTCTTATCTCACTGATGCCTAGAATGTTGATATTCTTGTATTCCATTTCATTTTTCACAATTTCTGGTTTTCCAACATTCAAGCTTTGTACATTCTATGTTCCAATTGTTAAAGAATTTTTGCCATTATTTTTCCTCATTTTTACTGCCTTCCAATCTGGGATCTACCTGTGATATGATAACTATTCATATTTCTCTACTGTTCATAGGATTTCCAGAGGCCTGTTATTTAAGAAGCAGATGGCCAATTCGGCTTCCTAGTCTGAATTAATCTGGGAGCTCTTCTAAAGTCTGTCCACCATGGCAAACTTGTGTGGCATTTGATACACCAGTGACATAGTTTCCGGTATCACAATAATCTACTATAGCAAACTGACAGATAAGTGCCCTACCAATTAGAACAATGTATTTCCCAAATATAATAAAGTGACAATTTAGTTTGTACTTCTAATAACAAAACAGGCTTCACACCATGCCCGAGGGCCACAAGCTCTATGGCTCAACCAATTTTTAACCACAAAGACCCTTCCACTGGGTCCTAATTGGTTTACTCAAGAGGTTCACAACCCAAAACTGACTGTTAATCAAATAAAAACTACCCATCTTCTGGATCCTAACTGCTTCAAACAAGAGGCTCCTAGTCCCAGACTGATGGTTAATCAAATAAAAAAGACCTACCTTCCACACATTACATATGTGGAAAGAACTGCTGGAGAAGCTCAATATCAGCTGTGAAAATTAGGCCAGGAGCTGATTGTGGAACAGACCACCAACTACTCATATGCAAATT
>NW_006399768.1:23016182-23027445 GCF_000299155.1 Elephantulus edwardii | reverse complement strand
GAGTCGCAGGCGACTCGACGGCACATAACAACAACAACAGGAACAACCTTCCACATCCTAAATGCTTCAAACAAGATTTACATAAATTCTTCAAGTCTTCTTTACTATCAGCAAGCAAAGTTATGTTAGCTACATATCACAAGTTGTTAATGAGTCTTCTTTTAATCTTGATACTACATTCTTCTTCATATAGTCCACCTTCTTGGATTATTTGCTCAGCATAGAGATTGAATAAGTATGGTAAAATGGTGCAACATTAACGCACACCTTTCCTAGTTTAAAACCATGTGGTATATTCTTCATTTTTTTTGTTCTTCCCCCCTTTTATAATTATTAATTTTAATGAATATTTACAGAGACTTTGGATTTCCATTCATTCATTGTTGCATTTTTCTCCCTGCCCACCCCACCCCCTCCCAGTTCACTCTTCTCTTTGAAAAGTAAAAGAAAAATTCTTTCATTGTTTTACAGTCCCCTCTTCCCCCCGACACACACACACCAGTCCACTCCACTGTGCAGCCTTCGTTCTGGACTCCTGTCATGACAATAATACCTAATCATATGACTGCCTTGTGCCTATTTATAAGCTCTGCATGAGCACAATTAAGTGTTCTAGAGTTACTATTCTTTCTAAAGCACTGTAATTTCTTATGTTTCACATAGTCAGATGCTGTAGGGAATTTGAAAAGAATTTAAAGTGATCTATTGGTTAAGTGCTTGATTATCACCTGAAAAGTCAGTAGTTTTAGATGCACCAGTTGCTTGACAGGAGAAAGATGTAGAGAGGACAGCCTTGGAAACCTTATGGGGCAGTTCCACTTTAAGCTACATGGTTGCTATGAGTCTGAATTGACTTGACATAATGGATTTTTTTGTTTTGTTTTATTTAATGTTTACAAGAGCAGATTGCCAGGTCTTTCTCTCATGGAGCTGCTGAACAAGTTCCAACTACCAGTCTTTTGGTTAACAGTCCAGTACTAAAATGTTGTGACAAGATGTTTTTTCCCCTCACAGATGATATTGTTGTTTAGTGTTATAGAATCAGTTCTGGCTCACAGCAACTCTACGTACAATAGAACAAAACATTGCCTAGCCCGATGACATTCTTACAATACTTGGACCCATTGTTGAAGCCATGGTGTCATTCCACCTTATTGAAGATCACTCTTTTTTGCTGACCTTTTCTTTTACCAAGCATGATGCCCTTGTTCACAGACTGGTCTCTCCTGATAACATGTCCAAAGCATGTGAGATGAAGTCTCACCATCCTTGCTTGTTAGGAGCTTCCTGGCTACATATACTTCTTCCAAGATAGGTTTGTTCACTCTTTTAGAATTCCAAAATAATTGTCCAGTCCATAGACTATGCCATTTCCTAACTGCTGCATTGATTATGAATCCTGCTGAAAAACTCTCTTAAGATTTTCACTGGTAATTTTAAAGGAAGTAGACCTCAAGATACTGTTCTTTGTCTATTTATTCCTAACTGCTTATTCTCATCAGCAGAGGTACAGTTAAGTGCTTGACTGTTAAATAAAAGCTTGTTGGTTCTAGCACACCAGAGGCAATTTGAATTAAAACTTTGGCAATCCACTGGTAAGGGGGAAAAATCACTCTTTTAAAACCCTATAGGTCTCAGTTCTACTCTGAAACACATGAACTTGCCATGAATTAGAGTTGAGTCCAAGGAAACCATAGTATCTCCAGCAATACTGGACCTATGTGACCTCAAATTCTCCCAAATGGTGGAGGATAGGAAGATCAACACGGTAAGGGATATAGTAATAATTACAATAACCATGTGAAGAAGAATGCGGCATCAGGATTAGAGGAAGTCTCATCAACAGCCTGCAATACATAGATGATACAACCTTGCCTGCAGGAAACAAAGACTTGAAATACTTCTTAATAAAGTTTGAACACTATAGTTTTCAGTAGAGACTGCACCTCATTATAAAGAAAGAAAATTCTTCACAATTAGTCCAATAAACATCATAATAAATGGAGAAAAGATTGAATTTGAAAATTATTTCATTTTGCTTAGATGCATGGAAACAGCAGTCAATATGTCAAATGGTGGGGTAGTGAGGGAAATTGGAAGAATCTGGTCTGAAAAACAATGTATTTGAATTTTGGAAATAAACTAGTATATAATTTTTTTTAAAAAAGAAATCAAATGGCATTTGCACTGAGCAAATCTGCCATCAAGGACCTCTTTCTAGTGCGGAAGGGCTACGATATCTCTTTATAGACTGAAGTATGCCTGACCCATAACAGTGTTTTCAATTGCTTAATAAGAATATGTGTGTTAGGTACTGACTAAGGAAGAATTGATATCTTTGAATTGTGATGTTGGTGAAGAATTTTGACTACACAGTGGCCTGCCAAAGCAACAAACAAATGTGCCTTAAAAAACATGAAACCAGACTGCTTCTTAGAAGCAATGATGGAGAGACTTGGTCTCACAAACTTTGGACATGTTATAGAAGGAGACAGCATCTGCAGAAGGACATTACGCTTGAAAAGAAGGAGGCAGAACCTCAACGAGTTAGATTCACACAGTGGCGGCAACAAGGGTTTAAAGCAGAGATCATGAGGTCTGGAAGGCTTCCACTGTGTTGTATGTGAGGCTTCCTTGAATCAGAGCCAAACAACTGACAGCGGGAGCTACTCAGACATAGTTTAAGATGATGGTAGAAGATGTCGTGTAAGGCTATTTAACCCGGTTACTCAACATAGTTTATTTATAAAAATTTAGCACAATAGTAAAATTACCATCAGTAAAATATACCATCTAATGCATGGTTCTTTCGCCTGATCACTTGGACATAGTTTAAGACAACAGTGAAAGTTGCCTGTGTAAGCTTCTTTAACCTGATTACTCAGCATAGTTTGTAAGTTTTGGACTATAGCAGAGGTTGCCTCTTTGAATTCTTTGAACCTAATTGACTAGCTGGCTGTAAGACTGTTATTTCTGGAACTTGGGATCTGAAATCAAGCCTCCTAACAACAACAAAAAAGAATCAAAACAACTAGGAGCTCTGGTGGCTTAGTGGCAAGAAGCTGTGCTGCAATCCTGAAGGTGTGCGGTTTGATGCTCCGCTGGAGGGGGAGGAGCAATCTCCTCCTGTGCCAATCGGATTTGATGGTACACAACAAGGTAAAAAAAAAAAAAAAAAAAGATGGTTATAAAAAGCAAAACAAATGACAAGTTACCTGAAGAATGCACTGGAAAGTCAAACTCAGGACATCTGACATTTATCATGGGAGAAGATATGGAACAAATAAATTTGTCAGATACCTGGACACTTCCCCCTTTGACCCTTCCCACATTCCTTTTCCTTACCCTTTGGCAAACCTGTTAAAAAGCCTGACTTGATCCTGAGATATTAGAAAGTCTTTTTTGAGGTATCTATGTTATTATTTTCGCTCTAATTGCTGGCATCTGAATAAAGCACATTTAGAAGGTTCAATCCTTCTCTCTACTCAATTGGCTTAAAGCGACTGACAAGCAGCCAAACACCCTATTTTTGTCTTTTTCCAATTACACAACAACAAACTTTTGGGTAATTTTCAACTTGTGGAGACATCCGTTTGTGTTACAGAGTGGAACTGTTCTGCAGCATCATTTTTGCATGCAATTTTTACTAAAGAAGACTGCTAGGGCTTTCTTCCACATTGCTGCCAGGTCCCGAAGGCACGCGGTTCCAATCTACCGGCTAGTCCACAGAAGGGTGTGTAACCTCCTCCCATGTGATCTACTGAGAACCTGCTGGAGGGTCAGCCAGCTACGAGCCGTCTTTACTTGATAGCACACAACAACAGGGGCAGAGCAGAGAGTATGCACACTCTGAAAACCCCCATGAAAAAATTATATGGATCCCATGCACCAGACTATTTCTAAAACTATCTTTTGAGCAAAAACAAAAATAAAAAAATAAATAAGTGAAAAATTCCCTTTTCCATGCCCCCCCCCATTAATTTTGAGACAAAGAATATATAGTAAAGGGAGAGAAAAAAAGGAATAAACTGTTTTGATGTTGAAGATAAAAGCCAAGTGCTTGCAATTGTTCCAGAAACTGTAAACCTATGAATTCAACTCATTCACATTTTCCCTTAGCTGTATTTAATTTTTTTTCTTTCTTCTATACTTGTATGAGTTACTTTAGGATAATAAAACTGACAATTCAAAGCCGTGTGTTTATTTTCCTTCTAATTTTTTTCCTTGCTGTATACTATTGAATCAGATCAGACAGGCACATGAGGAGATCGTCCTTCCTTCTGCATCTGAGCATCCGAGGGATACAAACCACGTGACTTCGGAACTGCATTGTGTTTGTTTTCTAACTGGCCTTGGGAGAGAGTTCACAGAAAGGATGGACAAGAGTGGAAGACAGCTACTTCTTCTCCCCACGACTTCTAACAGAACCTCAGACAGCTGGAAAAACTGGTGAAACCTGTACCTCAGTTTCAAAGACATGAGTAGCAATTTGCTCTGCTTCCGTGGTCAAGCCTGAAAATGTATTTGAAAGCTTTCCTGGGTGACTTGTCATGTGTTAACTTAAACAGTCTACATTTCTACCTAAGAATATGCCTATCTATACTTTTGAGCAACACTGACACCAAGTGTTTGAATTTCTTAGGCTTGAAAAGAAAGTAAGAAAGCGAAGGAGAAGTATCTTAATTCTAAATGTTCTTTTATTAAAGGTCAGCTAATTTTATCTCTGGGAAAGGTTAAGTGATTTATCATTTACTGTGGCCTAGTCTGTAGGGAGTTGAACTGCCAAACCCAAGACTGGTGATTTGAGTCCACTCACTGCACGGGGGAGAAAAATAAGCAATCTTCTCCCCTGTGATTTGCAGCCTCTGAAAACCTGTTGCAGGATCAAGTAGGAATTGGTTCTGTTTAGACAACAGTGAGGGTTTGTTGTTTTGGATTTTTTTTAATGAAAACATTTAAAATTTTAGTTAAGGTCCACAAAGAGATCAGTTTTTATTCATTCATGCACATTTTTCCTCCTTCCCCTTCTTCCCTCAATTTTCTTTGCAATGCTTGTCCTGTTCCATGCTATTGTCTTATACATAATTTCTAATCTTCCATTCCTTTCATATTGTCTTTCCTTTCACCCATTCCAGTGCAATGTTCATTATCTGTCCTTAGTTTTCCTGCTTTCCATCTCCCCCACCTCATATCAATCCTATTATTACAGCAGGGGTTTATGCAGTGGGTTTTTTTGACTGAGATATTTCACTCAGTATAGTATCTTCCAGACCCAGGCATGTTGTGCAGTGTTTTACAAGACAGTAGTAAGTTTTGGGTTGAGTCCTCTTTGGGGGTACAGTTTGAGTCCTCTTTGGTGGTTCTAATCCACCAGCTGCTCCACAGGTTAAAGATGGACCATCTCTCCCTGTGTGATTTACAGCCTCAAAAGTCTGTCAGAAGGGTCAGCTATAAATCTGTTCTGACTCAATGAGCTGAGGTGGTGTGTTTTTTTTAGAAAATGATACTATAGTGTATAGTTGGTGAACATTGTTATTGTTGTGTACTGTTGAGTAGGAACCAACTCATAGCTGACCCTCTAGTGGGCATTCAGAGGCTGTAGATCACATGGGAGGAAATAACTCAACTTTTCCCCTCAGGGCCACTGGTGGATTTGAACCATGCACCTTTAGGCTGGTAGGCTCAGTTCCTTACCACTATGCCACCAGAACTTGGTGACTTGATGAATTTTGAGTTTGAGTCCTCTTCTTTCTCTCTTCTATACCATACTTTCCCCAGCTGTACATGATTATGGATGCCAGTGTTGATTTTGAGGAGACAAGAGTGGTCCTTTCATTTACTGAAAATGTAATTCAGACCTACAGCCAGGAGAGGATAAAATAGATGAATGAGACCTTCTATGAATCAAATCTCTATGCACATCCAAACACTTCTCCAACAGGAAAGCCACAGGCTGGGAAAAAATATTTTGTAATGCCATGTCTAGTAAGGGACTTTTATCTGGAATTTATAGAATACTCAAGCACCACAACAAGATAAAGGAAAACAGCCTAATTGAAAAATGGGCACAGGATATGAACAGACACTTCACCAAAGAAGACATTCAGAGGGTGAACAAACACATGAAGAAATGTTCAAAATCCCTAGCTCTAAGAGAGATGCAAATCAAAACAAATATGAGATATCATCTCACCCCAGTAAGAACAACAAAATTCAACAGAGCAGCAAACATCAAATGCTGGCGAGGTTGTGGAGAAACTGGAACACTTATTTACTGTTGGTGGGAGTGTAAAATGGTGTAACTACTCTGGAAGGTGATATGGTGCTTTCTCAAAAAGTTGGAAATAGAAATACCATTTTACCCAGTAATTCCACTAGTGGGAATATACCCTAAAGAAACCAGAACTGCCACTCAAGTACGTACACCTATGTTTGTTGCTGATTTTCTCAAAATAGCAAAGAGTTGAAAACAGCCCAAGTGCCCATCAACAAATGAATGGATAGAGAAGCTCTGGTATATTCACACAATGTAATATTATGCTGTATTGAAAAATGAGGAACTCATTAAATATTATACAAAATGCATGACCCTGGAGGACATTATGCTGAGTGAAATATCTCAGTCACAAAAGGACAGATACTGCATAGTGCCACTGTTATAAAACAGGACTGACATCAGGTTAGGTAGAAAACTTAGAAAAGAGGGAATAAATAATGTACACTGCATTGAAACAGATGTGGGAAAGAACTGTTTAAAAGGGATATATGATTAGGTATTATTTGCATGACAACAGTCCTGAATAAGAGCTGCATTGTAAAGTGGACTTGGTGGGGGGGCGGTGTATAACAAGGAAAAATTTTTTTCTTTCAAAGAGAAAAGCAAACTGGGGGGAGGGGTGAGCAGGGAGGTAAATGTGCAAAAGTAAATGAATGGAAATCCAAATTCTCTGTAATCTTTCATTAAATATCAATTAAAAAAGATAATTCAGGGAGATTTAGGTGGGTTTGGTTATTTTTTAAAATTTTCTACCAGTTTATTTACAAAATTTGAATACATTGCTTTCAAGAACAAATTCAAATGAGATCTGGCTTTATAAATGCATATTCACTTTCTCCATGTAACAGTTTAAAAACAACAACAAACAACTAGTTTTTCTACTTTCTACGCCAGCTCCCAAAATTTATTAGTATTTTCTCACCAATAATGTTTAAGTTTGGAAGCAGGAATGGCATCCATTTCCAAAACAACATGCTTTCAGAAATTCTAAGAACTTTGATAAGTACTGATAGTTGTAGAGGGGCTTCTGGCCTTTTGTTCATAATAGGGTCTCTTGTGAGTTGTGCTCAACTTGACGGAAATCAACAACAACAATTTTTAAGTACTATTTAGACTGTCATTTGCTCTTAATAGAGCAGTACTAAGGTAACTTGTGGGTTGCTGTGATGCCGGAAGCCACACCATCAGTGTTTCTGATGCCAGAAGAGCCACCCATGGTGGACAAGTGTCAGTAGAGCTTTCAGATTAAGACAGACGGGGGAGGATTGTCCATCCAACTCTAAAACAGAATGTTTACAAAAATCCAATGAACAATAGAGGAATATAGTATTAGACGTAGAACCCAGATTGGAAGTCACATAGAATGAGGAAAAACAATTGTAAACATCCTTTAATAATTAGAATGAAGAATATATTAAATATGAATATAGAAAAACTGGAAGTTGTAAAAAATCGAAATGGAACATAATAGCCTTGACCTCTTGCGCATTAGTAAACTGAGATGCACTGGCATGGGCCACTTTGAAACAGACAATTGTATGACCTGTTATGCTGGGAATAAAAAATTGGGGAAAACATGTTGCATTCACAGTGCAAAAGAGACAATTTAAAAATCTAGCCTAAAGTACAATGTTGTGAGTCCTAGGAAACTTTCCAATATGCATATAAGGAAGACCTGTTAACACGACTATTAGTCAAATATATGCATCAACAACTGAAGCCAAAAAAGGACAAACTGAGGATTTCTATCAATTTTTGCAGTTCAAAATTGATAAAAATGCAATCAAAGGTGGAAGGGGTGAAAGAAATGGGAAGGACCTTTTGTGAAAAACAATGTATTCAAACTTTGTAAATAAATTAGAGTAAAATATAAAGAAAATCAGGATGTATTAGTGACTTGAATGTGAAAGCTGGAAACAATGAGGAAGAAATAATAGTCAGAAAGCATATATTTGGTGATAGAAATGAGGCTGGACTTTGAATGATTGAAAGTTCAATGATTTATTCATTACAAATACTTTTTAAAAACCACACAAAATGCCTCTTTATACATGAATCTCACCTGATGATTGAGTAGGAATCAGACTGACTACATCTGTGAAAAAGAATCATTGGAGAAGTTCAATATCAGCTGTCAAAACCAAGTCACATCCGTGTTGACTATTGACTATGGAACAGACCATTAAATTAATCCTATGCAAGTTAAAATTGAGAAAATTAAAATAAGTCTATAAGAGCCAAAATATGACTTTCAATGTATCCCACCTGAATTTAAAAGTCATATGTAGAATAGGTTTGAGGTATTGAACACTAATGATCAAAGACCAGATGGAATTATGGGATGACATCAAAGATATCACCCATGAAGAGAGTAAAAGATCATTACAAAGACAAAAAAGGGATAAAAGACCCAAAAGGATGTAAAAAGACACTGAAAATTGTACGAGAGCATGGAGAAACCAAAACAAAGGGAAGAAATGCTGAAGTGAAAACAAAAAAATTTCAAAAGACAGCTCAAGAAGACAAAGCAAAGTATAACAGAATGTGCCAAGAACTAAATTTGGAAAATAAAAAGAAAAGAACTCAATAAACATTTCTTAAGTTGAAAGAGCTGAAAAACAAATTCAAGCTTCGAGTTACAATATTGAAAGATACTGTGGGGAAAATCTTGAATAATGCAGGAAGCATCAAAAGAACACGGAGGGCACGCACAAGATCTCTCTACCAAAAAGCAACAGTTGAAACGGAAACATTTCAGGAAGTACTATATGAACAAAAGCCAATGATAATGATGGAAGATGTTCAAGCTGCACTGAAGCCACGGGCAAAAAATAAGACTGCAAAAATCAGTGGAGTACCAATTGACATGCTGAAATTAACAACTGCAGCCCTGCAGGTGCTTACTAGTCTATGTCAGCAAACTTGGAGGACAGCTTCCTGGCCAACTGACTAGATAGATATATATCTGTCCCCATTACCAAGAAAAGTGATTCAACATAATGTGGAATTATAAAACAATATTATTAATATCACGTGCAAACAAAATGTTGGTGAACATCATTCAAAAATGACTGCTAGAACAGTACCTGGACAGAGAATTTCCAGAAGTTGAAACTGGGCTTAGGTGAGGTTGTGGCATCAGGGATGTCATTGCTGATGTCAGATGGATCCTAGATAAAAGTAGACAATACTACTAAACTGTCTATTTGTGTTTTATTAGCAATGCAAAAACATTTGACTGTGGGTACCATCACAAACTATGGCTAACACTGAGAAGAATGGGCATCCTAGGATTCTTAATTATCCTCAGATGAAATATATACTTAGACCAAGAAGCTGATGTTCAAAACAAAGGAACCCTGCACGGTTTAAAATCAAGAAAGGGGTACATCAGAGTTGAATCCTTTCTCCTTATCTATTCAACATGTATGATGAACCGGGATCCCTGGTAGACTTGTAGCAAAGAAGCTGCACTACAATCCTGAAGGTGTGTGGTTCAAATCTACCAGATGCTCTACTGGAGAAGGAGGGGCAATCTCCTGTGCCAGTTGGATCTGATTCGATGGTACACAACAAGAAAAGAGGGAAAAATACACCAAAACATGTATGATGAGCAATTTATTTGAGAAACTCTATAAAAGGAAATGTGGCATCAGGATTGGAGGAAGATTCATCAACACCCTGCGTTATTGCTATGCAGATGACACAACCCTGCTTCCTGAAAGTGAGAAGGACTTACAATAAAAAAATCAAAGACTATAGCCTACAATATGGTTTGCATCTCAATACCGAGAAGACAAAAATCCTCACCATTGGACTGAAAAGCAACATCACACTAGATGGAGAAGAGATTACAATTGTCAATGATTCATCTTATTTGGATCTACAATTACCACCCTTGGCACCAACAGTCAAGAGATTGGGTTATATATTGCATTAGGAAAATATGCTGTCAGAAACCTCTGTAAATTACTGGCCAGTAATGATGTCAGTTTGAAGACTAACGTGTGCTTAATTCAGGCCATGGCCTTTTCAGTCACTTTCTCTGCACCTGGGAGCTGGACAGTGAATAAGGATGACAGAAAAATAATTGATGCCTTTGAGTTGTGGTGCTATACAATAGAATATCTCATGGACACCAAAACAACAAACTGATAGGTCTCAGGAAAAGTACAGCTACAGTGTTCCTTGAAGGGAAGGATGGTAATATTTCATCACTCATACTTTGAGTATGCTGTTATGAGAGAACCGTCGTGCTTTGAAAGCTGGAGGAGCCCCAAAAGAGAGGATGACCCTCAGCTAGAGGGGTTGACACAGTAAGTGCAGCAATGAGCTCAAGTGTATCAGAGATGTGGAAGATGACACAGGATAGCACGGAATCAGATTTGTTGTTCATTGGGTCTTTATAAGTTGTACTCAACTCGAAGTTACTTCAACAATTTAAAAAAGCCCACCCATCAGAAGTTGAAATAATTTAAAAAAATTGTATTTAAAAATGAAAAACGCACTTGAAATGTTTAAGGAAACTTACTGAATTTTCATGGAATTTCTGCTTAAGATGTTTTAAATTTTATTTATATTGGTTTGCTCACAAAACTCATATACATTGTGTTTCACACTATTCTTCACCCATCTTGTGTTTCATACAATCATTTCCATGCTTTTTGTTTTATAAAATCAGTCACTTTTGGACTTGGACCTTGCTCATCATTACCCAATCATCTTTTCAGGTCCCTGCCAGATCCTTCCCATTTTCTTCACCCCCTCCTTCCATCCATCAAACTGTGTAACCCTGTGGTTACACCCCTACACATCCTCACTCCTCTACTTTTACCCCTTTTTCCCTGGGATCCCCATACATGTTCTGTTTTTACAATAATAGTCTTATGCAGTGTTTATCCTTGTTGTTGTTGTTATGTGCCGTCGAGTCGTTTCCGACTCATAGCGACCCTATGCACAACAGCCCTAAACCCTGCTCTATCCTGC
>NW_006399768.1:23013041-23014932 GCF_000299155.1 Elephantulus edwardii | reverse complement strand
TGGCACAACTTGGTGAGCACATCCAGGGCAACATCTGTTATCTGAAATACTTCAATTGGTATACCATCTATTCCTGGGGCCTTATTTTTTGCTATTTCCTTCAAAGCAGCTTGAACTTCTTCCTTCATCACCATAGGCTCTTGCTCATATGTTATTTCTTTAAATTCCTCTGTATCTGCCAATTCCTAAGAGACTAAATTCATTCACTCAGCAAAATGCTCTCCAGGCACTCCCAAGTAATGTAGTATTTTTCAAAAGTATTGCTCCTAAGTATTGCATTCCATTGTGTGAATGCACCACAATTTCTCAATTCATTCAGTTGTAGCTGGACATTTGGGCTGTTTTCACATTCTTGTGATGGTGAATAATGCTGCTACGAACATTGATGTACAGATTTCCGTGTGTGTCTCAGTTTTATTTTCCTTAGGGTATATTCCTAGGAGTGGAATAGGTGGTTAATAGACTGAAAATTTTAGTCAGAAATGCACAATCTGAAGAAGATAAAATTAATGAATGGGACCTTATAAAGATTAAATCTCTGTGTTCATCAAAAATTGTTTTCAACAGGTTGAAAAGAAAACCTACTGAGTGGGAACAAACATTTGGCAATAACATCTCAGACAAGGGTCTCTTTACAAAAGTTTACAGAATATGCCTGGGCCTCCAGAAGAAAAAGACTGATCAGCCAATTACAAAATGGGCAAAAGACATGAAAAGATTTTTTACAGAGGAAGACATCTAGATGACTGAAAGACACATGAAGAAATGCTCAAAATCACTGGCAATAAGAGAAATGCAAATTAAAACCACAGTGAGATACCGTCTTACTCCAGTAATAATGGCAAAGTTTAGCTGGCCTGCATGCAAATGTTGGAGAGGATGTGGAGAAGTGGGAACTCTCATACACTGCTGGTGGGATTGTAAAATGGTACAACCACTCTGGAAGACAGTTTGGCATTTCCCTTCAAGATTTAAACTTTGTATCTAAATTTATTAAATACACTTCTCTTTTTATTACATTTGACTGCCAACTTTTCTAAATATTCAGATAACTTTTAAAATATCAGACAAGATAAATCTATAAATAGGGAAGTTTCCTAAGTTGCTGAGATGACCTGGTATTGTGTATGTTGTTGTTAGGTGCCGTCAAGTTAACTCTGACTTGCAGTGACCCTAGAAACAACAAATAGTTGGTGTAAGTGCAGTTTCTTACAGACAAGGATGGTGAAACTTTGTCTCTTATATTTTGGACATGTTACCAGGAGGGGTTAGTCTTTGGAAAAAAAAACATTCTCCTGGGAAGGGTAAAGTGTTGGTAAAAAAGATAGAATATATAAGAGTCTTAAACCAGAGGCACTTGGTTTACTGTAATTACAGCAGCTTAAAAGCAGTCTTAACTCTATTTTTAAGCCTTGGCATGAGTCTGGACTTCATGTTGGATATTTCAATAGCTTTTATTTTAACCTTTGTCCTGACCTCCCCACATACCTCAAGGAGGACATTTATTTCTCTGAGGTCTGGCAGGTGAAGTGTGTCGAATCTATTCCGAAAGAGGCTTTTTCATGATAAAGAAATAGACATAAGATACCACAGGTTATGGCTAAGGCTTCTTGTTTGTTTCAGTTTGTTTGTGTTTTTCTTGCTGTGTACCATCAAATCAGATCTGACTGATACAGGAAGGGATTGTTCTTCCCTCTCCAGCAAAGCATCTGGTGGATTTGAACCCTGTACCTTCAAGATTGCTTGTTGTTGTTGTTATATGCCGTTGAGTCGCCTGCGACTCATAGCGACCCTATGTACAACAGCCATAAACTCCGCTCTGTCCTGTGCCAATCGCACTGTCTCTGACACTCCCATCCCAATTATCCCAGTCACTGAATCAATCCACCTC
>NW_006399768.1:23004513-23009251 GCF_000299155.1 Elephantulus edwardii | reverse complement strand
TCACTGAGTCCATGTTTTCCAACTACTGAATCTTCCTCTTTGTTCCCGACTTTTGCATTCCAGTCACCCACTATTATCAATGCATCTTGGTTGCAATGCAGGTTTTTACCATAAGGCCATCAGAGCTCAGCTAAGGCTTCTCGAGATACAGCCTTATTATCTATTGAGCTTTATGGTAGATTCCCAGGAATAGACATGATTGAGGAAATTATTTTAGTAACCGTTTTCAGAAAAAAAACCTGTCTTAGGTTCCTCTGTTGGCCTAGTGGTAAGGAATTCTACTGCCAACCCAAACACCCAGGTCCAAATCCTCTAGCTGCTAAGGGTTGGTTCCAGCTCAAGGGTACAGAACAATGACACTCTCGGTAGAGGAAAGTCTTTCTAAAAAAAAAAAATAAACCAACCAACAGACCAAACAACAAAAAAAAACCCTTATCGTGTCCCCATCTTTCTGTTCCTATCTCCTAAATGGAATATTATGTAACTTTGATCAGTTATATAATCTCATGTATTAGTTATGGACATATTGCTATGAAATTTTCACTTTTAAATATACTGCTTTTAACATCTCTGATGATATTTCAGTCTGTTATGAATTTTGTAAGCTTTTGTTCCTGATTCAACAATAATGATGGATAGAACATGAGCACTCACTGGATGAGTGAAGGGGGAAGGACAATGTGTAATGAGTGGATGATTGGACATTGTGGGTCCTATAATTGGTGTTGTGCATGAATGGTTCATTGGGAAAAACATCCTTTGTAAACTTTCACTCAAATCACTTTACAAAAATTATTTTTAAAAATGTTAAAATAATTTTTAAAAATGATATTAAAAGAATATGTTACCCCTTTTTAACCTTAAGCCTAAATTTGAGGCATTTCCTTCCCTGTCACCCAAATTATGATTAAAACACTGGTGAGGGATATTGTAGCTAATGTTAGATGGATCTTGGCTGAAAGCAGGGAATACCAGAGGAATGTTTATCTGTGTTTCATTGACTATACAAAGCTATTTGACTGTGTGGACCATAACAAACTGTGGCTGACTCTGAGAAGAATGGGAATCCCAGAACACTTAATTGTGCTTATGCTAAACCTAAACTTGGACCAGGAGACAGTCATCAGAACAGAGCAAGGAGACACTGCATGATTCAAAATTGGGAAGAGCGTACGCCAGGGATGTATCCTATCTCCATATCTTTTTAATCTATATGCAGAACAGATTATCCTGGAAGCGGGGCTCTATGAGGAGAAGTGTAGCATTACGATTGGGGTTAGACTCATCAACAATCTGAATTATGCAGATGACAACACTGCTTGCTGAAACTGAGGAGGACTTGAAGCACTTGCTGCAGAAGGTCAAGGCCTGCAGCCTTCAATATGGATTGAAGCTCAACATCAAGAAAACAAAGATTCTCACCAGTGGGCCAATTGGCAGCATCATAATAGGTGTTAAAGAGATTGAGATTGTTGACAGCTTCAGTTTGCTTGGCTCTACAATCAACACTCTTGGTACCAGCAGCCAGGAAATTAAAAGACGAATTGCATTGGGAAAGTGTTCTGTCATAGACCTCTCCAAGGTACTAAGAAGCAACGATGTCAGTCTAGAGACTAACGTGTGTCTGATACAGGCCATGATCTTTGCAATTCCTTGCTATGCATCAGAGAGCTGGACAATGACTAGAGATGATAGAAGGAGAGTTGATGCCTTTGAGTTTTGGTGCTCGAGAAGAGTTTTGAATGTACCATGGACTGCTAGGAGAACAAACAAGTTCATCCTGGAGAGCGTGAAGCCAGGCTGCTTCTTGGAGGCAAGGATTCTGAAGCTCTGTCTGACATACTTTGGATATGTTGCAAGGTGGGATTAGTTCTTAGAGAGGGGCCTCATGCTTCGGAGGGTGGAGGGACAACGTAGGTGAGGAAGACTGTTGATGAGATGGATTGATTCAGTCACTGGGGTAATGAGGGTAGGTGTGTCAGAGACAATAAGATTGGCAAGGAATAGAACAGGGTCTAGGGCTGTTATACATAAGGTCGCAATGAATCACAGGGTGACTCTATGTCACATAACAACAACAGCAAATGTGGTATTTATTGAAATAGATTATTAAGAACCCAAACCTGTCTTTCAGTTCCTTAACTGGCTTTACAATTGTTGCTGTTAAGTGCTGTGGAGTTCAACTCATAGTGGCCCTTTGAACAACGGATCTGAACCCAGTCCTTCCCTGTGTCATCTTTATCATCACCCATCGCTGTGGTCACTGTATCAATTCGTCTCATTGAAGGTCTTCTCTTTCACTGAACCTCCACCTTTCCAAGCATTATATTGTTTACCAAAGAATAGCCTCTCCTAACAATATGCCCTAGGAAGCTTTAATGGCCTGGTGGCAAGAAGCTGTACTGCAATATCGAAGGCAAGTTGTTCAAATCCACCAGCTGCTTTCTGGGAGAAGGATGCACAATCTCCTCCTGTGTAATTAACTGTCTCTGAAAACCCTCTGGAGGATCAGCTACGGGTCGGTTCTGACATGACGGTACACAACAACAGTATGCCCAAAGTATATGAGATGAAGCTACTCCATCCTTACCTTTAAGAACTCTGGTTGCGCTTTCTTTAAGATGTACCTGTTTGTTCTTTCAGTGGTGAATGGGATATTCAATATTCTTCTTTAACACTACAACTAAAAGTTATTGATTCTCCTTCTGTTATTCATTCTCCAGTTGTCAGATGCATAGCAAGTGACTGGAAAGAGTATGGCTCTACTCAGGTGCACCATAGTCTTTAAACTGACATCATTGCTCTTCAGGACTTTGGAGAGGTCCCTGATAGCTGACTTGCCCAATGTAATAGATCTATCTCCTGATTGCCTGACTGCTGATACCAAGGGTGTTTATTGTGGATCCAAGTAAGATGACTTTGTTAAAAATAAAAAGAAGATTAAATTGTTGAAAATTTCAATCTTTTCTCCATCTATCGTGGTGTTGTCTATTGGACTAGTGGAGAGGATTTTTGTTTTCTTGATGTAGTCCTTGAACTTCTGCAGCAAGTGCCTCAAATTTTTTTGCTTTTAGCAAGTAATATAGTATCATATTTTTAATGTAGGTTGTTGAGGAGTCATCCTCCAATTCTGTGGCCACATTCCTCTTCATAAAGTCCAGCTTCTCAACTGATTTGCTCAACATACAGATTTAATAGATGTGGAGAAAGGATACAGCCCTGATGCACACCTTTCTTGATTTTAACCCATGCAGTGTCCCTTTACTCTGGTAAAGTTGGGTCAAGGTATGTATTTTGTATAACCATAATTAAATGTTCTGGAATTCCAACTTTTCTCAATGTTAGCCATGTTGTTGTTGTTATAAGGTGTTTCAAGTTGAGTACAACCCATAACAACCTTATGAACAACACAACTGAACCCTGTCTTATGCTGTGCCACCCTCATAGTCTCTGACACACTTGAGACCATTGCTGCAGTTACTGTGTCAATCAATCTATCTTGTTTAGGATCTTCCTCTCTTTAACTAAACCTCCATCTTTCCAAGCATGATGTCTCTTTCCAAGGAACATTTTCTCCTAGCAACATAACCAAAGTATGAGAGATGAAGCTTTGCCATTCTTTCTTTCAAAAACACTCTTGCTGCATTTTATCCAAGACCTATCTGTTTGTTCTTTTGGCAGTCCATGGGATATTCAGTATTTTTCTCCAACTCTACAACTCAGAGGCATCTTTTGTCATATTTACTTATTATTCAGCTTTCATATATGTAGCAACTGATGGAAAAGACCAGGGCCTGAATCAGGCACACCTTAGTCTTCAGACTGACGTCATTTCTCTTCAATATTTTGGAGAGGTGCCTAACAGCAGGCTTACTCAGTGTTATAGGTTTTCTGATATCCCGATTGCTGGTATCAAGGATGTTGATTATTGATCCAAGCAAGATGAAATCATTGACAACTTCAATCCTTTCTCCATTTATCATAATGTTGCCAATTTGCCCCGTGGTGAAGATTTCTTCTTGATATTAAGAAGTAATTCATATTGACGGCTATAGCCTTGATATTCTACAGCAAGCATTTTAAATCTTCTTTACTTTCAGCAAGTAAGATTGTGTCATCTACATAATGCAGATTGTTCCTAAGTCTTCCTCCAATTCCTAGGCCACATTCCTCTTCATAGAGTCCAACTTCACAAATTTTTTGTCAGCATACAGTTTGAATAGGTATGGAGAAATGATTCCTGACACACACCCTTCCTGATTTTAAATCATGCAGCGTTCCTTTGCTTTGTTCAAATAGCACAGTTAAGTATTCTGGGATTCCCATTCTTCTCAATGGTAGCCTTAGTTTGTTATGATCCACAGAGCCAAATGCCTTTGTATAGTCAATGAAACACAAATAGACATTCTTCTAGTATTCTCTGTTTTCAGCCAGGATCCATCTTACAATAGCAATGATAACCCTGGTGCTGAAGCTTCTTCTAAATCTCACTTGAACTTCTGGCAGTTCCCCGTTCAGCCATTTCTTCAGCAATATTTTGCTTACATATGTTATTAATAAATAAACCAAATCCACAGGAGCCAAAATATGACTTTGATTTCATACTACCTGAATTTCAGAATCATCTCAGGAACAGGTTTGAGGCCTTGAACACTGATGAACAAAGACCAGATGAGTTGTGGGAGGATGTCAAAGATATCATTCAGGAAGAGTGTAAACGGTCATTACAAAGACAGAA
>NW_006399768.1:22991802-23002723 GCF_000299155.1 Elephantulus edwardii | reverse complement strand
TTAGGGCTGTTGTGCATAGGGTCGCTATGAGTCGGAAACGACTGGACGGCACATAACAACAACAACAACAACATGTTATTAATGATATTATATGATAATTTCCACATTCTGTTGGATCACCTTTCTTGGGGGATGGGAATAAATAAATACAGATTTCTTGTAGTTAGTCAACTAGGCACCTGTCCTCCAGATTTCCTGGTATAGCCCATCCAGGGTTGCATCTATTAGCTAAAACATGTCAATTGGTATCCTGTTCATTTCTGGGGCCTTATTTTTTGCCAATGCCTTCAATAAAGCTTGAACCTCTTCTTTTATTATCATTGACTCTTGTTCATATGATACTTCCTGAAATTTTTCAGTGTTATCTAATTCTTTTTGATACATTGTGTATTTTTTCCATCTTCTTTTGATGCTGCCTGGAGCATTCAAGATCTTGCCCATAGCATCTCTCAGTTTTGCAACTCAAAGCTTGAATTTGGTTTTTTTCAGTTCTTTCAGCTGAAATGCTGAGCACAATTCTCCCTTTTTATTTTTTTTTTCTTACCTTGTTGTGCACTGTTGAGTTGGATCCGACTGGCACAGGAGGAGATTGTCCCCCTTCTCCAGCAGAGTGTCTGGTGGATTCAAACTGGGCAACTTCGGGATTGCAGCATTTCCCCCTTTGTATTCTTCAACTCCAGCTCTTTGCATATTTTGTTACAATATTTTCTTTGTCATTTCAAGCTGACCTTTGACATCTTTTGTCCAGCTCTTTTACGTTGGCGTCTTTCCCCTTTGTTTTGGCTTCTAAACACTCTATTGCATTTTTCATAGTCTCTTATCACACCCATTTTGGTTCTTTCTTTCTCTTTTGTCTTTGTAATGACTTTTTGCTCCCTTCAAGGATGATATTTTATGTGTCATCTTATAGCTCCTCTGGTCTTTGATCACTGGTGTGCAGTTAGTTACTCACCTGTCTGTGAACAAATTTATCAAGTCAGATAATACAGACTCAAGGTTATATTTTTGGATTTTGTAGACTTGCTTTCATTTTCTTTGACTTCAATTTGAACTTGCACACGAGTAATTGATGGTCTGTTCTATAATCAGTGCCTGGCCTGGGTTGTTTGTTTTTTTATTGTTGTTGGTTTGTTGTGTTTTTGTGTTGGGTTTTTTTCTCACTGCTGATATTCAGTTTCCCCATTAATTCTTTCCACAGATGTAGTTAATCTGATTCCAGGAGCAGTCAGTCCATCAAGTGAGGCCCATGTGCTTTTTAAAAAAGGCATTTGCTATGAATAAGCTATTGGACATACAAAATGGAATCATTCAACCTCCAGCTTCATTTGTGTCAGCAAGACCATACTTTCTGACTACCGCTCCTTCCTCCTTATTTCCATAGTTAGGTAGAATCAAACACATTTTGTCTCCTGCTTCAGAAAGGCATCTGCACACACTTGATCTATCACCTCGCCCACCTCCTCCCACAGTCCTATGGCTTACAAGAGTGTTTCACTATCATCTCTTGGGCTTTTGTCCAACTCCAAGTAGCTGCTGGCACTTGCAGGTTTTATCGTGTTAAGGCAGACGGTGACAACTATACCATGGCTATCACTTGGAAAATAACGATGTGAGAGGCTGTGCGTTTTCATGTACTCTCAAGTTTTGAAATATCAAACTGTAGAAAGAAAAGTGTGTCTGAGAATTTATGGAATATTATAGAGTATCTGAGAGGCTAAAACAAAAGGATAGTGTAGCATGTTGTACATGTTGTTGCTAGGTCCCTTAGAGTCAGCTTGACTTGTACCAGCCCCATGAACAATAGAATGAAACCCCTCTAGATCTGCCATCCTCACAACCTGTGCTGCACTTGGACACATTGCTGCTTTCACTGTGTAGCCCATCTCACTGAAGGTCTTTTTAGCTGACCCTCTGTTTCTCTAAGAATGAAGCCCTTCTCCAGGGACTTGTCCTTCTTGATGATAACGTGGCCAAAGTGTGAAAGATAAAGAAGCACATACCTAGCACATGGTGGTGATACTGCTTAATTATCACTTCCCTTTCCTCTTCTAAAACATGATGTATTACAAACACACTTTCCTTTTAGAGAGAGGAATGTAGAGAACCAGAGAAAATTTACACTTATTTCTTGTAAAGTTTTCCCAAATGCCAACTCTAACGGCTGACTGTCTTCTTATTAGGGAGGTCTGATGGCTTAGTGACAGGGATTTGAGTTGCCAACCCAAAAGAAAGTGCTTCGGATATACCAGCTTCTCAGAGGGAGAAAGATGGACAATCTCCTCCTGTATGATTTACCACCTCTGACGACCCACTGGGGGGACAGTTATGAGTTGGTTCCTGACTTCATGTTGTACAACCAAACCAACAACTTCTTATTGGAAGCCCTCATGGCCTAGTGGTAAGAAGATTCACCGTAACCCCAAAGGCAGTTCGAATCCACCAGTTGCTCTGCAGGATGTTAGATCATCTCCTCCTGTGTGATCTTCAGCCTCTGAAAATCTGCCAGAAGATCAGAGGGTTCCAACTCATAGTCGGTTCTGACTCAAAGGCATACAACAATAACAACAACAACATCCTCTTAATAATTCTCTGGGCTATTCTCTGAAAGGTCAAGAAGGAAGTTGTGAGGCGTACTTGCTGCTATGAAAGAATGAAAATATTCTCAAGAACTCATTCTACTTCTAACACTCATTACCATCCAGCTAGGAATTTTTAGAGGTTGTAAATCGCATGGGAGAAGACTGCTCATCTTTCTCCTGGAGAGCAACTGGTAGATTCAAACAGCCAGAGAGGTTCCACCTTTGTTAAAACAGAGCAACTCCCTATCAGGAATGCCACCACGGCACCAAAGAGCTCAAGATGAGGGATTTTATCAGGTGGCCATAGATTTTGGTGCAAAATCTTTGGTCTACCGACACCATGATGTTCAAAGTAGTAATACTTCCCATAATCTCAATTGCTGTAGATACTACTTAAGGGTGCTTTTCGTCATTGTCATGGTCCATGGAGCAAATGGTAAGCTTTATCCAGCCAACTGAGCTCAATGAAGTTTTTCAAGACTTGAAATGGCCAGAGAATGTGGTCACACCAGTCATATTTGGCCTTATAAAGGCTAACAGATGGCACTTACCCCCAGCAACCCATCTGTAATTCAATAAGGTATTAGACTATTCTTCTCACTTGGGAAGCAAAATGGGAAACAATGAAGGACATGTTCTTGCATAAGAAGAGTATAATTTCTGTCTATTGGAAGAAATGAGTAATCAAACTTTCAAATTATTAGTCAGAACTCAACCATAGCATGGTCACAAAACTATCCCACCACAATCAGATGACATGGAAAATTATTTCCTCTGCTTTCCCCTGGAGGAGCTGCTTTTTCTCATGAGTCCACAACCCCTGAGTAATAAGAAAAACAAACTAAACCATAGTTGGTAAAATCTGGTAAACTTAGTCTGTTTACAATAACATAAACAACCCCAGTGGAAGATGTATTTCTGCTCATTCCCTTTAACAGAAATGTTCAGACTCTCCGATTTCAGCATTCTCAGCTCCCCTTCAAGATGCAGTCTATTTTCTGGGTGGATTAACTATTCTAATTCATCCTCCAACCTGAACTTTCCCCTGTCTTTTAAAATTACATGCATAGTGCAAGAATATGTCTGAAGATAACCCAGTAATGTCCACTTTTCCTTCTGATCCCCAAGTCATTATGATTAGCAGTATCCTTCAACGCATGCTCCCTGCAGATAAATAAACAGATGGAACTTACACATAAGAGTTAGTATTGTCTAATTCCAAGTGGAGCTCTGATGGCCTAGTGGGTAAGGAGTTGTGCTGCTTTTCACCAGTTGCTCTGACTTGATGACCCATAGTATCAAAACAACAACAGCTAAAAATGGAATCACAGTATACATATCATCCTTTGTTTATTGAATACCACTCAGATCAAATCTATCTAGAATTCATTTCAGAGAAAAGGAGCACTATCAATAATTATGCTGCAACAAGAGGTGTAAATAAGTGAAGTTTGCCATGCAACTTGATGGTAGAGAGGACCATCAGGTCTATTTATGTCTGGTTTACTTGCTAGACTTGAACAACAGAGTGGTCGCTTCAGTTTACTGAGTTCTGCTTGATCTCTCTGAGTTGATGCTGGTTTTATCTGGCTTTTGGGGGTGAAGGGCTGCAGTTCCTTCAGGGATTCATTTTCCCTGATCATGATATTCTGATTCACCAAGTGGTGAATATTCTTTCTGAGTGGAACTGAGGTCTCTGTTAGCTAATTTCCTGCTCGGTGGCCTGTTTTTGAGTGGTTACCAGCACCCCTGAGCCTGTTTTGCATCACTTTGAATGTGGTGATCCATTAAAGCCTGGAGTTTTCTGAGCACCCAGAGAAGTGGATTGCCAAATCTGAGCTTCTTATGCTTCTCTTACTGTTCTGTGTGCTTCCAAAGCCCCTTCTCCTGCCAGAGAGAGTGTAAACTAAAGTGCTAGGATTGGTGAGGATAGCATAGGATGGGGAAAGTTTCAGATCTATTGTTCACAGGGTCAATAGGAATCATAATTGACATGATGGCACCTAACAACAATAATAACAAACTTTGTTTTCCTTAATCTGCCTCTCTCTCTCAATTCCTCACTTTTAAGAGGAATATACTTTAAGATTTTCATTTGCTCTATTACTGTAAGGGTGACAGAAGAAAAATTGATGCCTTTTGAGTTCTGGTGCTGGAGAAGAGTGTTGAAAGTACCATGGACCACCAAGAAAACAAATCGATCTATCTTGGAGAGTGTGAAACCAAGTTTTTCTTTAGAGGCTAGGATGTTGACGCTCCATCTCAGGTACTTTGGGCACATGGCCAGGAGGGACTGGTCCTTGGAGAAGGACATCATGCTTGGAATGATGGAGGGACAGAGCAAGAGAGGTAGACCCCAGATGAAACGGATTGATACAGTAACTGGGAAAATGGGGGTTGGCGTGTCAGAGTCAGTGGGACTGGCTCAGGACAAGGCAGGCTTCAGAGCTGTTGTATATAGGGTCGCCATATGTCACGGGTGACTCGATGGTATATAACAACAGCAAATATCACTGCATCCTCTAAAGATCACTGCTCATTAATTTAGCTATCTTAGATTGTTTCTTTTACCCATATGGAAATTATTATCTCATTTGTCTAATTTGTCTTTTTATCTACCAAGGAATGGGGAAGGTGATCTAACACAACAGAAATCTGCTTTCAAGTTGACTATCCTACTGTGAATATAAAAATAATAGTCAAAACTTATCAAAGATGTACTACACTGATGACATCTTTGATCAACTTTGACCTTTCACCTGAAGGGTTAAAATTCATTTTGTCAAAGGGCAGAAACCCTTGAGCGATTTCTATAAAACAATGGTATCTCAGGATTGGGAACAAATAAATTATTCCTCTGAATTTCAGTTTCCTTTTCTGTAACATGAAAATATGATTTACTACACTCTTTGTTATTCGGGTGACCTATTATATGTGGGCTTGGGACGAGAACGAGGAAAGAAAAGTGAGAAAGGGGCATCCCACCACCCACATAACTGCTATTATCTGAGCTCATGAAATGAAAAAGAATCTGACAGTTGTTGGAAAGTACCTTGAATGATCCTTGACACAAACAGCAGTGGAGAGAAGAAACCGTAAGTACAAAGAATAGTGAGTATCATTCAGACATCCTCCCCTAGATTCTTCTTCCTAACAACCATCTTACTCCAGTTTGCTCTCCTGCTGAGCAGTAGGTCCTATTTCTCCTGCATTCCCCTATGCTCCTTTTGTTTGGGATAAACAAGTCCTGTCTCCAGAGCTCTTAACAGTGCTGTTGGCCTAATCAAGATGGGACCAGCAGCACGGAAAAAGCATAAGATTTGGGAACAGGCAGAACAGGTACGAATTTCAGTTTAACCAATGTGTGACTTGCAGTAAATTATTTCTCTGAATTTTAGTTTCCTCATCTGTAACATGAAAATATGAGTCAGAATCAACTAGATATAATTGGTGGTAGGCTGTTGTGAGACAGTAGTGTAAACTGTTAACCACTTACCAACTAGCCAAAACACTGACAGTTCACACCCACCCAGAGGCACCTCTGGAGACAGCCTGGAGACCTTCCAAAAGGATACAGCTTGAAACCATAGGAGCAGTTTCATTCTGCACACAGGACGTCACCAGGATTGAAAAGATCAGGGCTTGAAAGGTCTCAGGTGCATCTCAGTCTTCAAACTGACATCCCTGCCTTTTAGTAATTTGGAAAGGTTCCTGACAGCAGACTTGCCCAATACGACACATCTCCTGATCTCCTGATGTTGGCACCAAGGATGTTGATTGTGGATCTGTGTAAGATGAAATTATTGACAATTTCAATCTTTTCTCCATCAATAATGATGTTGTCTATCAGTTTAACGATGATAATTTAGATAGAATAAGATATTATTTCAACATACTTCGTATGTGTTTAGTGATGATAATTATTTTCATCTTGTTCAGACGTTTATCTGTTGCTGACTTTCTCCATCACCTTTAACAGAAGCTCAGTGTCCCATCAAATCTACTATGACTCATAATGACCCTAAGAACTAATGCCTAAGTGCAAGGCAGCTGTAAACCCTGCCTTGTACTAAGCCAACCTCACCGTCTCTGATACACGTGACCCCATTGCCACAGTCACTGGATTAATCCACCTCATTCTAGGTTTTCCTCTCCTGCACTGACCTTTTACCCTTCCAAGCACGATGTACTTCTCCAAGGACCAGTCCCTTTGGCAACATGCCCACCATATGTGAGACAGAGTTTCAAAACCTTTGCCTCCAGGGAGCCACCTGGTTAGGTACTGTCAAGTCAGCCAGGACTCAGAAGACCCTGTGAACAACACATTTGACTTATCCTGCACCATCCTCACAATTTCCTTCATACTCACACCTAGTGTTACACTCGCTGTTCCAGTCCATCTTGTTGAGGGGCAGTCTGTCTTTTGCTGACCCTCTGCCTTTCCCAGATTGGTGTCTTTTTTTCCAAAAAGAATACTGTCAATTAATATATCCAAAAAATATGAGGCATGTCCAAAGTGTGTGAGATGAAGTTTCACCATCCTTGCCTCTAAGGATTATTCTGGTTGGTTGTTCTTTTGGCAATTCATGGAATATTCTGTGCTCTTGGCCATATTATAAGGTATATTCAATATCCTTCATGTTTTGGCATCTATTAAGACTTCATTTCTCTTTGTGGGTGAGCAACATCCCACTGTATATTGTTGTTGTTGTTTTTGTTGTTACATGCCGTCGAGTCACTTGCGACTCATAGTGACCCTATGTACAAGAGCCCTAAACCCTGCTCTATCTTGTGCCAACCTACACACCTACTCCCACCACCCCAATCAGAGAATCTATCCATCTCATAGAGGGACTTCCTCTCCTACACCGTCCCTCCACTCTCCCAAACATCATGTCCCTCTCCAAGGACTGGTCCCTCCTTGCAACATACCCAAAATATGTCAGATGAAGCTTCAGAATCCTTGCCTCCAAGGAGCAGTCCAGCTTCACTCTCTCCAGGACAAACCTGTTTGTTCTCCTAGCAGTCCATGGTATATTCAACACTCTAGACTGTATTTTATTTACTCCTTCATCTGTTCATTGATATTTATTGCCATCATTTGTCTCTGATGAAAGTGCTGTTAAATGCTGGTGTGCATGTGCCTATTTTCTTTCAGTTCAACAGTGAATACCCAACTCCCAACCTCTACCTCTTGGGTCTGAACCTCCATATTAATTTCTAGAGGCTGAATGTTCAACTTCTCTTTCCAGGAAATACATAAGGGAAGATGCATCAACACAAGGGAGAAGGTTCAACTTGTAGTTTACTCCCGCTTCCCATTTCTCTTTTCTTTCTTCCTGTCACTTGGTTCCTATCACTTGAGTTCTTTTCTGAACAGTCAGTCTCTTGCATTTTCTGACAAACCCACCCAGAATCTTCTTTTAAGAAAATCCTAGATTCTTTAAAGATCTAAACAGAAACTTTCCAACTACCTGTCTCCTTGTCAACATGTTTCTTTGAGGCAGGGCCCCACAGAATGCCATCTCCAGCCAACTGAGAACTCCAGCCTTGCCTTCCAAGCTGTGGAGGTGGATTACAGCCCTGCAGGATGCCTAAGGCTTCCCAGTTATTAATTGAAGTATGACAACGATTTTAGTGACTACACTGAAAGGTTACAGGGGACATTACAGGGAAACTGAGCTATTCTGAACGCTGCCATTCACTATAAGGTCTCATAGCATTTGGATGAGTTTGTTAGAAGTGCAGACTCACAACATTTGCCACAAGCTTTTAAAAAATGCAGATTCTCTGCCCAGGCCTGCTGCTGATTAAATTGGATCCTCTCAGAGGTATATTGTAAATCCTAATCTCTATGCCTTTGGATGAGCTCTGATGGCCTAGTGTTAAGGAATTACACTGCCAGCACCAAGAGACATGGTTCAAATCTCTCAGCTGCTCTGTGGTAGAAAGATTGTAATCTCATCCCGTGTGATTTACAGCATCTGCTGGAGGGTCAGCTCTGAGTCAGTTCCAAGTTGACTGTACATAACATCACAACATACCTCTGGATAAGGAGAACTAGTGGTGTGACCTACATATCTGTGACTTAAAGGGACTATCTGCTTTACAGGAGGAAAATATGATAGGTAGTTGGCTTTCTGAAAGATTTACAGCCTTGAGAACTGTTTGGAACAGTTGTATTTATTCACGTGTTGTCAAGGGCTATTGAGTCGATTTTGATTCATCATGACCCTATGTACAACACAGCAGAAAGAACACTGGACAGAGTGATTCTCCAGCATAGAAAGCACATAGGAAGCATTCAACTACTGCTCATTTATCTCCTTCTCCTTGAGAAAAAGTCTCAGGCAATGTAAGGCTTAATGTACGGGCTATAACTCAAAATCTCCTTTGTAAATTGGTTGGCTGTTAAATTAGAAACCATTATAACATTAGATTTACATTCTCAAGATCACTTACAAACACTCATCTACACTAAATATAGATGGTTTGCTACATGCATAGAACATAAAGTGCAGAAGAAAAAAAAAGCTTCAAGTTTGTGCCAGCTGTTTACAAGCGAGGTGTCTGTTCCCTGAAATGTGCCCAAGGTATGATTCATCCTGAGAATCTTTTCACTGTGCTCATGTTGTTGTTGTTGTTGTTATGTATTGTCAAGACAGAACCAACACGTAGCTGACCTATCAGTAGATTTTCAGAGGCAATAAATCACATGCGAGAAGACTACTCATCTTTTTCCTATGGAGCAGCTGGTGGATTCAAACTGTTGCCTTTCGGTTGGCAGCATAGTTCCTTACTGGTAAGCTCTTCTTATCCTCACCTAGAATTTTCTATTAAAGTGCAGAGATCAAAAAAAGTCAGACCTGAGTTCAAGTTCTGACTCTTCTACTTAATAATTAAAATCAGGAAAGGAGTATATCAGGGATGCATCCTGTCCCCACACTTTTTCATTCTGTCTGCAGGACAGATCATTTGGGAAGCAGGGCTTTATGAGGAGAAGTGTGGCGTCAAGATTGGAGAAAGATTAATTAACAACCTATGATACGCAGATGACACAAACTTGCTTGCTGAAACTGAAGAAGACCTGAAGCACTTGCTGCAAAAGGTCAAGAACTGTAGTCTTCAATATGGACTGAAACTCAATATCCAGAAGACAAAGATTCTCAAAACTGGGCCAATTGGATAGAGAAGAGATTGAGGTTGTTAGCAATTACAGCTTGCTCAGATCCACAATCAACTCTCTTAACACTAGCAACAGTCAGAAAATCTAAAGACGAATTGCATTGGGAAAATCTGCTGTCATGGACCTCTCCAGGTGCTGAAGAGCAACACTGTCAGTCTAAAGACAAAGGTGCCCTTAATCCAGGCAATGGTTATCTCAATTACTTGTTAGGCTTCAGAGAGCTGGACAATGACTAAGGATGATAGAAGAATAGATGACTTCAAGTTGTGGTGCTGGAGAAGAGTCTTGAACATATCATGGGCTGCCAAGAAAACAGTCTGTCTTGGAGAGGTTGAAACCAAGTGTCTCCTTGGAGGCTAGGATTTTGAAGCTCCTCCTCACTTACTTTGGGCATGTGGCCAGGAGAGATTAGTCCTTGGAGAAAGACATCATCCTTGGAAGGGCGGATGGACAGCCCACGAGAGGGAGACGCCAGATGAGATGGATTGATACACTAACTGGAGCTGTGGGGATTGGTATGTCAGAATTAGTGAGAATGGCTCAGGACAGGGAATGATTCAGAACTGCTGTACATAGGGTCGCTATACATCGCAGGCAACTAAATGGCACATAACATACTATGACTTATTTGGAAGCAGGAGTGGCATCCACTTCCTAAATAACTTGCTTCTGGAATTCTATGAACTTTGATTAATGTCAATATTTGCAGAGGGCTTCAGGCATTTTGTTCATAGGGCCGCTATGAGTTGTGCTTGACTCGAAGGCAGTCAGCAATAACAATTGCACTGGGGAAGTCTGTAGTTAGGGGACCTCTCCAAATTATTGAGGAGCAAAGATGCTAGTTTGAGAACTAAGGTACAATGATTGAGGCCACGATCTTTTAATTCACTTGTTCTGTATCAGAGCAACACAATGAATAAGGATGAAAGAAGAATTGATGCCTATAAACAGTAGTGTTAGAGGAGAGTGATGAATATTCCATGGATTGCGAAAGGAAAAAACAGATAGGTCTCAAAAAGTTGCAAATAGAGATACCATTTGACCCAGCAATTCTACTACTGGGAGTATACCCTGAAGAGACCATAGCTGACATCCAAGCAGATATATGCACACCCATGTTTATTGCAGCTTTGTTCACAATAGCAAGGAGTTGGAA
>NW_006399768.1:22981674-22987480 GCF_000299155.1 Elephantulus edwardii | reverse complement strand
TTGGTGGTCTGTTCCACAATCAGCTCCTGGCCTAGTTTTCACAGCTGATATTGAGCTTTTCCGTGGTTTTTTCCACAGATGTAATCGATCTGATTCCTATGCAAACCATCAGGTGAAGTCCATGCGTATAATCTAAGTTTATGTCTCTGAAAGGTGGAGGGATGGTAAAAGAGAAGAAAACTCAACCAGGTTGATTGACACAGTGATTGCAGCAATAGGCTCAAGTGTGTCAGAGACTGTGAAAGGCACAGGACAGAACAAGGTTCAGATCTGTTGTTCATAGGGTCACTATGAGTCGTACTCCACTTAAAGGTACCTAACAATAACAACATGCACTTAACAATCTAGCAGGGAAGGTAAAATCAAACAAACAAAACCCCCAAATTTTAAAAAACACTGAATTTTAAGCTCAACTCTTGGATGTCAAGTCATAAACCTCATCACTGATCTTTCATGAGTTTCTAAGACAACACTCGCATGGAAGAGATTTCCCATCTTTGTTTTGTAGAAATGCTGGTGGATCTGAATCACTAGAGAGGGACTGACTTTGGGTTTGCAGCACAGCTCCCTATGACAAGGCCACCAGAGCTTCCTGTATGGTATATTAAGAGGGGGTTTATACCATGAAAAGAAACAAAAGAGGACACATGGAAGGCAAATGCCAGAAGAGATTTTGCAATATTAAATAGGCTAATCAGAGGAGACCTTCCTAAGAAAAAATAGCAAAGATTTGAAAAATTAAAAGAAGCAAGATACTTAGGTATCTAGAAGAGTATTTCAGGCAGTAATTAAAAAGACCCTGGGAAGAAACGATGGTGGGTGTACTAGTGGCCCATGTACAAGAAGGAAAGGAGAAAAGGAGAGCTGACTTTAGAGCAGAAATGGGCCAAGATCTTGATGAGTCGTGGAGATCATTGCAAGTACTTGGGCTTTTGTCTTGAAAACATTCTGAGCAGAAGAATCAAATGATGTGACTTATATTTTAAAAGAACCATCCTGGAAATGTTGTTGTTAAACGTTGTTGTTGTTGTGTGTCATTGAGTACGACTCATAGCTACCCAATATAGAGAATGGATTTTAGGTATTAAGATAGAGTCAAAGAGATCAGTTAAGAAGTTATTACAGTAATTCAGGAAACAGATATACAGACTTGACTCAAGGTGATAGCTGACACAGAGAAGATGGTAAGAGTGATTGCTCTTCTTTTTGTTGTTGTTCAAAGGTCTTCCTTTCCTGTACTGTCACTCCACACTCCCAAGGATGAAGTTGCTCTCCAAGAACTGGACCCTCCTTTCAACATGTCCAAAGTATGTCAGATGGAGCTTCAGAATTCTTGCCTCCAAGGAGTATCTTGGTTTCACCCTCTCTAGGATGAACCTGCTCATTCTCTTAGCAATCCATGGTATATTCAATACTCTTCTCTAGTACCTCAGCTCAACAGCAAATCCAGGAAGAGTTACTGATAGGTTCAATGCAAAAGTTCAAGAGAAGGATACAAGATAAGGATGGCTTTCAAGTATTTGGTCTAAGCATTTGGATTTATGAGTTACTCCAACATTAAGTCATTGAGGCAGCAGAGACAAAAACCCAAGAAATTTGAGAGCAGGAAGCCAAGTAAAGAAAACATTTGAAGGAGTGAGGAATTAAATGTTTAACATTCATTACAGTGCTGACTGTAGGTCAAGTAATATGAGGACTGAGGCTTGATTCTTGGGTTTAGCAACAGGATGCTGGTTGGAGGAAGAATATGGCAATTGCCCCAACCCCAAACTTGATCACTTCCTGAGAAGCTTGGTAACATTTAAGCTGGTCATATCAAAGACCAGACCAGACAATGGATCCTGAGCCTGATCAAAATAGCTAAAGCCTGACTTAATTAACATACCAAATGAGAAATGCCATCTTAGTCCTTTCCAGGACTCCTATAAGAAGGAACCCCCCCAGACGGCCTGTACACCATTTCTATCCTCTGCCAACATGCTGTGCAGCCGGGTCACTTGGTGTCCCTCTCAGATGGCACAATATAGTCCTCTTTGTTTCTTGGGACCAGTTTCTTTCTTTCTCTCCCTCACACTCATACTCATTTTTTTTAACTCTAATACTGGTGATACTGACCATAACATTTTGGGTGAAGTGGTCAGGAAGAGAAAACTAGAATAGAGTGGAAGAGAATGAGGTAAATAGACAACTTTTGGAAGGAATTTAATCGTAAAAAGGGTAGGGCAATACCTAGAAAGAGAAAAGAGGCTTTAATAAACAAATGATATCAATTGAAATCAGTTGTCATCAAGTCAATGTGCAACTCATAAGGTCTGCATGTGTTACAAGGTAGATTTAAGCACTGCTAGGATTTCTTGGCAAAGTCTTTCTCTTATAGAATTGTTATGGCAGAAAATGTGGGGATTTAAATAATCAAAATTTAGGGATCAAAAAGTTTCTTTATTAAACACACGGATCAAGAATGTCAGCTATTGCCCAAACGGTTCCAACCCTGAGCAAAGATTGGGTTTATATACAGAGATTGTGCATGAGAGTTACACAGAGTTCTTTGTGGTTGACAGTTGAGACTTCTTCCCATTCCGGAGTCATTATTGTTTCTGACTTCTCATAGGTGTCCAGGTCCCAGGTCAGGTACAGGATGTAGTTAAGAGTGCTAACCAAGCTGGGTCAGGATGTACTAGAGAACTTAGTAACACATATTATCACCAAAATTATTGAGGCATACATTTCTAAAAATGGCTGTCAGAACGAAATGTGCTCTCTAATAATTATAAGCTAGAGGGACATAGAATTAAATGTCTCAAGTGCTATTGTTTGGTGTTTTCGAATTATATAATGCTTATAAGCATATAAGCTGATATTACAGCATCACTGGATGGGTTTCTGACCTGTCAGTTTGCAGTCAAGATTGGACCCTTTATGCCACTCAAGCACCTCATAGACAGATGTTAAGTAGATGGATGGATGGATAGATAATAAATAGATACATAGTTAAAGAAAGAACAGCTGTTTGAACACTAATAATAAAGATTTTGTAGAGAACTTGAGAGAAAATGGGGATTTGCTAGAGTAGTTTCCTTTAGTATGTAAGTGATCATGAGGTTTAGCACACAGATGAAGCAATAGCCTTAGGCAGAAGCATGGGAAGGAGCCAAGGACAGTGCTGATTATTGTGGCCTTGTAGAACTTTTATTGTGATCACTTCTAATTTTACAGTGAAATGATAAGCTGGATTATAGGTTAGAAGTGGTAGTGATAGTATTGGTTCTGGTGGTTTGTGGGGAGGAATAGTCTGAAGTCAGACTAGAAAGGTGACTAGATAAGGGAAATGGCACAAAAATGCAACAGTTTACTATTTGGTTAGATACAAACCTACTTAACAATACACTTTTGTTAGTAAAGTTACAGAATTTCTACATTTAAAAAGAGCAGTTTACTAGTAAACAGATAAGAAATAGTTAACATACTCGTAATTTGAGGAACAACAGTTTTGAAAAGGTAAATGCTAATCCAGAAAAGATGCATTTCCCTTCCTGGTAAACAGGCAGTTTAAGGCACAATTTAAATATATGACTGAGAAAAACTGTTTCAAAGAGGTAAATGCTAATCTAGGAAAGATGCATGTCCTCTCCCAGCAAATAGGCAGTTTAAAGTACTTTATATGAATAAAGAAAGAAAAAAAACTCTAAGGCAAAGTAACTATTTTGCAGGCTGGAGAATATTGATGTTAGTTTTATTACTGTGGTGTGGGTTATCGAACATATTAAAACCACCCCATCACTACCAGAAATGCAGGTTGGGTTTAGAAGGGGTCATGGTCCTAGAAATATTGTAGCTAATGTTAGATGGATCTTGGCTGAAAGCAGAGGAATGTCTATCTGTGTTTCATTTATCATGCAAAGGTTTTTGGCTGTGTGGATCACAACAAACTGTGGCTAACGCTAAGAATGGGAATCCAGAACACTTGATTGTCCTAATGTGAAACCTGTACTTCAACCAGGAGGCAGTCGTCAGAACAGAGCAAGGAGACACTACATGGTTCAAATTTGAGAAGGGTGTATTCCAGGGACGTGTCCTATATCCATACCTTTTGAATCTTTATGCAGAACAGATCATCTGGGAGACTGGGCATTATAAAGAAAAATGTGGCATCAGGATTGGTGGAAGATCCATCAACAATCTGTGCTATGCAGATGACACAACCCTGCTCTCTGAAACTGAGGAGGACCTGAAGCACTTGCTGCAGAAGGTCAGGGACTGCAGCCTTTAGTATGGATTGAGGCTCAATATCAAGAAGACAAAAATTCTCACCACTGGGCCAATTGGCAGCATCATGATTGATAGATGATGAAGAGATCGAGATTGTTCACAACTTTAGTTTGCTTGGCTCCACAATCAACACTCTTGGCATCAGCAGCCAGGAAATTAAAAGATATTTGCAATGGGAAAGTCTGCAGTTAGAGACCTCTCTAAAGTACTGAAGAGCAATGGTGTCACTCTGGAGACTAAGGTGCACCTAATATAGGCCATGGTCTTGGCAATCACTTGCTATGCATCAGAGAGCTGGACAATGACTAGGGAGGATAGAAGGAAAATTGATGCCTCTGAGCTGGGGTGCTGGAGAAGAGTATTGAGAATACCATGGACTGCTAGGAAAACAAACAGATTTGTCCTCGAGAGGGTTAAACTGGGCAGCTCCTTGGAGTCAAGAATTCTGAAGCTTCGTCTGACATACTTTGGACATGTTGCAAGGTGGGACTAGTCTTTAGAGAGGGGAATCATGCTTGGGAGGGTGGAGAGACAGCACATCTCGATGAGATGAATTGATTCAATGACTGGGGTAATGGGAGTAGGTATGTCAGAGACAATGAGATTGGCACAGGATAGAAAAGGGTTTAGGGCTGTTGAAACAGGGTCACTATGAGTTGCAGGCAACTCCACAGCACATAACAACAACAACTACTCTTAAATAAGAATAACTTTATATTGTTGTTATTGTTAAATGTCATCAAATCATAGATGACTCATAGCAACCCTATAAACAAAAGACCTGCACAATTGTATAACTTTCATAATTTATCCAAGTTCATAGAGTTTCCAGAGGCCAGTTATTTCAGAAGTGGGTGCTACTCCTGCTTCCAAGCTTGTTTTAATTGGGGAGCTCCGCCAAACACTGTGCACCCTAGGTAACCATTTTCACATTTGACACATCAGTGTCACAGTGTTTTGTATCACAGCCACCATGAGTTACCTCTGTACAGCAATGCACAGACCAGTGCTATACCACCTAGAAGAATGTTTGACCTAAAACAGTTAAAACCAGGCCTGATGGCCGCAGATTAAAATCACCTAACTTCGAATGTGGAAACTACAGAACAATCTCACTGATTTCACATGCAAGCAAGATTTTACAGAAGATTATCCAAAAACGACTGGAACAGCACATCAGCAGAGAACTGCCAGAAGTCCAGGCTGGGTTTAGAACGGGTCGTGGTACTAGGGATATTGTAGCTGAAGTTAGATGGATCTTAGCTGAAAGCAGGGAATACCAGAGGATTGCCTATCTGTGTTTCATTGACTATGCAAAGCATTTGACTGTGTGGGTCATAACAAACTATGGCTGACTCTGAGAAGAATGGGAATCCCAGAACACTTGATCGTGCGAATGCCAAACCTATACTTGGACCAGGAGGCAGTCATCAGAACAGAGCAAGGGAACACTGCATCGTTCAAAATTGGGAAGGGCGTACTCCAGGGATGCATACTATCTCCATACCTTTTCAACCTATATGCAGAACAGATTATC
>NW_006399768.1:22979883-22981574 GCF_000299155.1 Elephantulus edwardii | reverse complement strand
GACATATTTCAACAAACAGATGCTGCCCTGGACGTGCTCACCAAGTTGTGCCAAGAAATCTGGAGGACAACCACCAGCCAACTGACTGGAAGAGATTTATATTTGTTCCCATTCCAAAGAAAGGTGATCCGATAAAGTGTGGAAATTATCAAACAATATCATTGATATCACATGCAAGCAAGATTCTACTGAAGTTTATCCAAAAATGACTGGAACAGCACGTTAACAGAGAAATGTCTGCAGTGCAGGCTGTATTTAGAAGAGGCTGTGGCCCTAGGGATATTATAGCTAATGTTAGGTGGATCTCTGACTATGGAAAGGCATTTGACTGTTTGGATCATAACAAATTGTGGCTGAATCTGAGAAGAATGGGAATCCCAGAACACTTGATTGTGCTTATGTGAAACCTATACTTTGACCAGGTGGCAGTTGTCAGAATAAAGCAAGGAAACTCTGTAAGGTTCAAAATTGAAAGGGTGTGTGTCAAGGATGTGTCCTGTCTCCATATCTTTTCAATCTATACGCAGAACAGATTAGTCAGGAGGCTGGGCTCTATGAGGAGAAATGTGGCATCAAGATTGGAGGAAAGACTCATCAGTAGTCTGTGTTATGCAGATGACACAACCCTACTTGCTGAAACTGAGGAGGACCTGAAGTACTTGCTGCAGAAGGTCAAGGACTGCAGCCGTCAATATGGATTGAAGCTCAACATCAAGAAAACGAAGATTCTCACCACTGGGCTGATTGGCAGCATCATGATAGATGGTGAAGAGATTGAGATTGTTAAGAGCTTTAGTTTGCTTGGCTCTACAACCAACCCTCTTGGAGCAGCCAGGAAAATAAAAGAAATTGCACTGGGAAAGTCTGCTGTCAGAGACCTCTCCAGAGTACTGAAGAGCAACGATGTCAGTCTGGAGACTAAGGTGTGCCTGCTCCAGGCCTTAGTCTTTGCAATTATTTGCTATGTGTTAGAAAGCTGGACAATGACTAGGGATGTTAGAAGGACAATTGATATCTTTGAGCTGTGGTGGTGCTGGAGAAGAGTATTGAATACACCCTGGATTTCTAGGAGGACAAACAGGTTCATTCTGGAGAGGATGAAACCATGCTGCTCCTGGAAGGCAAGGATTCTGAAGCTTCGTCTGACATACTCTGGGCATGTTGCAAGGAAGGACCAGTCCTTAGAGAGGGACATCATTCTTGAGAGGGTGGAGGGACAGATCAAGAGAGGAAGACTTTTGATGAGATGGATTGGTTCAGTGACTTGGGTAACGAGGGTAGAAGTGTCAGAAACAATATAGGCAGAGGATAGAGCAGGGTTTAGGGCTGTTGTACATAGGATTTCTAATAGCTAAAAGTGACTCGACAACATATACAACATATAACAACACCACCACCATATAATATGTCTTCTTGGATGCCATCAAGTTGACTCTGACTCATACAGATGCTGTGTAAAACAGTCAGAAAACTATTGGCACAATGTCAACCAAAAGGTTGGATGTTTGAATCCCCAGCTGCTCTGTATAGGAATGATGAGTAGTCTCTTCTCGTTAAGATTTACAGCCTTGGATCACTATGGGTAAGTAGTGATTCAACAGCAGTGGAATGGATATATATTAAATATACTATATTACATATAAGTATACTGTATTACATATCTTACAGAGCCCATTTTATTATTTTAATGA
>NW_006399768.1:22975524-22979783 GCF_000299155.1 Elephantulus edwardii | reverse complement strand
TTAGGGCTGTTGTACATAGGGTCGCTATGAGTTGCAAGCGACTCGACAGCACATAACAACAGCAACAACCTTTGACTTGGTAGCATAACTTTCTATCCACCAGGCACACAGAGCTCTCTCTATGTTGGTGGTATTGTTGTTGTTAAGTACTGTCTAGTTGTAGACGACTCATAGCAACCCTATGAATGAAAGACCTGAACAATTGTATAACTTTAATCATTTCTCCAAGTTGATAGAATTTAGTGTATGTGTATATCTCAACTAGACTTATTTTTAAGATTATGACTTGTTATTATTATTTATTGTTGTTATTGTTGATTGCTGTCTAATCGAACATGACTCATAGTGACCCTATAAACAAAAGACATGAGGCTTTTTGATAACCATCATCATTTCTCAAAGTTCATAGACTTTCCAAAAGCATGTTGTTTAGGAAGTGGATTATAACTCATAATGACCTTAAACAGAATAGAACAAAACATTACATGGTCTTCTACCATCCTACTAATTGCTGGATTTGAGCTATTTTTGCAACAACGATGTCTGTTCACCCCATTGGGAATCTGCCTTTCTCATTATTCTCTACTTTATCAACCATGATGTTCTTCTTCAGGGGCTGTGAGACAAAGCCACACCATCTCTGCTTCTACGGAGCATTCTAGTTAGTTATGTTTCTAATGGGGTGGTATTAATTAATTCATAATTCTCTAAATATTTATCAGTTATAAAATTATAGTTGTTGTTGTTATGTGCCATTGAGTCGCCTGTGACTCATAGCAACGCTCTCTATATACAACAGCCCTAAACTCTGCTCTGTCCTGCACCAATCTCATTGTCTCCGACACACCCACCCCAATTACCCCAGTTACTGAATCAATCCACCTCATAAAGCGTCTTTCCCTCCTGCACTGTCCCTCCACCCTCCCAAGCATGATATTCCCCTCCAAGGATTGGTCTCTCTTTGCAACATGTCTAAGTATGTCAGACGAAGCCTCAGAATCCTTGCCTCCAAGGAGCAATCTGGTTTAACTCTCTCCCGGATGAACCTGTTCATTTTCCTAACAGTCCATGGTACAGCCAATACTCTTCTCCAGCACCACAGCTCAAAGGCATCAATTCTCCTATCCTCCCTAGCCATTGTCTAGCTCTCTGATGCATAGCAAGTGACTGCAAAGACCATGGCCTATATCAGGTGCTCCTTAGTCTCCAGAGTGACACCATTGCTCTTCAGTACTTTGGAGAGGTCTCTGACAGCAGACTTTCCCAATGCCGTTTGTCTTTTAATTTCCTGGCTGCTGATGCCAAGTGTGTTGATTGTGGAGCAAAGCAAAGTAAAGCTGTTAACTATCTCATTCTCTTCACCATCTATCATGATGCTGCCAATTGGCCCAGTGGTGAGAATCTTTGTTTTCTTGATATTGAGCTTCAATCCATACTGAAGACTGCAGTCCTTGACCTCCTGCAGCAAGTGCTTCAGGTCCTCAGTTTCAGCAAGCAGGGTTGTGTCATCTGCATAACACAGATTGTTGATGGATCGTCCACCAATCCTGATGCCATACCTCTCATACAACTGGCATCCGTTTTCTCCAGCTTGCAAAACTAGTTATTTGCCTTAGAATTCTTTGTTTCCTTTCTTCCCCTCCCACCCCCACTAGTTTATTTACAAAAATACAAATTCTAACAAATTCTCTCAATTTCCCTCATTTCCCCACCCATCAAATTGTACAACAGAATAATTCCTTTCTTTAGTGAGGTGAAGCAGTTAAAACTGTTTAAGAGGAGAGGAAATGCATCTCTCCTAGATCAGTGTTTATCTCTTTGAAACTCTTTTCCCCAGACATATGTAAATTGCATCTTAATCTGCATGTTTTCTGGGAGGGAAGATGTGCCTTTCCTGAGTTAGTCTTTATCTTTTCTGGGCCTGTTTTTCTCAGTCATGTGTTAACTCTCTTGTAAATTGCCTGCTTATTGGTACCTGTGTGTGAATTGAGTGGTTTATCTTTCAAATGTAGAAATTCTTTAATTTTACTAACAAAAGTGCATTGTTTGTATAAAACCATTCTAGCAGAATGAGTATAAGGATCCAAGAGGGCTGGGGGATGGTGGAAACAGAGAGGTGAGTTTGTGTAGGAGGAGGATAATTATGGGGGTTGTACAATTTGATGGGTACAGGGTGAGGGAAATTGCAATAGTTTGTTCTTAAAAACAATGTATTCAGATTTTGTAAATAAACTAGTAGAAATATTTTTTTTTTAAGTGCATCATTAAGTGAGTTCGTATCTAACTCTGGTACAAAAGCCTAAGAGACAAAGAGGCAGTTTTTGAAGGGAACTCCCAGATCTGTAATAAAGTGCATATGGATGTTGCAATCTGTTTGTTTTATTGGCAATTGACTATGGAAAGAACCCCTTACGTTCAGTAACATTTCTTCCAACACATATATATTAATTCTTTAGCAGCCTATGAGATATTAAATATTCTTCTCTAATACTATTCAATTGTTTCTATTCTTCTGTCTTCTGTATTCATTGTACATCTTTCACATGAAACAGTAGTAAATAACATAGTTGGGTCAGGCTCACATTCTTTCAAAATGATATCTTTGCTTTACAAATTTTAAAGATTGCTTTTGGGCAGCAGATTTATCCAATGCAGTACATTGTTTAATTTTTTGATTCCATGGATGTTGATTGTGAGCCCTTATAAAACGGCATACTTGACAATTTTAATATTTTCTCTGACCATAATCTTTGGTTGGATAAAGGAAGATTTAGTTTCTAGAAACTCTAACTAGTAGATTGGCATAAAATATGTATGGGAACCAGTGGATTTCGTAAGGAAATTCTTACAATAATTTTTTGATCGTTTTTATGATAAAGCCATAGGAGCGAACAAGGCTCGGCAACTAAGATTGTATTTTGAAAACTGGGCTCCACCTAGTGGCCATTCAGATGCTAACGAATAAAATAGAATTTTAGGAATTTCGCTACCTAGGAAACATCTCTCCCAGTTTGCTTTCTTTTTAATTTAATTTAATTTAATTTGTATTTGAGTCCTCGAGATAGATTTCATCTTTTCACCTTCTCAGTTTGGTATCCTGAATGTTATTAGGTATCAGTGATGAGGACAGACCTTCCCTGGGTGTCTGTTAAGTGATTAGTAGAGGAAGCTGTATAACTAGGGATCAGAGGCTGATGTAATACTTCTTGACATTCAGAATTTGGGTTTCCATGGAACATGAAAAGGCTGAAAGGCCTATGGAAAGTTTTATAAAGCTCATCATATCCAGAACACTTTCTGGTTTTGTGATTCTGTGGTTCTATTAGATTGTCCAGGGTTAGATATTGGTCTCTGTGGTTTTTATAGAAGCTTTATTCCAGGAGTCTGGCTGGCTTTGAAATCCTGTGACAGGGCTCTGAGCTTTGTGAAATGAAGATACAAATACATACCTGTTGAAATGGAGGGGATGAGGCTCACTTTTGTGAAGACTATGGGTAAGGGTACCCCTAGATCTTCTTTACAAGGCACCCAATGGGTGGTAAATTTATTAATGGAAAAGATCTTGGACCAGTTGCTCAAAGTGGAGGAATTTCAATTCTTAAAGATGCAGCAAGCACAAAGAAGAGGTGCACTTTGAATCTAACAAGTTAACAAACTAAACTTGAATAAAACGCTCAAGGCAGACAAGCATGTGGTGAGGTAGACAAGCTGGAAGATGAGCGGACTGATCAACCTTTGTGTGGACAAGTTGGTGACACTGGAGCTCTGAAAATGATGTTTACCTCTTTCTTGAAATTTCAGTCACAGAGGCAGAAATGTGGACAGCCTATTGTACAATGTTAATTCACCTTCTTAAGCGAGATAAAATTTGCAAATAACCTAAAGGTTAAGCTTTGAAGACAAGTTTAAGAAAGTAGTTTTAAAGTGTTACACTTGTAGTTATTTAGTGATGGGTGAGTACTTAATGAAAGTCTAACATTCAAATGAATTAGCTTAATCGGGGACAGAGGTTCTGTTTTAACACCTGAGCTGGACCAGATGACACAATTCCTTGCCATCTTGTCACTGTAACAGTAGACACAAATTTTGGACTCCCAACACAGATCAAAAACAGTTTATGTAATCATAGGGTATTGTTGTTGTTGTTATGTGCCATCAAAGGGCTTACAACTCATAGTGACCCTATGTACAACAGCCCTAAACTCTGCTCTGTCCTGTGCCAATCGCACTGTCTCTGACACTCCCATCCCGATTACCCC
>NW_006399768.1:22960935-22970909 GCF_000299155.1 Elephantulus edwardii | reverse complement strand
CAAATCATTAAATTTTAAAAATATGCTACTTATTTCTGAATTTTGTCTTGTATATAGTATAATTTTATAACTCATATTTTTGTTGTAATAAATAGCACTATCACAAATTTGTTCATAACCTGGAGGAAGAATGTCACAGTTGCCCGCAGGCCTGATCACTTCTTTGAAAACACCTGATAATATCTATCTCCTGGATAAGGCTCTGGGCCTGTTGTTATATACCTTGTTGTTGTATGACCAAGTTATTTGACAGGATCCCAGCCCAAAATTCTGAGCAAATTACCATCTTCCCTAGTCTTCGCTAAAACCTCCTATAAAAAGAAACTGTTCTTGTCTGTCCTTGAGCCATTTTGACCTTCACTGAACGAGGTCACTTGACGTCCCTCTCAGACCACTCGATAAAGGCCCGTTTGATGCTTGTGACCAGCTTTTTTTTCTTCGTCTCAGTTCTTTGAATTTGAGAAATGCCAAGCAAGTTCTTCCTTTTTGATTCTCCAACTCTAGCCCTTTGCATATTTAGTTATAATATTTTACTTTGTCTTCTCCAGATGCCCTCTGCAGGTCAGGACAGTGAGGGCACCATCTTTGTCCAGAAATAGAAATAGCCAGAAAGGTGGGTGCAAGCTGGACAAGGCTGGAGCACTTCAGTTATTAGCCTTTAGGAGCCATTTGAAAGCCAGAAGGTAATCCCAGGCCACAGATGAGATGGAAAACTCTCTGGGTTGTAGCCCTTCCCTTTCCCCTCTGCTCTCCTGCCTCCTTGAGAACATAATTCAACAGTCACCAACACTGTAGTAAGGAAAGAGGGTTAAAGCTATTCTTGTAAAAAACCCCACACAAACAGAGGGACTAGATGACTTATTGACCAAATGGGGACATTTTTGTCCTATGTGCTGGAGACAGTTCATATTGACCCATTTGAGTTGCTTGCTAACTTTTCTGAGTTTCCCCCTACCCGACCCCCGCCAAGTAAGTTGTTAAATATAGTCCTTATTAGGTAATCTGGAATCAAATTATATTCTAATCTCTGCCACCATATAAAGAAAGTACTATTGCACTCAGAGAATTTTAGTGGTCTAGTGGTCAAGAATTGTGTTGCCAGCCCAAAGGGATGCTGTTCGAATCCACCAACTGTTACAAGGTAGAAAGATGGGTAGTTTCCCCTTATGTGATTTCCAGCTTCTGAAAACCTACCGGAAGGACAGCTGTGAGTCAGTTCTGACTCGACAATACTTAACAACAAAACAACTATTACCCTTTGTACAGCTGAAATGGAAAGATGTTCATTTTTAGTGGATTTAATTCCCACAAGAATGAAAAACAGTTTAACCAATAGATAGGATGTCAGATTTAATGGTGATGACTTTATTTGGAAAAGAATCAGCAGATTGGAATGCAACTGTATTGGGCAAATAATGGTTCAATCACAACCATGGATTGACTGAGGATACAAGTAAAAATGGATCAAAATTATGGTAAAAATTGATAAAAGGTGTCTGTGAGAATAAATTGGCAATAAAGAATTTACAAAAAGAATATGATCTATTTGTATTTTAAATCTCTCTCAGTGATTGAATCAAGCCTCTCAGTTAAGTTTTGCACTCTGATTTTAAAGCTAGAATGAGATAAGAAAAAGGTACTCATCGATCAAGCAGCCAGAGTATTGGCAGGAAAGTCTGACATAAAGACTCAGTCAAAGCAAATTTCAGTGATCCCATTAAAACTCACGTGAGAGCTCCAGCTTCTGCCTCCTGCACAGTAAGCCTCTCCTGGGAGATGCACGTAAAGCAGTCCAGCATGCAGAAGAAAAGTAATTGTGACTAAGTGCAAATATACCTCCCGTAAGAAATACTCAATAAACACAGGGGTAGTAATGTGGGGCCTTTGGGTTTAATAAAATCCAGTATCACACGTCGCAGGTCAAAAAGTCTCCAATTTATTGGGAACCCAGTTAAGTAAGCCAAAGGTGTGATGGTGCTCCATGGGAAAGTTCAGCCTGGAGCCTTCCGTGAGCAGTCACGAAGCCTGAGCCCCTGAATTAGCCTTTGTTCTCCAGCAGCCTGTTGGCAGCATAGGGTGCTTCTGCTCATGTTTTCCTCTGGCCAGCACACATGTAAACTTAACGTGATGCCAGCCTTCCAGGAGAAGATGTTGGAGTAACAGTTTGAGAGTGTGATGGGTGAAGTCTGCCACAATACCCACTGCTTTCTTCTCTTTTTCTTCCTCAAAATAGTGAGGATAGGGCTCCCATGTAGCCTAGTAGCGGGAAAAGCTTTCTGCCAGAGAACTGCTCCTGTTTTGATGCAATTCAACATTGCACGTGGCTGTTGTGTATCACTGAGTAGGAACTGACCTATAGCAGACTGTCCAGCGGGTTTTCAGAAACAGTTTCCTTGCACAAGAGAAGATTGCCCACCTTTCTTCCATGGAACAGCTGGTGGGTTTGAATCATGTGCCTTTAGGATGGTCATACAGCTCTTTACCGCTAGGCCACCAGAGCTATGGAACAAATAGTCAAAAGAGTAAAAGTTTTTCTTTGACAGGAAATACTTAAAAGGCTCAGACTTCATATTATCGTTGTTTGATGGTGTTTCAGTTCTAACTCATAGCAACACCATCAATCTACGGATCATAGGGCTAAATGTTGCACATCCTGTGCCATCCTCACAGTTGTTGCTTATGTCTGAGTCTTGTTGTAGCTTTTGTGTCAATCCATCTGGGTCCTCCTGACAACATATTCAAAGACTCTCATCCTTGCTTTTAAGGAGTATTTCTAGCTTTATTTCTTTTAAGACAGATTTAGGAATTCATAGAGGCATGAATTTGTTGAGCAGGATGAGACTAATGAGATTTTAAAACCTAACTACTTTATTCCATGAGAGAAGAAAAACATTTATTGCATGCGTAATGATGGTATAGCCCTGGTGTACAAGTTGCTGTACAGCGGTCAATTTTGGTTGCTGTGAGGCTGAACACTGACACTGATGTGTGTCAAATGCGTTAATGGCTGGTTACCCAATGCGGACAGAGAGCAGGGTGGAGCTCCCCGATTAAAACAAGCTTGGAAGCAGGAGCAGCATCCACTTCCGTAGTAGCTTGCCTCTGGAAACCCTATGAACCTGGAGAGAGGATGAAAGGCACCCAAGCGTTGAGGACTCTCCTTCATAGGGTGGCTATGAATCGCATGAGACTCAGCAATTAACAACAACAACAGCAACAACAACATGTGTAATGATTAGTTTTAGGTGTCAACTTGAGTAGGCTACACTGTTGTTAATTACCCTCAATTTGACTTTGAAACAGGGTGATCTGGTGTTTGCACAGTGGAGCTGCTCTACTGAGTTTTTGAGGCTGTGGCTTTTTGCAAGCACAGTATTGGGGTAGCCCCTAAGGTCCTCCAGGTGAGTTCAAACCACAAGGATTTCACTAGGGCAATGCCAGTCCAGATTGTCCCATGTGACACTGTCAGAGGGGTGACACCAAAATGACTATCTGGAAAACATTTGTGATGTTTTAAGCAGAAAGTTACTATTTTGGTAAAAATATATATAAAAACAAAACCATCTTTTTGTAAGTCCATTTTACATGTGTCAGCATAATGATATAGTTAAAAAAAGATCTCTGCTTATTTTTTTAATGTCCCCCTCATTTTAAAAATATGGAATGCTTCACAAATTTGCATGTCATCCTTGCCCAGGGGCCAAGTTAATCTTCCCTACATCATTCTAATTTTAGTATATGTGCTGGAGAAGAGAGCACTCCCTGAATTTTCTATTTTTTTAAAAAGAATTTTATTTTAATGAATATTTACAGAGAAATTTAGATTTTCATTCATTCACTGTTATACATTTTACCCCCTTGCAACAATGAATGAATGAAAATCTAAATCCCCCTTCCTCAGATCACTTTTAAAAAAATGTTCAATATTGTTGCACAATTTCCTTCCTCCCCCTCCTGTCCTCTTTGCAATGTTCTATCTCTTATTCCGGGCTGTTGTCGTACATATAATTCCTAATCATACATTAATTTTAGACAGTTCTTTCTTTCATCTGTTTCAGTGGTGAACTTTCTAACAGGCTCTGGTAAGAGCTGTCATTATTATAAAATTACAATAATGTTTCGAATCAATTCTTTATCTGAACAAGCATGCCTTTGAGGCAAAGATGATGCAGCTTTGTCTCACATACTTTGGGCATGTGGCTAGGAGGGTTAATTTCTTGGAAAGAGATATTATACTTGGAAAGGTGGAGGGTCATCAAAAGAGAGGAAGACTCTCAACCAGCTGTGTTGACATAGCAATGGGTTTTGGTGTGTCAGAGATTTGTGAGGATGGCATGGGACAGAACAGTATTCAGAGCGGTTGTTCATAGAGATGCTATGCATCACACTCGACTCAGTGGCATCTAACAACTACAAGCATGCACTGTTTTTCCTAGGTGATGCTTTTTTAGGCACCGAGTTTGTCAAATAGCCTGGTGTTTTAGCTACAGTGTTATGGCAACTGGTATTTGTGAGCACATATTAAAGACTTATTTTTGTATTCTTTTTCCTTTTAAAAAAATATTGGTTTGCATATAATCATTCATATACATTATATTTTGTACTTTGTATTTTATACAATCATTAGTATACATTTTATTTTTATAATTAATTATCATTGTTCTATGCCCCTTATCATCTCCTTTTCTTTTTTGAGAATTAAGTGATAATTAAAGGAAAAGGAAGGAAAAAAATTTTAAAAGGGCTCTGTCCAGATAAATAATGTTGTAAATAATAATGTAATTAAATGTGGAAATATTTTTATAACAAAACTATTTTACTGTTAGACTTAATTTTTCTAAGTTCAATGATTTATTTATAGCAAACCTTTTCTAAAAAACACAAAAGGTGACTGTTTCACATAAACCTCATCTAATGGATGGCATCGGAACCAGATTGATTACATGTGTGGAAAAAATAGTAGAGAAGTATAATATCAAGAGTCAAAAGAAAGACAGGTTCTGACTGGAACAGGTCATCAGTTACTCATGTGCAAGTTCAAACTGAAGAAAAATTCGAAAGAGTCTGCAAAACCCAAAATTCAACCTCAAGTCTATCTTATCTGAATTTAAGAATCATCTCAAGAACGGATATAAGATATTGAACACCGATGATCAAAAACTAGAGGAATGTGGGAGGAAATCAAGGATATTATCCATGAATAGAGCAGAAGGACACTGTAAAGACAAAGAAGAAAATAGAACCAAAATATATTTCGGAAGAGACAATGAAAATTGCACTAGTCCATCAAGAAGCCAAAACAAAAGGAGGAGATGTGGAAGTAAAAGAGTTGAACAGAAGATTTTAAAAGAGCAACTAGAGAAGACAAAGCAACAGATTTACAACAAAATGTGCAAAGAGCAGGTGTGAGAGAATAAAAAGGGAAGAACTTGCTTGGGATTTCCCAAGTTGAAAGAATTCAGAAAACAATTCAAGCCTCTAGTTGCAATAATAAGAGATGCTGTGTGCAAAATCTTGAATGATAAGAAGATGGAAGGTATACATACACAGACTCTCTCTATAAAAAATAATTAGCTGACACTGGGAGATTTCAGGAAGTCCCATATGAACGAGAGCAAATGGTAATGAAAGACCTTTAAGCAGCACTGAAGTCACTGGCAAAAAAGAAAACCTCCAAGAATCAATAGAATACAAGTTGACTTATTTTAATTAACAGATGCAGCCCTAGACACACTCATAAGTCTATGCCAGGATATTTGGATGACAGCTGCCTAGCTTGGATGATCAAAAGAGGTTTCTTCCCATTCCTTTAAAAAGCAACCTAACAGAATGTGAAAATTGTCTAAAATTATAATTAATGCTACAGCAAACATTGCTGAGGATCATCAAACCCAGAAAAAAATAATACATTGATGGGAAATTGCTAGAAGTTCAAGCTGGATTTAGAAGAGGTCATGATACCAGGAATATCACTGCTAATGTCAGATAGATCCTGGCAGAAAACAGGAAATATCAAAAGAACATCTATTTGTGTTTTATTTACTATGCAAAGGCATTTGACACTGTGGATAATAACAAATTATGTGAACATTGAGAAGAATGGAAATTTCAGAACACTTACTTGTGCTCATGTGAAATCTATGCCTAGATCAAGAATTTGTTCTCTGTCCAGGGCAAGGGAACACCACATGGTTTAAAATCAGAATGGATGTGTGTCAGAGATGTATGTATCCTTTCTTTATATCTATTCAATCTGTATTCTGAGAAAATAATTTGCAAACCTGGACTCTATGAACAGGAATGAGGCATTAGGATCAGAGGAAGACTCATTAGCAATCTGCATTAAGTAGATGATACAACCTTGCTGACTTAAAGTGAGGAGGTCTTGAAATGCTTGCTGCAGAAGATCAAGTACTACAGGCTTTTGTATGAATTATATCCCAACATCAAGAAAACAAATGTCCTCATCATGAGACCAGCAGAAAACATCATGATAAGTTGGAAGAGGATTGAAGCTCTCAATTGTTTCATCTTGCTTGAATCAACATCCTTGGTATCAGCAGTAAGGACATAAGGAGACATATTACATTGAGCAAGTCTGCTGTTAGAGAACTCTGAAAAATTCTTAAGAGCAATGATGTCAGTTTGAATACAAGGTGCATTTGATTCAGGCCACAGTGTTTTTAAATCACCAGCTATACAACTGAAAGCTGGACAATAAATAAGGATGACAGAAGAAGAATTGATATCTTTGAGTTTTGGTGTTGGAGAAGAGTACTGAATATTCTATGGACTGCCAAAAGAACAAATAGATGTATTTTGGGAAAAGTGTAGTCAGATTGCTCCTTGGAGGCAAAGGTAGTGAGGCTTGGTCTCTCATTCTTAGGGCATGTTGCTAGGAGAGGGTCTTCCTTGAAAAGGGATGTTATGCTTAGAAAGACGGAAGATCAGTGAAAGACAGGAAGTCTTCAAATGAGGTGGATTGACACAGTGACTGCAGTGATGGGATCAAGTGTGTCAGAGATGATGAGCATGGCACGAGATATAGGACAAGGTTCAGGTCTGGTTTTCATAGGGTTGTACTTGGCTCAATGTTATCTAACAAGTTGTTCTTGACTCAGGGATACCTAACAACATTCCTGTATTCTAGGAAAGGAGCTCGGGTGGCCTAGTGGTGAGAAGCTGTGCTGCTGCCTGAAGGCATACAGGTTGAGGATACCAGCTTCTCCATGGGAGAAGGATGGGCAATCTCCTTCTGTGCGATTACCTGCTTCTGAAAACCCTCCAGAGTGTCACCTATGGGTCCCTGCTGACTCTACAGTACACAGCAGTCTAGGACATAGCACATATAAATAGTTCACACACTTATTTGCCACATATTAGTCTGATTAAAACTAATAATCAGTATTATTAAGGATTCTATAAGGTATGAAATGGGAGAAGGTCCATGGTGAGGGTAACACCATAAGTTACTGTGCTGGTTGACATCAACCCTCTGATGCCATTGCAAGCCATCAACCTTTTGGCTAACAGTTAGTCACTCAATAATTTGTACTTCTCAGATACTCCATTGGAGCAAGGATATCAGTTTAAAGACTATGATCCAAGCCATAACATTTTCAGTTGCTTCCTATGCACCTGAAAGTTGGACAGCGAATAAGGAAAACAGAAAAAGAATCAAGGCCTTTGAATTGTGGTGTTGGATAAGAGTATTGAATATTTCATGAACTGCAAAAAGGACAAACAAATCTTTCTTGGAGGAGGTGGAACCAGGGTGCTCCTTGTTGTTAACTGTTAGGTGCCCTCAAGTGAACTATGACTCATGCTGACCCTATAAACCTTGCCCTATCCTGTCCCGTCCTCATCATCTCTGCTATACTCAGGGTCCTTGTGTCACTGTGTCAATCCATCTTGTTGAGAGTCTTTTTCTCTTTCAGTGACCTTCCATCTTTCCAAGCTTGATGTCTTTTTCTAAGGACTGGAACTTCCTAACAACATGCCCAAAGTATGTGAGGCAAAGTTTCCTCACTGCTGCTTCTAAAGAGTGTTCCTTTGGCACCCTGGAGAGATCCTTGACAGCAGATTTTCCCAATGCAAAATGTCTTTTAATATCCTGGTTAATGGTATCAAGGGTGTTGTCTGTGATCCAAAATAAAATCATGGACAACTTTAATCTTTTCTCCATCTATCATGATATCATTTGCTGGCCCAGCAGTGAAATGTTTTCTTAATGTTAAGATGTAATCCCTAGTGAAGGCTATAGTCTTAGATTTTTCTTCAGCAAGCAACTTGAAATGGAAATTGTGACTTTGTTAGGTGAAGCTGTTAGGTGCTCTCCGGGTTGGTTCCAAATCAGTAATGCCACAGAATGAAATGCCCTGAAATGCTTGTTACTGAGTTTTCCCTTAGAGGCAAAGATAGTAAGACTGTGTTCCACATACTTTAGGCATGTTATTAGAAGAAGTCAGTCCTTGAAAAAATGGATGTCATGCTGGGGAAGATAGAGAGTCATTGAAAGAGAAGACTCTCAAGGAAATAGTTTAACACAGTGCCTGGAATAATGGGCTCAAATACGGCAGCGATTATGAAAATGACACAGGGTCGGGCAAGGCTCTGATCTATGTTCACATCTATGAACATAGTTGACAATGAATCATAGTCGACTTGATGGCACCTAACAACAACAACAACAACAACAACAACAACATATCTAGCACCTATAATTAAGAAGGTAAATTTTTTGAAATCATGAACCAATTTACCTATCCACCCACCCATCTATTTCTCCATCTTCTCATTGTAGCTGCTGTGGTGTCCATATTGGCTCCAAATCATCAGGATCCCATGTGCAACAGAATGAATCATGTCTCAATCTTGCATCATCCTCACAATTTCTGCTGTGTTTGAGCCTATTGTTGTAACCACAATTTCAATCTATCTTATAGAGTCTTCAATTTTTTTCGTTGGCCCCTGCTTGCCAAGCATGATAACCTCTAACAAAGAGCTTCTACTGAAGAGAATTCTGGTTGTTCTTTTTCCAAATCAACATGTTTGTTCTTTTGGCAATCCGTGGCACATTCAATATTCTTTTCTAATGCCACAAATCAAAGGCATCAATTCTTCAGACTTTCTTATTTGCAGCTTTTATAAGCATGTAAAGCCATTGAAAACACCTTGGCTTAAGTGCAACTTAGTCCTCCCTCAAAAGTGATATCTTTGCTTTTCAGCACTTTAAAGAGGCCCTTTGGCAGCAGATCTGTAATTCCTTCCTATTGGTATGAGTTAAAGTTTAACTTTATTTCACGTTTTTCCTTGCATAGAGCATATATTCATTTCCAGTTGTTGCTATAGAACATTACAAAAAATTAAGTGATTTAAGATGACACAAGTTTATTATTTTATATCTCTGAAAGTTATAAATTAGTAGTGGGTATAATCCGACCAAATCAAGGTACCAGCTTGCAATATTTCTTGCATTCTCTAAGAACCTATTTTCTTGACATTTCCAATTTCTACAAACTTCACACAGCCTTTGGATTTAAACCTTTCTCTTTCATCTTCAAAGCAGGCTAGTGTGATCAAGTTCTCACATAGTAGCATCCTGATCTCCTCTTTTGCCCCACTCTTCCACATCTTAAAGTCTTTGTAATTACCTTCAGCCAATCATAAGAATCCAAGATTAACTCTAGTAACATTAATTCCAGCTGTTAGATGAATTATTTTGGGCTATGTAATCTATCTTATTCATAGATTCTCAGAATTAGGATGTGCCACCTTTGAAGGACCATACTATGCCTACATGTTATAACCAGTTTGTCATGTTGTTGCTGTTGTTGTTATGTGCCATCGAGTCATTTGTGACTCACAGCGACCCTATGTACAAGAGTCCTAAATGCCGTTCTATCCTGTGCCAACCTCGCTTTCTCAAACACATTCATTCCCACCACTCCACTCACAGAATCAATCCATCTCAT
>NW_006399768.1:22957553-22959115 GCF_000299155.1 Elephantulus edwardii | reverse complement strand
TGGATAATTTTCTTGATATCCTTCCAGAGCTCATTTGGTCTACACTCATTGGTGCTCGAGGCCTCAAACCTGTTCGTGAGATGGTTTTGAAATTAGAGTGGGACAGACTTAAGGTCACATCTTGGTTCCGTGGACTTGATTTAATTTTCCTCAACTTCAGCTTGAATTTGCATATGAGTAGTTGGTGGTCTGTCCCACAATCAGCACCCGGCCTGGTTTTCACTGCTGATATTGAGTTTCTCCAGTGAATCTTTCCACAAATGTAATCGATTTAATTCCTATGCATACTATCAGGTGAAATCCATGTGTATCGCCTATGTTTATGTTTCTTATAAAAGGTATTTGCAATGAATAAACTATTGACTATGCAGAACTTAAGCTATAGCTTGGACAGCTATAGTTCGGTCTTCTGAGGATTGGAGGGTTTCTTGTTTCATATAGTGTGTTCTGGTGACATAGTCTGTAAGGAGTTGCACTGCTCATTCAGAGGCTGTCTCTATCTGGTGGTTTAAATCTGTCATTGACTCCACGAGAAATATAGGCGATCCATTCTGATGTGACTTATAGCCTCAGGAATCCAATAGAGGATCAGCTATCCTTCAGTTACATCTCAGTAGAATGAGTTTATGAGAGTTTTTTGTTTCAACTATTTGGAATGATAATGTTCCTTATGATAAACCCCTTTACTTCTTTGTTACTGTTGTTGTGGTGGTTATGTGCTTTCGAGTTGACTATGATTCATAGTGACCCTCTGCAAATAGTTCTGAACTCTGCTCTATCCTGAGCCAATCTCACTGTCTCCAAATCACCTAACCTCATAACCCAAGTTATTGTGTCATTTCATCTCATCTGGGGTCTTCCTCTCTTCATCTTCCTCTTCATCTGGCACTATCCCTCAAGCCTCCCAAACATGTTATCCTTCTCCAAAAATTGGTCCCTCTTGGCTACATGCCCAAAGTATGTACGATGAAGTCTCAAAATCCTTGCCTCTAAGGAGCAGCTCGGTTTCATCCGCTTCAGGACAGACAAGTTAGCTATCTTGATAATTCATGCTGTGTTCAATATTCTTTTCAAACATCACAACTCAAAGGCATCAATTATTCTTCTGTCATCCTTGGTCATTGTCCAGCTCTCTGATGCATAGCAAGTAATTACAAAGACCATGGCCTGGATCAGGCACACCTTAGTATCTAGACTGACATCCTTGCTCTTCAGCACTCTGGAGAGGTTTCTAACTACAGACTAACCCCTAATGTAATTAAATCTTTTGATTTCTTGACTGCTGGTGCCAAGAGTGTTGGTTGTTGAGTGAAACAACATGAAATTGTTAATAATCTCAATACCTTTTCCGTCTATCATGATGTTGCCAGTTGGCCCAGGGGTGAGAATCTCTGTTTTCTTGATGTTGCAAACTTTAGTCCTTGACCCTCTGCATCAGATGCTTCAGGTTCTCGTCAGTTTCAGAAAGCAAGTTTGAGTCATCTGTATAACACAGGTTGTTGTTGAGTTTCCCTCCAATTCCTCCTCATAAAGTCCAGCCTTTTGAATGATCTGTTCTGCAT
>NW_006399768.1:22955605-22956688 GCF_000299155.1 Elephantulus edwardii | reverse complement strand
GTCCTCCAGATTTCTTGGCATAGCCTGGTGAGCACTTACATGGCTGCATCTGTTTGTTGAAATATGCCAGTTCCTGGGGCCTTGTTTATTGCTAATTCCTTGAGAGCAGCTTAGGCTTCCTCCTTCATCACCATTCCCCTTGAACATAAGTTGTTTTCAGGCAGTTCTTTTTGGTACAGTGACTCCATCCATCTTATTTTTTTCTTTTTCAATTTTTTAAATTGAGATTTTAATGAAAGATTATAGAGAACTTGGATTTCCATTCATTCATTGTTGCACATTTTCCTCCCTGCCCACCCTTCCCCCTATCCATTTTATTTTGGTGCTTCCTGGGACATTCCATATTCTACCACAGCATTCATAAGTATTGCAACTCAAGGCTTGAATTTTTTCTTCAGTTCCTTCAGTTTAAGAAATGCCGAGTGAGTTCAACCTTTTTTATTTTCTGACTCCAGCTCTTTGCACAGTTCTTTTTAATACTTTGCCTTGTGTTCTCGAGCTGCCCTTTGAAACCTTCTGTTCAACTCCTTAACTTGTTGGTTTCTTCTCTATATTTGGTTTCTATTATTATTATTTGGTTTCTTAACACTCTAGTGCAATGTTCGGAGTCTCTACAGATACCCATCTTGGTCTGTTCTGTCTTTGTAATGACCTTTTGAATTCTTCATGGATAATATTCTTGATATCCTCTCACAGCTCATCTAGCCTTTGCTCATTAATGTTCAAGGCCTCAAATCTGTTCCTGAAATGGTTTTTCAATTCATGTGGCATAGACTCATGGTCAAATTTTGGTTGTTGTGGGTTTGATTTCATTTTTTTTTTTAGCTTTAGTTTGAACTTGCATATGAGTAGTTGATGGTCTGTTCCATAATCAGCACCTGGTCTAGTTTTTACAGTTGATTTTGAGCTTCTCTAACAATTCTTTCCACAGATGTAGTCAGTCTGAATCCTGTGCAGACTATCATGTAAAGTCCATGTATATAGGTGCCATTTGTGTTTCTTACAAAAGGTATTTGCAATGAATAAATCATTGACTGTAAAAAATTCTATCATTTTTTATCCACCCTCATTTCTGTCACCCAG
>NW_006399768.1:22924919-22955210 GCF_000299155.1 Elephantulus edwardii | reverse complement strand
CCTTCAATACTACTTTTTAATCTCATTTAGTGATGCTGAGATAAACTCTCACAATAGGCCATTAAAGCTGACATTATCAGCCCAATTTATAGTGAATAAACTTAGAAAATTATGTGCACTAATAATAATACCTAATAATGCTTATTTTCAAGTTTCAAAGAGATATGTATATGTGTTTATGTCAAAGCATACTCACCACTAGATAGTAATGGAGAAAAGATTGAAGTTGTCTACAATTTCATTTTACTTGGACCCACAATCAATACCCATGGTAGCGGCAGCCAAGAAATCAAACCATGTGTTGTGTTGGGAGGAAAATCTGTTGTCAAGCACCTTTAAAAAAGTGCTAAATAACGAGGATGCTAGTTTAAAGATCTACATGCCCCTAATGCAAGACATGGCATTTTTTTCTCTTCTTTTCTTTTCTTTTTTAACAAAACAAGTGAAAAAGTTTCATTAAGGCAGTAAGAAAGGGGTATAGCTAGTGAAAGGTGGACCACGTGAAAACTTTAAAGTGAAAAGTAAAGGGAAAGGGGTAAAGGACACCAGGGAAGACAGGGATGAAACCAGACCTTAAAGTCAACGGAAAAGGAGAGAAAGAGAGTAAGCCATGGCATTTTTAATTACTCCCTATCTATCTAGAAATTTGACAATGAATAAGGAACAGTCATGAAAAAATCCGTGACTTTGGACTGTAGTGCTGACAAAAATTATTGATTAAATCATGATTTGCCAAATGAGAAGACAAATCTGTCTTGGAGGAGTGCAATCAGGGTAGGGTGCTCCTTAGAGGCAAGGAAGATAGAACTTGGTCTCACGTATTTTGGTGAGCATGTTGTCAGGATGGGCCAGTCCTTGGAAAAAGAAATCATGCTGAGAAAGGTAAACAGTCAGTGAAAGAGATGAAGATCCTTGTTGAGATGAATTGACACAGTGATTATAACAATGAGCTGCATCACGGAAGAGATGACAGGGATGGTATAGGAAGGCAAAGTTCAAATCTGTTGTTCACAGCATTGCTATGGAACTTAACAACAACATATGCTATGCTTACTTTTAATATTTATTTTCATTTACATATAGAAGATATGTATAAATATTTATATAAATTTGTATATTTAACATAAATAAGTGTATATTGTTGACAGTTTCAGTCTCTTCTCCATTCCTCACGATGTTGCCAATCGGTCTGGTGGTAAGAATATTAATTTTCTATGGCATTGAGATGCAATCCATATTGAAGGCTGCATTCCTTGATTTTCTGCAGCAAGTGCTTGACGTCCTCTTCACTTTCAGCAAACAAGTTTGTGCTGTCTACATAACACAGGTTATTAATTAGTCTCCCTCCAATCCTGATGCCACACACCTCTTATTAGAATCCAGCTTCTCAAATAATTTGCTGTGCGTGCAGATTAAATAGGTATGGAGAAAGAATACAACCCTAACACTCTCCTTTCTTAATTTTAAACCATGCAGTGTTCCTCTACTCTGTTCGCACAACAGCGTCCTGGTCCAGTTATAGGTTTCCCATGAGAACAATTAAATGCTCTGGGATTCCCATTCTTCTCAATGACAGCCACAACTTGTTATGATTCTCACAATCAAATACCTTTGCATAAAGCACAAACAGACATTTTTCGGTTATTCTTTGCTTTCAGCCAGGATCCATATGACATCAACAATGATGTCCCTGGTACCACAACCTCTTCTAAATCATGCTTGAAAACTTGAAACTATGGATCCACAATTAACACTCTTAGTACTAGCAAGGAAAAAAATAGGAGACACATTGCACTAGGAAAATCTGCAGTTAGGAAATTCTGCAAATTATTGAGGAGTAATGATGTCAGTTTGAGGACTAAAGTACATCTTATTCAGACAATAATCTTTCTGATCACTTGTTATGCTTCTGAGAGCTGGACAGTGAATAAAGATGTCAGAAGAAGAACTGATGTCTTTGAGCTGTGGTGTTGGAGAAGAGCGCTGAACCTCCCATGGACAGCCAAAAGAACAGACAGATATGTCTTAGAGATGATGCAGCTGGAGTGCTCTTTGGAAGAAAGAATGATGAGGCTTTGCCTCACGTACTTTGTACATGTTGCTAGGAAGGACTACTCCTTGCAGAATGACATGATGGGAAGAGTGGAAGGCTGGCTAAGGAAAGAAAGACCCTTAACAGGAAGGATTGACCAGGTAACTGCTGCAAAGGGCTCTTGTGTGTTAGGAAGTGTGAGGATGGTACAGAATAGAACAGGGTTCAGATATTTTGTTCAAAGGTTTACTAATGAGTCATACTCGACTTGATGGCACCTAACAACAAAAATAAACAACATCAAATGTATATTATTTTTTATATTTGCATAATGGGTGAGCATATACATAGATATTTATGAATGAATATATACATATATATTAATTCATTGATTCTGTAAAAGTGTTACATTTCTAGGTGCTAAACGATAAAGATTCCCTTGCTGCTTTGTCGTCATTAGGTGCTGTTGAGTTGAGTCTGACTCGTAGTGACTCTATGCACAGCTGGCCTGCACCCTGCCCTATCCTGTGTCATCCTCCTCATCTCTGACACACGAGTGCCCAATCCTGCAGTCACTTTGTCAATCCATCTCATTAGGGGTCTTTCTCTCATTTGCTGACTATCTTTCCAGGCACGATGTCCCTTTCCAAAGAATAAATTTGCCGCTTTTAAAAATCTTTGTCCAGCTTTTTAAAACTTGCTTCAGAATCTGTGAAAGCTCGATTGGAAAAATGAGGTCTCTGCTCTCTGGTGGAATCTGAAGGCCTGATCTAAGCTGCAAAGGAGGATAAAACATGGTCTCTCCCCCTATATCTGGAAGCCTGTTTGAGTTGGATCTGCTTCCTGGACCAGGAGACCCTCCTGGAAGAGCTTCAAACATCTGAACTGGAGCCTTCTGATTCTGTAGCTGCCATGTTTTCTAGACCAGTTTGAGTTGGGACCCAAAATCTTGTCTCTGGGGGATACCTTTTTGTTTTACCAGTTTTAAGAAGTGTGATTAGAGCTTCTATTCCTCTATAATTTCAAATACTGGAGAAGTTGGTGATAGCCTTGCCATATTTGGCTTTGTAACTGCCATTCTGGTTACAGAAGAATCACCAGTCACTCTCTGTCCCCCAGCAAGACGTTACCTCTGCTTGTGGTACCTTCTCGTTCTTTTCCCTTTTTCATGTGTTGAATAAAATTTAATATTTAGCTTTTAAAAAAAATTGTCCACTAGAGGGCGATAACTCTTTGAAGAACTGACACCACGCTCCTGCTTTTTAAAATAGATATGTCATTAAGAGCTATCAAGTCACTTTTAACTCAGTTACCCTATAGGCTGTTTATGCTTTGAAATTATGTCCATGTCCAGGGATGACCTAAGAAGTTGACAAGTGAAGGGGTTGATTCCTGCACCTACTTTTCAATGCAATGCAGCCTTCAATGAATAACTTCTCATTACCATCATGATTTATGCATGTAGATGCACCAAGAGTCCTTTTAACCTAGTCACTGGCAGTTGAATGTTTATTTTAAAATAATTTGCTTTTTCTCCTTGAAGACACGCTACGAGCTAAAAAAATGTAATCAATCATCAGAAATGATGCTTTACAACATCTTAAAAATTCAAAGTCTACTACAAATGTTGCCACATAGGGTCTATGAAAGTGGTCATTGACAACCCCAACAAGCTCTGCTGCCACTGTGTATTATCTAACTAGTAACATTCTGAATTGGAAATGAAAGTGTACTTTATATTAGATATTTCTGGACTCTCGAACATAAGATTTGCTCCTGCTAGCCCACAGATTAAAATATGCAACCTCTCCAGTAAATTGAGCATTTCTACCAGCTTTTGCATTCAAGATGCATTAATGATGACCGGGCGGCTCCTTGGAGGAAAGGATTCTGAGGCTCCGTCTAACATACTTTGGACATGTTGTGAGGAGAGACCGGTCCTTGGAGAAGGACATCATGCTTGGGAGGGTGGAGGGACAGCGCAGGAGAGGAAGGCCCTCTATGAGGTGGATTGATTCAGTGACTGGGATAATTGGGATGCGAGTGTCAGAGACAGTGCGATTGGCACAGGACAGAGCGGAGTTTAGGGCTGTTGTACATAGGGTCGCTATGAGTTGCAGGCGACTTGACGGCACATAACAACAACAGCAACATAGTCCAAAAGTTGGAAGTAAAGAAGAAAGACTGTTAGTCAGAAAAGGGAGAGGGGAGGGGTTTGTGCGGGGAGAAGGGTGCAACAATAAATGAATGGATTCCCAAAATCTCTGTAGATGTTCATTGAAATGAAAAATAAATAAACTAAATTAATTATAAAAAAGAAATTATGGAGATTGAATGATTGAATTTTGTACAACCAATTATTTATTTATTGCAAACACCTTTTTATGAAAAATGTGAATGGTGTTGGTACATATAGACTGTTGAACACAGGAATGAGATTGACTACAGATCAGAAGACATATTGATTAGATTGGGCAATTCAGTTTTCAGAGACCTCTCCAAATTACCAAGGAGTAATCCTCATTTGAAGACTAAAGTGTGCCTTATTCAGGCCATTTTTTTTCCCATCACTTGCTCTTCTGCTGAAAGGTGGACAATGAATAAGAATTAAAGAAAAAAAACTGAAGGCTTTGAGTTGTGGTATTGGAGAAGAGTACTAGATATCCCATGGACGGTCAAAAGAACAAACAGATACGTCTTAGAAAAAGTGCAGCCAAAATACTCCTTAGAGTCATAGATGACAAAGCTTAGTCTTCACATATTTTAAACATGTTGCTAGGTCTTTGGAGAAAGGCATCATGCTTGGAATGGTGGAGAGTTAGTGAAAGAGAAAAATCCTCAACAAAGTGGACTGACATAGTGACTGCAGCAATGGACTCAGGTCTGTCAGAGTTGATGAGGATGGTATAGGACAGAGTTCAGATCTGTTGTTATAAGGTCACTATGAGTCATACTCAACTTGATGGTACCTAACAACAACTTTGAGTCCTATTTCCCCCCCTCCTAATGCAGACTTTATTTATAAGAAACAAGGAATTGGATATTTTATGAGACTGTTGTTGTAATGTGCCATTGAGTCATCAATGACTCATAGTGAACCTATGCACAACAGTTCTGAATCCTGCCCTATTGTAAGCCTATGTCACTGTCTCTGTCACACCCACCCCCATTGCCCCAGACATTGAATCAATTAACCTCATCAGGGGTCTTCCTCTCCTGTGCTGTCCCTCCAACCTTCCAAGCAGGATGCTTTCTCCAAGGACTGGTCCCTCCTGGCAACATGCCCAAAGTATGTCAAACAAAGCTACAAAATCTTTGCCTGTAAGGAGCAACTTGGTTTCACCCTATCCAGGACAGACCTGTTGATTCTTTCTGGTCCATTCTCTCACAACAGAGAGTCATATTTTTAGACTATATGTTATAAAATTTAACATAAGTGTTCACTTTCAAAAATAATAGTAAGCACTCTAGAATTTTTCAACTCAGAATGTTGTACTATATCTTGGTTTTACTTTCAGCCTTATCATATTAAACTTATTATTTTTTTTCTATCCAATGTTCTTTCAATTTAGCTTCATAGTTAGAGTTTTCTTTGTTCTTCATTCTTCCTTGCACCTTAAATCTTCTGACTGGACTAACTTGCATCATGCCTAAAGCTCACCTTGTACAGTTTCTTTCTTCTTTGATAAGTCCCATAGGGAAAACTCTCACTCTCAGTGTTTATCTGAAAATGTTTTATTTTGCTCTCACTATTAAAAGTATCTTCCCCTAAGCACACAATTCTAGGTTTACCATTATTTTTTTATTTAGTATCATTGTCTTGTGGCTTTCAGTGAGCTCTTAAGAAGTAATTTGTTTTTCCAAATTTTGTTTCTGCTAAATAATCTCTATTTGCATCATTCCAGCTTAATTTTTTCCCCTTTTATTTTTAGTGTTATGTCTCTAAACTCTACAAAAGTATGGAAATTATGTTAGTTATAGAATGGAATTCAGGTCTTTTGTGCAAAGCTTACTCTGAGTTGCATTTGACTAGATGACACTTAACCACTGTTAAAAGAGACTAGTTTTGTTATATCAGTAGGAACACTCTTCCACTCTGTGCATCACTCTTTGTCAATGCGCTGTATGAATTAACCTGGGTTTGCTGTGATGCTGAACCTTGTGCCACTGGGGTATCAAATACCAGAATGTTTTCCCAATATGGACAGTGTTTGGTGGAGCTCCCAGTGGTAAAACAGGTTTGGAAGCAGGAGCGACATCCACTTCCTAAACTGCATGCACCTAGAAACTCTATGAACTTGGAGAAACGATGACAGTTTTGGAAAGGCAAGGTCTTTTGTTCATAGAGTTGTGCTTGACTCAATGGCATTCAACAACAACAACAATTTCACTATGACCTATCTGAATGACTATTACTTTTTTTCTTTTGATACTTATTATTTTAGCTGAATAGAGGCATTATTTTTCATTCATTTTAGGAAATTCTTATCTATTGTCTTTTTAAACATCACCTTGCTCTATTTTGTCCATTTGAGAATCCTGTTTAAATGTTGCTAAGACACTACTGCACCTACTGCAACTAAGTCAGTCTAGAAATTAAGATGTGTCTGATCCAGGCCATGGTCCATGCAATCACTCACTAAGCATCAGAGAGATGGATAATGACTAAAGATTACAGAAGAAGAATCGATGCCTTCAAATTGTGGTGCTAGAGAAGAATCTGGAACATACCATGGACTGCCAAGAAAACAAATAGATCTATCTTGGAGAGAGTGAAACCAAATTTCTTCTTGGAGGCTAGGATTTTGAAGCTCTGTCTCATATACATTGGGCATGTGGCCAGGAGAGACAAGTCCTTGGAGGACATCATGCTTGGAAGGGTAGAGAGACAGTGCAGGAGAGAAAGACCCTGGATGAGATGGATTGATACAGTGACTGGGGCAATGGGGGTTGGTGTGTTGGAATTAGTGAGACTGGCTCAGGACAGAACAGAGTTCAGACCTACTGCATGTAAGGTTGTTATCCATTGCAAGCAACTCAACGGCACATAACAACAAGACACTACGAGTGTATTCTCCAAGTCTCTTAAGACTAGTTTCTTTTCTATATCTCCATCTTATAAATTTTGTGTAAGTTTCCATTTCAGAAAAAAACATGCAATTTTTCATATAAGGAAAATCATAATGATATTACTTATAGCCTTCCCTAGCTTTTAATTTTATCCTTTATCAAGAACTTTTAAAAAATCTTACATTGTGTTAATTTTGTTAATTCCAGATTTCTATTAGAATTTTTTCCAAATCTCTTTTGAAGGAAATAGCAAAAAAATAAGGCCCCAGGAATTGATGGTATACCAATTGTCGAATTTCAGCTAACAGATGCTGCCCTGGATGTGCTCACCAAGTTGTGCCAAGAAATCTGGAGAACACTCACTTGGACAACTGACTGGAAGAGATCAATATTTGTTCCCATTCCAAGAAGAGTGACCCAACAGAGTGTGGAAACTATAGAACAATAACACTGATTTCACATGCAAGCAAGATTCTGTTGAAGATTATATAAAAACGACTGGAACAGTACATCAACAGAGACCTGAGAGAAGTCCAAGCTGGGTTTAGAAGGGGTCGTGGTACTAGGGATATTGTTGCTGATGTTAGATGGATCTTAGTTAAAAGCAGGGAATACCAGAGGAATGTCTATCTGTGTTTCATTGATTATGCAAAGGCGTTTGACTGTGTGGATCATAAAAAAACTGTGGCTGACTCTGAGAAGAATGGGAATCCCAGAACACTTGATCGTGCTAATGCAAAATCTATGCTTGGACCAGGAAGCAGTCGTTAGAACAGACCAAGGAAACACTGCATGGTTCAAAATTGGGAAGGGTGTACACCAGGGATGTGTCCGATCTCCATACCTTTTCAACCTGTATGCAGAGCAGATTATCCAAGAGGCTGGGCTCTATGAGGAGAAATGTGGTGTCAGGATTGGTGGAAGATATATCAACAATCTGTGTTACGAAGATGACAAAACCCTGCTTGATGAAACAGAGGAAGACCTGAAGCACTTGCTGCAAAGGATCTTGCTGACTGGAAAGACCTATTATTTATTCCTATTCCAAAGAAGGGAAAGTGTGGAAACTATAGAACAGTATCATTGATTTCACAGGCAAGCAAGATTCTACTGAAGATTGTCCAAAAATGACTGGAACAGTACAGCAGCAGAGAGCTGCCAGATACCTCGATATTTAGGCTCAATATCAAGAACAAAGATTCTCACCACTGGACCAATTGGCAGTATCAAGATGGATGGTGAAGAGACTGTTATGCATCAGAGAGTTGGACAATGACTAGGGAGAAGAGAAGGAGAATTGATGCTTTTGAGCTGCGGTGCTGGAGAAGAGTATTGAATGTACCATGGACTGCTAAGAAAACAAACAGATTCATCCTAGAGAGGGTTAAACCAGGCAGCTCCTTGGATCCAAGATTGCTGAGGCTTCATCTGACATACGTTGGACATGTTGTAAGGAGGAACCGGTCCTTGGAGAGTGATATCATGCTTGTTAGGGTGGAGGGACAGTGCAGAAGGGGAAGGTCCTCTATGAGGTGGGTTGATTCAGTGACTGGGTTACTTGGGGTGGGTGTGTCAGAGACAGTGCGATTGGCACAGGACAGAGCAGGGTTTAGGGCTGTTGTACGTAGGGTCGCTATGAGTCGCAAGCGGCTTGATGGCACATAACAACAACAACAACAACCTTTTGTTATCCAATAATTTGAGTTTTCTTTCTTTGGTATTGACTTCTTCAAATATCTGACTAAGGTTTTGAATGAAGGAGAAGTTTTTACAAGGGGTTTGCATCAATGCGTGACAGCATGGTTCAGTCTAGGCAAATAGTAGCAACTAAGTTACTATAATTTACAAAGGATGCAAACCAAGAAAAAGAAAAAATTCAATCTTGTAGAGTTCCTGGGTACATACAATCTGCCAACATTTTAATTAGCAACTTGAGCCAACTGGGGATTAAACCACTACCAGTGAATTGGTCCTGATTTATAACCATTATGTAGGACAGAGTAGAACTGCCAAATGGGTGCCTTAAAGCTGCAAATCTTTATGGAAGCAGATCTTCTTCCCTTCGAATGACTAGTGGTTTTGAACCACCGACATTTTGGTTAGCAGCCAAATTTGTTAACCACTGCACAACCAGTGCTCTTCCACTGGTGCTAAAAGGACTGGAGTTGTGTCATGGAGTCAGTTCATGGTACTAGGGATATTGTAGCTGATGTTAGATGGATCTTGGCTGAAAGCAGGGAATACCAGAAGAATGTCTATCTGTGTTTCATTGATTATACGAAGGCGTTTGACTGTGTGGATCATAACAAACTGTGGCTGACTCTGAGAAGAATGGGAATCACAGAACATTTAATTGTGCTAATACGAAACCTATACTTGGACCAAGAGGCAGTCGTCAGAACAGAGCAGGGTAACACTGAGTGGTTCAAAATTGGGAAGGGTGTACGCCAGGGATGTATCCTATCTCCATACCTTTTCAACCTGTATGCAGAGCAGATTATTCAAGAGGCTGGGCTCTATCAGGAGAAGTGTGGCATCAGGATCGGTGGAAGATCTATTAACGGATGACACAACTCTGCTTGCTGAAACTGAGGGGGCCCTCATGCCCTTGCTGCAGCTGGTCAAGGACTGCAGCCTTCAGTATGGACTGAGGCTCACTGTCAAGAAGAAAAAGATTCTCACCACTGGACCAACTGGTAGCATCAGGATGGATAGTGAAGAGATTGAGATTGTCCACAGCTTCAGTTTGCTCTGCTCCACAGTCAACACTCTTGGCGGCAGCAGCCAGGAAATCCACAAACGTATTGCGATGGGAAAGTCTGCTGTTAGGGACCTCTCTAAAGTACTCAAGAGCAACGGTGTCTCTCTGGAGACTAAGGTGCGCCTGATACAGTCGATGGTCTTTGCAATCTCTTGTTATGCATCAGAGAGTTGGACAATTACTATGGAGGATAGAAGGAGAATTGATGCCTTTGAGCTGTGGTGCTGGAGAAGAGTATTGAATGTACCATGGACTGCCAGGAAAACAAACAGATTCATCCTGGAGAGGGTTAAATCAGGCTACTCCTTGGAGGCAAGGATTCTGGGGCTTCGTCTGACATACTTTAGACATGTTGTAAGGAGGGAGAGGTCCTTGGAGAGGGATGTCATGCTTGGGAGGGTGGAGGGACAGCGCAGGAGGGGAAGGCCTTCTATGAGGTGGATTGATTCAGTGACTGGGGTAATCGGGATGGGAGTGTCAGAGACAGTGCGATTGGCACAAGATAGTCCAGAGTTAGGGCTCTTGTACATAGGTTTGCTATGAGTCCCAAGCGATTTGAAGGCACATGACAACAACAACGATTATAGTCACTGTGTTAATCTATCTTATTAAAAGAGGTTTTTTTTTTCTCTTTGACACTTTACTTTTCCAAGAATAATGTCTTTTTCCGTGCTCTGGTCCCTTTTGACAACAGGCATAAAATATGTGAGGCAAATTCTCACCATCCTGGTCTCTAAGGGGCATCCTGACCTAAGAACAGGTTTTTTGTTCTTTCAAGCAAGCCATGGTGATTTCCATTTCTTCACCAATAGCACATTTCTAAAGCAGAAATTCTTCCTCAGTGTTCCTTATTTATTTTGCAATTTTCACATAAAGGAGTTCTGGTGGCATAGTCTGCAGTGTGTAGACCCAAAGACTCTGCATCTCACAGTTTGAATCCACCAGTGACTCTTCTGAAGAAAGATGGACAGTCTCCTCCTGTTAAGATTTACAGGATTTGGAAAACAAAGATGAGTCGCAGATTTGTCCAGTAGCAAATATTGTTTGATATATCGACTCCTCCTTCTATGGGTTTTGATTGTGATTCCGAGTCAAGGAAATCATCGACAACTCCAGTCTTTTATCCATCTATGATGATGATACTTCATGGTCCTGTTATGATGATTTCCATTTCCTATTTGTTAAGAGTACACATTGAAGGCTGAAGTCTTTGATCTTCTTCAGTAAGTGCTTCAAGTCTTCTTGTCCTTCAGTACTCAAGGTAATGTCATCTGTATAAAACAGGTTGTTAATGAGTCTTCTTCTAATCCTCATGCTGTTGTTGTTATGTGCCATTGATTTGCGTGCAACTCATAGTGACCCTATGTACAATGTCCTAAACTGTGCTCTATTCTGTGCCAATTCTACTGTCTCTGACACATCTACCCCCACCCCATTACCCCAGGCACTGAATCAATCCAGCTCATCCAAAGTCTTCCTCTCTTGCACTGTCCCTCCACACTTCCAAGCATGACATCTCTCTCCAAGGACTTGCACCTCCTTGCAATGTGTCCAGAGTATGTCAGATGAAGGCTCAGAATCCTTGCCTCCATGTAGCAACCTGGTCTTACCTTCTCCAGGATGAACCTATTCATTCTCTTAGCAGTCCATGGTATATTCAGTGCTCTTCTACAACATCACAGCTCAAAGGCATCAATTCTCCTTATATCCTCCCTAGTCATTTTCCAGCTCTCTGATGGATAACAAGTGATTGCAAAGACCATAATATCAGGTTCTATTAGGCGCACTTTAGTATTCAGACTGACATCACTGCTCTTCAGTACTCTGGAGAGGTCTCTAAAAAGCAGACTCCCAAATGCAATTCATCTTTTAATTTCCTGGCTGCTGTTGCTAAGAGTATTGATTGTGGAGGCAAGTAAACTAAAGCTGTTAACAATCTCAATCTCTTCACCATCCATCTCAATGCTGCCAATTGGCCCAGTGGTGAGAATCTTCGTTTTCTTGATGTTGAGCTTCAATTTATATTGAAGGCTACATTCCTTGACTTTCTACAGCAAGTGCTTCAGGTCCTCCTTAACTTCAGCAAGCAGGGTTGTGTCATCTGCATAACGCAGATTGTTGATGTGTCCTCCTCCAATTCTGATGCCACATTTCTCCTCATAGAGCCCAGCCTCCTGGCTAATCTGTTCTGCATATAGATCTAAAAGGAATAGAAAATGGGACACATCTCTGGTATACACCCTTCCCAGTTTTGAACCATGCAGTGTTCCCTTGCTCTGCTCTGACAATTGCCTCCTGGTCTAAGCACAGGTTTTGCATAAGCACAATCAAGTGTTCCAGGATTCTCCTTATTCTTAGAGTTAGACACAGTTTGTTGTGGTCCACACAGTCAAAAACTTTTGCGTAGCCAATGAAACACAGACATTCCTCTGATATTCAGCCATCTAACATTAGCTATAATATTGCTCATACCACAGCTCTTCTAAACCCAGCTTGCACTGTGGAAGTTCTCTGTTGATGTGCTGTTCCAGTCACTTTTGGATAATCTGTAGCAGGATCTTTCCTGAAGGTGATATTAATGATATTGTTTGATGATTTTTCCACTGTCAGATCACCTTTCTTTACAATGGGAACAAAAATAGATCTCTTCTAGTCAGTTGGCCATGTGGTTGTCCTCCAGATTTCCTGGAACAACATGGTAAGCACATGTAGTGCAACATCTGTTTGTTGAAAAATATCAGTTGGTATACTGTCAATTTCTGGGGCCTTGATTTTTGCCAATTCTTTCGGAGTGGCTTGAACTTCTTCGTTCATCACCACAGGGTCCTGCTCATATGTTGTTTCATGGAATTCTTCTGTGTTTGCCAATTTTTTTTGGTACAATGACTATCTATACTCTTTCCATTCTCTCTTAATGCCTTCTGAATCATTTAACATTCTACTCAAAGCATCCTTAAGTATTGTAACTCAAGGCTTGAATTTGTTCTACAGTTCCTTCAGTTTAAGAAATGCTGAGCGAGTTAAGCTCCTTTGATTTTCTGACTCCAGCTCCTTGCACATTTCATTGTAATACTTTGTCTTCCCACGCTGCCTTTTGAAATATTCTGTTCTGCTCCCTAATTTCTTTATTTCTTACCTTTGCTTTGGATTCTCAGTGCTCTAGTGCAATATTCAGAGCCTCATCTGACATGCATCTTGGTCTTTTTTTCTTCCTCTGTCTTTGTAATGACCTTTGCATTCTTCATGGATATATTTTTTATATCCTCCCATAGCTTATCTGGTCTTCGCTCATCAGTGTTCAAGGCCTCAAACCTGTTCCTGAGATGGTGTTGAAATTCATGTGGGATAGACTCAAGGTCATGTTTTGGTTTCCGTGGATCTGATTTGATTTTCCTCAGCTTCAGCTTGAACTTGCGAGTAGTTGGTGGTCTGTTCCACAATCAGTACCTGGCCCAGTTTTCACAGCTAATATAGAGCTTCTCCAGTGTTTTTTTCCACAGAGATAATTGATCTGAATTCTATGCATACCATCAGGTGAAATCCACGTATATAGCCTGCACTTGTGTTTTTTATAAAACATATTTGCAATGAATAAGTCATTGATTGGGCAAAATTTTATCAATCTCCAGCTTCATTTCTGCCACCAAGTCCGTGTTTTCCAACTACTGATCCTTCTCATCTGTTCTCAACTTTTGCATTCCAGTCACCCATTATTATTAATGCATGATGATTGCATGTTCGATTGATCTCTGACTGCAAAAGTTGGTAGAAATCTTCTATTTCCTCTTCTTTGCCTCTGGTACCATATATTTTCCACATAGAAAAAAGTTGTCTGACTTTTTCAAATTATTTGAACATCATGCTTGTTGAGTAGGTATGGCCAATACAGTCTTGATGCACATTTTATCTAATTTAAAACTATAAAATACTCCCTTGTTTTATCAGAAAGACTGCTTCCTGGTTCATGTACAGATTTCACATAAACATTCTTAAGTGTTCTGGGATTCCAAATTTTCTCAGTATTAATAATTACTTATTATGAATTATTGAATATCTTCTTTTCATTAATAAAACACAAGTAAACATTTCTCTGGGATTCTCTACTTTGAGCCAAGATCCCCTTGACATCAGCAACGATCCCTTGTTGCACTAGCCACTTCTCAGTCCAGCTTGAATTTCTAGCAGTTCCAGGCAATGCTCTATTCTATCAATTTTTGAGTAATCATCTGTAAGATGTTATTTTTATGTGCTATTAATAATATTGTTTGACAATTTGCATTCTATTGGATCACTTGTTTTTTGAAATGGACATAAATATTAATTTATTCCAGTTGGTTTACTAGGTAGCTGCCTCTAAATTCTGTGGCCTAGATGAGTAAGCACGTCAGAGTTACATCTCTTTGAAACATCTCAAATAAGTCACTAGGGTTTGTTGTTGTTTGATGCCATTGAGTTGAGTACAACGCATAGTGACCCTATGGACAACAGACCTGTCCTGTTTTGTGCCGTCTTCATCATCATTGACACTTGAGCCCATTGCTGCAGTCACTGTGTTGATCTATCCCATTTGTGCTTTTCGCCTTTTTCGCTTACCCTCCAGCTTCCCAAATATGATATCTCTTTCTAAGGAATAGCCTCTCCTAGAAACATGCCAAAAGTATGAGAGATTAAGCTTTGTCAGCTTTGCCTCCATGGTTAATTCCAGACATTTGAGAGCACTATCAATTTGGGGTAACTTGAAGCCAAATTCTTTATTTGGCTTAATTTGACTGCAAACTAGTAAAAATTGGAGTTGAATTCACCAGAAAAGTAGATTAAAGTGAAGAATTCTTTGGAAGCTCTTCAAAAGGCACCCAATTTCAAGATAAGGAGTTTATTATGCTGTCTTCCCAATGTTGTTGGGAATAATTTTATACCAAGTGTGAAAACTGTTTAGACTCTCACCTATGTGACCCTTTTGGACTCCCCATCTTAAACTGCTTGGGAGTTGTCTTTTCTTCCTTCACCCGGAGTGAAATGTTAAAATGTTAACCTCTAGCTTCCATTCAGTCAGCCAGGTAGATCTCCTCCAAATCTGGAGGAAACAAAGGTCCTCACCACCGGATGAATAGTCAACATTATGATAGATAGAGAAAGGATTGAAAGGATTGAAGCTGTCAGTGTCTTGTTTAGTTCAAATTTGGAGAGTGTCTTGTTTAGTTCAAATTTGGAGGACAACTACTTTGCCAACTGACTAGAAGAGAGCCATATTTGTTCCCTTCCCCAAGATACGTGATCTAACAGAATGTGGAAATTATTGAACAATATCATTAACATCTCATTCAAGCAAAATATTGTTGAAGATAATTTAAAAATAGCCAGAACAGAACATTGATAAGAAACTACCAGAAGTTCAAGCTGGTTATAGAAGAGGCTGCAGCACTAGGGATGTCATTGGTGATCTCTGATGGATGTTGTTGTTGTTACGTGCCATTCTTCAAGTTTCTCAGAAAAGAAAACTGGAAAGCTCCTTCTGGAACCCTCTTGAGACACCTTCTTCTAGAACTCACTTAGACAGTAAGGAGATACTTCTTAGTGGGACTTGGCAGCTAGGGCATCTCTTTAGTGACTGTTGTTAGCTTGAGATCAGAGTCTCATGCAGACCCTTCACGCAAAAAGATTTATTGAAAGGCTACTACCTCTTCATAGCTTTTCTTTATTTATATATTCTCTCAAATTTTATATATTTCTATTTATATGTTTATATATTCTCTCAAATTTTAATTCCTAAATTTTAATTTAATTCCAAATTTTAATTCCTAAAGACTAGAATGTGATTTTCCTGGATCATGATATCCTGAGAAATCTATCACAACTTCTAGGATTCTTTACCTTTGTTTCAGGGGTCTGCCCATGTCCTCTAAACTGTGATCAGGACACAGAAAAAGAGCTAATTAATATGAAAAACGGACCACTCTCTGGGAGTGGCCGTAGGCTAGATTAGTTATTCTTTTGAGAGGTGACAAGTGCCTATTGCTGAGATTTAGACAAATTTCCTATAGAAAAGAAGTTAATGATTATATCCTAATTGATCTCCATGTTTAATTTTACAGAGACCTTCAGTGATACAAATAGTTACTGTGCCAGGCTGCTAACCAAAAGATTGGGCATTTGAGTCTACTCAGATGTAATTCAAAAAAGAGGTCTGGTGATTTGAAGAGCACTTGTTGAAAAATTTATGGAGTATTGTTTGTTCTCTGCTATCCACAAGAGATCACTATGAATGGGAATCCAGTAGATGGTAATTGATATGTAATTATTTTTCAAATTAACAAGTCATACCTCCTGAGCTTGTCTCTAGGAATCCTTATCTTCTACACCTTCCTGTTCCCCAGGGCATTTCAATATGTCATAGGTAGTGCCTGCTCATTCTATTTACCTACTTAACAGTACTCTAGAGCTCTGGTAGTTTAAAACACCTGCTTTGCACTAATACACCAAATACCATAACTCTCTTGTGTTTTGAATCTACCTTGTAGAGCTTTCTCAGGAGCTAGGTGGACAATCTCTTCCTGTGTGATTTAGAGTCTTGGAATCCACTAGAGGGCTGACATTGAGTCTGTTCCTAGAGTTTGAACATGTTATCAAAAGGAGCCAGTCCTTGAAGAAGGACATCATACGTAGAAGGGTAGAGGTCAGTGCAAGAGCAGAAGACCCTAGATCAGATGCATTGACACAGTGACTATGCCAATAAGGACAGATATGTCAGAGATGGTGAGGTTAGCTCGGGATAGGGCAAGGTTCAAAGCTGTTGTTCATAGGGTTTCTGTGAGCAATAAGTCAACTAGATGGCACATAAGAACATATGGGCCACAATAGCTTTGGTGGCTAATATAAGGAGTTGCAATGCCAACCTAAAGGCTTACAGTTCAAATCCACTAGCTGCTTCACTGGAGAAAGATGAACGCTCTCCTCCTATGTGATTTACTGCCTCTGAAAACCTGCTGGAGAGTCTTCTAAGAGTCAGTTCTGATTCAACAGTACATAACAAAAATATAACTATATAAACCAGCTTCACTGAGAGCAATTTAAATATCCTTACCTTACCTATCTAGAGTTTGTTCAGAAACACAAAGTTCGTGTCTTCAATCACAAAATCAATATTTAATACTAGATATGAACTTGCAAAATGATGTAACAAAGCTTTCATGAAAAAAAGTTGTAGCCAGGATGCACTTTAGAAGCAAGGAGAATGAGACTTCTCACATTCTTTTGGCAAATTATCAGGACAGACCAATCCCTGGAGAGGAAGACCTTCAGTGAGATGGATTGACACAGTCACTTCAAAAGTGGGCTTATTAAACACAATTAAGCACAGGATCACAACACCAACATAGAGAGAGCTTTGTGGTCCTCATGGATAGAAAGTGATACTACCAAGCCAAAGGTGGATGATTTTAATCTGTGGTCCTCAGGCCTGGCTTTAATTGTTTTTGGTCAAACATTGTTCTAAGTGGTATAGCACTGGTCTGTTCATTTGCTGTACAGATATAACCCATGGTTGCTGTGATGCTGAACACTGTGATACTGATGCATCATGGTGGACAGTGTTTGGTGGAGCTCCTCTATTAAAACAAGCTTGGAAGCAGCAGCAGCATCCTTTGCTACAGAATCTTTTAAACCCAACCTGAGCCTCTACAAATTTCCTGTCAATGTACTGTCCTAGCCAATTTTGGATGATTTTGAGCAATATTTTGCTTGCATGTGATATTAATGATGTTGTTCAATAATTTCCACATTCTTTTGGATTACCTTTCTAGGTTCTCCTCCAATCAGTTGGCCAGGCAGCTGTCCTCCAAATTTTCTGGCATAGACTGGTGAGCCCATCCAGGATTGCATGTATTAGTTGAAACATGTCAATTTATAGCTCATCTTTTCTTGGGGCCTCATCTTTTCCAGTGTCTTCAATGCAGCTCTAACTTCTTTCTTTGTTATTATTGGCTTATGTTCATATGGTTCTCCCTGCCTGATCCTGTGCTTGTTGTTGAATCTGGTTTGAATCCACCAGATGCTTCGCTGGAGAAGGAGGGGCAATCTCCTCCCGTCCTAGTTGGATCTGATTTGATGGTACACAACAAGAAAAAAACAAAACCAAACCACGAAAATAATCCCGAAGATGCTGTGGTACCCAGGTTGCCATTTGGAATGTCAGACGGATCCTACAAAGTAGGGGATACCAGATGAGTATATATCTATGTTTTATTGACTATGTGAAAGTATTTGACTTTATAGATCATAACAAACTATGGCTAACATTAAGGAATAAGGGAATCCGAGAATATTTAATTGTGCTCATACAAAATCTATACTTAGATCAAGAAGTCATTGTCCTAACAGAACAAGGGAACATTGCACATTTTAAAATCAGGAAGGTTTGCTTCAGGGCTGCATCTTTTCTCCATACCTATTCAATCTGTATGCTGAGCATGTAATTCATGAAGATGGACACTATGAAGAGGAATGTGGCATAAGGATCTGAAGAAGACTCATCAACAACCTGTTTTATGCAGGTAATACGACCTTGCTTGCTGAATATGAAGAGGACTCAAAACATTTGCTTCAGAAGATTAAGAACTACAGTCTTGATTACACTTTATATAGATTGCATCTCAACATAAAAAAAAGTTCCTTACCTTTGGGCCAATAGGCAACATTATATTAGATAAAGGATTAAAACCATTAATTATTTCATTTTACTTCAATCAACAAATAACATCCTTGGTACCAGGAGTCAGGAGGTCAGGAGATGCATTGCTTTGTGCAAAACCACTGTTAGGGATCTCTCCAAAATACTGAAGAAAAATTCTGTCAGTTTGAAGACTAAGGTGCACCTGATTCAGGCCATGGTCTTTTCAGTCACTTGCTATGCATCTAATAGCTAGTTAATGAATAAGGGTGACAGGAGAATAATTGATGCCTTTGAGTTGTCATGTTGGAGAAGAGTACCTAATATTCCACAGATGATCAAAAGAACAAACAAATGTATATTAGAAAACATGCAACCGGAGTGTTTCTTGGAGCCAAGGATGATGACGTTTTCTCTCTTGTACTGCAGGCCAGAGAGGGAAATAAACTTCAGGAGAAGGGGCTATAATAAAGTAGAATTCCCATAAAGCTGTGCTGCAGGCCAGAGATGATAGGAAGGACTTTAGGAAAAGCAAACTTTTCTGCTCCACAAACCCAGAATCGATTTCCAGTAGAATAAGGTCCCCATCCTCATAGCTGGAACACTTTAAGCTTGCAATTAATTGACATCATAAAGACAAAAAAGTGTCAACAACTGACACAAACACAACAGAAACCACCTAACACATACCAAAAAACTGTTTCCATACTGTCAAGAAAGCAGCAGACACCTTCAAACATTGTTGGGGTTGGGGGAATAAGCCTTCTCCTAAAAAACCAGACCGTATTGCAGACACAATGATTACCATAGAGACAGGAAGGCAGAAAAAAAAAAATATATATATTGACAGCCATATAAACAGCTACGGAAGAAGGTTCAAATGATGGAAGAAAGAATGGAAGCCATAAATAAAGTAGATAAAGCTATTGCCCCAAACACAGGCAATCAAATATATTGATGTGGAGTTATATTAACAGCTACAGAAGAAAGTACAAATGATATAAGAATGGAAGCCATAAATAAAATGAATCCTCATGAGACAGGGAGCCAGAAGAAATATATCAACAAAGAAGAATATGAACAATTACAGAAGAAATTACAAAAGATGGAAAAAAGAAATGAAACTTTGGTAAAGAAGGAAAAGAACTTAAAAAAATTATCACATGACAGAGAATATAGAACCAACACAGTACTGGAAATAACAGAAGTGCATGAAAATGCAATCCAGAATATCAAGACCAAAATGGCAGAAGTGTCCAACATACTGGAAGAATAAAAAAACAGTACAGAAGAGATGTAACAGAGAAATCATTGAGAAAATCATGGAAGAGGAACTAGAAGAAAACTTCCAATTATATTAAGAATGGAGAAATCCACATTCAAGAAGCTCAGGGAACACCAAACAGACTTAGCCCCCAAAAGAAAAAGATTAAGATATTTTATAGTCAAATTCTCCAAAACCAAAAATAAGGATTGAATACTAAAAGCAATACAAGAAAAACAAAAAAAATTCCCTACAAAGGAGAAACAATTATATTAAGTTCTGATTTCTCTAGGTAGAAGTCCAGTTTTGCCAGCACTGTTTGTTGAAGAGGCTTTCATTTTCCCATTTGATATATTTTATTTCCTTGTCGATTATCAGTTGACCATAGATAGCTGGGTCTACTTCTGGGTTCTCAATTATGTTCCATTAGTCTATGTGCCTGTCATTGTACCAGTACCATGCTGGTTTTGTTACTACTGCTGTGTAGTGGGTTTTGAGGTCAGGGAGTGTTTTGCCTCCAACCTAATTTTTGTTTCTCAGAAGTGTTTTGCTTACTTGGGGTCACTTGCCTCTCCAAATAAATTTGATAATTTCCCTTTCAATCTCCTTGAAAACTAATTTGGAATCTGGATTGGGATTTCACTGAACATGTAAATTGTCTTTGGTAGGACTGTCATTTTCACCGTATTGAGCCTTTCTATCCATGAACAGGGCACATTTTTCCATTTCTTTAGGTCTTTTACTGTGTCTTGCAGAAATGCTCTGTAGTTTTCTTTGTATAGGTCTCTTGTATCTCTAGTTATGTTCACTCCCAAGTATCTCAATTTGTGGTTTGCTATAGTAAATGGTATTGCTTTCTTGATTTCCTTCTCTGAGTTCTCTTTGTTACTGTAGAGGAATCCTATTGATTTTTGGATATTGATCTTATATCCTGCCACTCTACTAAATTGGCCTATTAACTCTAACAGTTTTTTTGTTGAGTCATTGGGGTTTTCTGTGTACACTATCGTATCATCTGCATAATAGTGACCATTTAACCATCCCTTTGCCCATCTAGGTGCCTTTTATTTCTTTCTCTTGTCTTGAATCTTGTCTTAATCTTGAAACAGGATCCACATCTCACACCATACACAAAAAATCAACTCAAGGTGGATAGAGACCTGGGAGTAAAGCTCAAAACCGTAACGTTTATAAGAGACAAACTGGGATCAAGCTTAGAAGTGCTAGTCCAAGGTATAAGGAGATTGCTAAATACAACCAGAAATGCACAGTCTAAAGAGGATAAAATTGATGCATGGGACCTTCTAAAGATTAAATTTCTGTGCACATAAAATACTTTTTCCAACAAGGTGAAAAGAAAACCTACAAACTGGGAACAAGCATTTGGTAATACCATCTTAGACAAGAGTCTTATAACAAAAGTTTACAGGAAACTCCTGGGCCTCCACAAGAAAAAGATTGATAACCAATTACAAAATGGGCAAAAGACATGGAAAGAATTTTCACAGAGGAAGATATTCAAATGGCAAATAGACACATTAAGAAATGCTCCAAATCACTGGCAATAAGAGAGATGCAAATCAAAACCACGAGGTACCTTGTCACTCCAGTAAGAGTGACAAAGTTAAACAGAGAAGCAAGTAATAGATGTTGGAGAGGATGTGGCAAGAAAGGAACTCTTATACATTGTTGGTAGGATTGTAAAATGGTGCAACCATTCTGGAAGGCAGTTTGGCGCTTCCTCAAAAAACTGAACATAGACATTCCATATGACCCAGCTATTCCGCTACTTGGAATATACCCTGAGAATATGAGCACTGAGGCACCATCACAAGAACATGGAAACAGCCCAAATGTCCAACCACAAACAAATGGATTGAGAAATTATGGTACATTCACACAGTGGAATAATATGCAGCTCGCTGGAGCAAGAATTTTGTTAATTATTACCTAACTTGGGATGGACTGGAGGGCATTATGCTGAGTGAACTAAGTTAGTCCCAGAAGGATAAATACTGCATAAGACCATTATTGTAGAATGAGTATTAGGATCCAGAAGGGGTGGGAGAGACTGGAAGCAGAGGGATGTGGATGAACAGGGGGAAGAGGGGGTTAATCATTGGATTGTACAATTTGACAGGTGGGGGGTGAGGGAAATTGAAAGAATTTGTTCCAATATGTATTAGAATTTTGTAAATAAACTAGTAAAAAATAAAAAGAAATAAGATAGACATTTTAAAATGTTCTGATTTCTCAACAAAAACTATACAAGCAATAAGACAATGGGAGACATATACAAAGTTGAAAGAAAATAATAGCCAATTGAGGATCCTATACCTGCAAAGCTGTCCAACAAATATGAAGGAGAAATTAGGTCCTTTGCAGAAAAGAAGGAACTTAACGAATTTGTAAAAACGAGACCAAATCTACAAGAAATTTTAAGGGGAGTCTTTCATACAGAGATATCAAAGAAAAGTGAATGGACCAGAGGAACCAGAAATAACATACAGAAACACAGCAAAATGGCAACAATAAAACCAGGCCTTTCAACAATAACACATAATGTAAAATCTACTAAATGTACCCATTAAGAGAAAAAAGAGCAAAATAGATAAAAAACCAAAGCCCATCAATATGTTACCTACAAGAGACACATCTAAGAAACAAGGAAAAAAAGACTAAAAATCAAAGCCCAGGAAAAAATATACCAAGCAAAGCCACCCATAGAAAATCAGATGTGGCAATACTAGTTTTTGATAAAATGTACTTTAGGATGAAAACCTAGCAGCAAGAAGCTGCGCTGCCATCCTGAAGGTATGTGGTTCAAGGCCATTAGCTGCTCCATGGTAGAAGGATGAGCAATCTAATCACTTGCAGTTTACTGCCTCTGAAAACCCACCAGACAGTTTGTTAGCTATGAGTTGGTTCCAACTCTATGGTATACAACACAGGATGAAAAGCATCATAAAAGATAAGGAAGGGCACTGTGTAATTATTTTTTTTACTATATTATGATTAATGGCACAATAGATAAAGAAGATATCGCCTTGGGCAATATTTACACAACAAATGATGTTGTAGTTGTTGTTAAGTGCCATCCAGTCACAGGCGACTCATAGCGACCCTATGAAGGAGAGTCCTCTACGCTTGGGTAACTTTCATCCTCTCTCCAGGTTCATAGGGTTTCTGGAGGCAACCTATTATGGAAGTGGATGCCACTCCTCCTTCCAAGCTTGTTTTAATCGGGGCGCTCCACCCCACTCTCTGTCCGCATTGGGTAGCCAACCACATCAGTGTCACAGTGCTCAGCTTCACAGCAACCAAAAGTCACTGCGGTACAGCAACTTGTACACCAGGGCTATACGACCTAGAGGAATGTCTGAACAAAAACAATGAAAGACTGGCCTGAGAGCCCTTTTGGGCTTGAAGCCCTCTGCTGCTGCCTTAAACCCTAGGCCAAGCCTGGCTTGCCTGGCTCCTGGAGGCAGACAACAAATGATGCATTTACAAAATACTTAAAACAACATTAGCAGATTCGAAAAAAGAAATAGCACCACAATAATGGTAGTTTTTATTGTCATGTGCTGTTCAGTTTCCTTTGATTGAGAGCAAACCTGTGTGCCATAGCTCTGAAACCTGCCCTATCCTGAGCCAATCTCACTCTCTAATACACCTATCTTCATTTACTTAGTTACTGTGTCAATTTGTCTCCAGAACCTTTCTCTCCTGTACTGTCCTTCCACCCTTCCAAATGTGATGTCTTTCTCTGAGGACTAGTCCTTTCTGGCAACACATAACCAAATGTGTGAGATGGAGCTTCAAAATCCTTGTCTCCAAGGAGCAGCTTGGTATCACTCCCTCAAGGACAAACCTGTTTGTTTTCTTAGCAGTCCATGTTTCAATATTCTTCTACAGTACCACAACTCAAAGGCATGAGTTCTCTTCTGTCATTCTAAGTCTTTGTCTCTGTTGCAAAGACGATGTCCTAGGTGGGGTACACCTTAGACTCTAGACTGACATTATTGTTCTTTAGTACTCTGGAGATACTCTAGTTAGCATATTTTCCAAATGCAAATAATCTTTTGATTTCCTGACTGCTGAAACGAAAAGTGTTTATTGTGGAACTGAGCAACTTGAAACCTTTAACATCCTCAATCTCTTCTCCATCTGTCATCGTGTTGCCAATTGGTCCAGTGGTGAAACTCTGTCTTCTTGATGTTGAGCTTCAATCCATACAGAAGACTACAGTCCTTGACCTTCTACAGCAGATGCATCAGGTCTTCCTCAGTTAAAGCAAGCAAGGTTGGACAAATTGTATAATGTAGGTTGTTCATGAGTCTTCCTCCAATCCTGATGTCACATTCTTCCTCATAAAGTCCAGCTTCCAAAGTGATCCATTCCACATATAGATTGAAAAGGTATGGAGACAAGATACATCCCTGATGCACTTCTTTCCTGAATTTGAATCATGCAGTGTTTGCTTGCATTGTTCTGAGCACTTCTTCCTGATTCAAGTATAGGTTTCGAATGACAACAGTTAAGTGTTCTGGGATTTGATTCTTCTCAAAGTTAACCACAATTTGTTGTGATCCACATAGTCGAATGCCTTTGTATAATCAATGAAACACAGATAGACATTTCTCTGGTACTCTTTGCGTTGAGCCAAGATCCATCTGACACTGGCTATGATGATTATTGTGCCAGGGCCTCTTCTAAACCCAGCTTGCACATCTGTCAGTTCTCTATCAATGGACTGTTCCAGTCATTTTTGGATAATCTTTAGCAGGATTTTGCTTGCATATGATTTTAGTGATTTGTTCATAAATTTGTTCGATTGTGTCAGTTCACCTTATTTTGGGGGGGGGGATGGGAATAAATATGGATCTCTTCCAGTCAGTTGATCAAGTAGTTGTCCTCCAGATTTTTTAGCACAACCTGGTGAACATGTCCGGGGATGCATCTGTGAATTGAAATATGTCAACTGGTATTCCATCAACTCGTGGGGCCTTGTTTTTTAACAATTTCTTCAGAGCAGCTTGAACTTCTTCCTATATCACCCTTGTCTCTTGCTGTTGTTACATGAAATTCTTCTGTGTCAGCCAATTCTTTTTGGTACAGTGACTCTGTATACTCCTTCCATCTCCCTGTGATGCTCCCTAGATCATTCAATATTCTGCCCATAACATACTTACTATTGAAACTCAAGGCTTCAATTTGTTCCTCAGTGCCTTGAGCTTAAGAAATGTTGAACAAGATCATCCTTTTCAATTTTCTGACTCCAGCTCCTTGCACATTTTACTTATATACTTTGTCTTCCTGAGCTGACCTTTGAAATTTTCTGTTCGGCTCCTTAACTTTCTTATTTATTCCCTTTGCTTGAGCTTCTCAGTATTCTGGTGTAATATTTAGAGTGTCTTCTGACATCCATCTTGTTTTTTTCTTTCTTCTCTGTCTTTGTAATGACCTTTTGCATTCTTCATTAATGATATTCTTGATATCCTTCCACAGCTCATATGGTCTTTGTTCATTTGTGTTCAAGGCCTCAAACCTGTTCCTTAGATGGTTTTTAAATTCAGGTGGGTAGATTAAATGTCAAATTTTGGTTTTTGTGGATTTTCTTTAATTTTCTTTAGCTTCAGTTTGTACTTGCATATTAGTAGTTAATGGTCTGTTCCACAAACAGCAGCTGGCCTCGATTTCACAGTTGATATTGAACTTCATCATTGGGTTAAGGGTGTTTTTTTCCCCCCACAGAAGCAGTCAATCTGATTTCTGTGCCGACCATGAGGTGAGGTCCATGCATACAGCCATCTTTGTGTTCCTATAAAAGGTATTGGCAATGAATATATCCTTGATTATGCAGAATTCTATTATTTTATTTGCAGCCTCCTTTTTTTGGTCACAAAGTCCATGATTATTTATCCTTCTCTGTTCCTAACATTAGCATTCTAGTCACCTATTATTAATGGATCTTGATTACCTATTTGATAGATTTCTGACTGAAAAAGTTGGTAGAAATTATTTCTTTCCTCCTCTTTGGCTCTGGTTATTAGAAAATATATTTGAATGGTTGTGATATTAATGGGTCTTCCTTGTATGCATATGGGTATTATCCTGTTGCTCACAATACTGTATTTCCAGATAGATCTAGAAATGATCTTTTTAACTATGAATGCAACCTCATTTTTCCTCACCTTTTCATTTCTAGCATAGTAAACCAAATGATTGTCTGGTTCAAAATGTTCCATACCAATATATCTCATTTTGCCAAAGTCTAGTATGTCAATATTTACACGTTCTCTTTCTTTCCTAGCAGTGCCCAATTTTTCTACATTCATGATTCTTCCATTACGCTAGTCTTGACTGATTACATCAATCACTAGTCTGCTTGCAACTGTTCATTCTCCTTTGTGTTTTCCAACAGGAAGGCTTAGTCTCTGGTTCCTTATCTTCTAGTCTAGTCTAAGTGTGCTCTACTATGCATAGGGTTTTCGAAGTTTATGTCAGAAGTGGATTGCCAATCTTTTCCCCCTAGTCTGTCTTAGTTTGGATGCCAAGATTTAGAATAATATCTGACAGACAAGCATTTTACTCAAAAGGGCAGATAAATCAAATTTCCCATTACAATTTAACCTCTAGATTTGGTGTTGGTCCTCCTATTTGGTGTGTGTGTCTAGGTCCCATCCCCTGCCCTGCCTAGCCAGAATACACTTCAATTCCTCTCCTTCTGTCCTTTCCCTCACATGAAAAGTGACCTCCTCCCTGCAGCCAACTTTTTTTTTATTATTATTAAATTTAATGAAAGTTTACAGAGACTTTGGATTTCCATTCATTCATTGTTGCACTTTTTTCCCTGCCCAACTGCTCCACCCTGAGTCCCGCCAACTTTTTGTATGATGGCTCAAGACTCCAGTCACTTCTGTGATGCTGGTTTCTCTTGCTGCTGCCAGTCTGGGAGACTTTAACACATCACTCTAACCAAAGGATATGTTAACTCAATAGAAACTGAATCAAGATGCAGAAGATATAAGCTATACAATAAAACCAACTTAGCCTTGTGCATGTAGTTCAGCTTGGGTACAGTATCTGCACCCAACTAAAAGTCAGTTAGTTTCTTCTGAAGTGCCCATGGTACATTCTTTAGAACTGACCATATGTTGGAACATTCTTTGGAATTGATCATATACTAGTAAGCCTCAGAATATTAAAAGCATTAAAATATCTTCTTAGACCCAATACCATAGAACTAGAAATTAATAAGAGGTAAAGGTTATAAAACCACCCACATGGAAGCTAAATAACACCCTGCTAGAACATGACTGAGTTATAGAAGAAATTTTTAAAAAAATTTAAAAGTTTCTCGAAACAAATGATAATGAAAATACAACACATCAAATCCTCTAGGATGTGGCAAGCAACGGTACTGCAATCTCAAAAGTGTGTGGTTCTAATCCACCAGATGCTCCGCTTGAGAAGGAAGGAAAATCTCCTTCTGTGACAAGAGGATCCAATTTTATGGCAAACAACAACAACAAATTAAAAGAAACAATTTTCATTTTAAAAACTTTCTGGAATACATCTAATGCAGTCCTCAGGGAAAGTTCATAGCAATAGACAAACATATAAAAGAGGATAATGCAACACCCCCATCAAGTAAGACAGAACAATAATCTATCTCCAGAGCCTCTAGAAGAAAAGAAATTTTGAGGACAACAGCTGAAATAAATGAAATAGAAAATAAATTTAAATCATAAAAAACCCCAGGAGTCTGTTCACCAAAAGCATAAAAATATTATATAAAAGATAAACTAAGGCAAATTTAACAAAAGAAAAGAAAGAGAAGACACAAGTAAATCCAATAAGAAATGACAGAGGTGACATCAAAGCAGAACCAGATAAAATAAAATAGATAATATCAGAATATTATGAAAAGCCATACTCTAATAAATTTGAAAACCTGAAGGAAATGGACAAATTTGTTTAAACTCACTCCCTACTCAGATTGACATGAACAGATGTAGACTACTCGAGATACATCATGACAAAAGACATTGAGAAGGTTATAAAAACACTCTTCCCAAAAAAGCCCTGATCCAGTTACCTTCACAGCTGAATTCTGCAAAACATTCAGAGAAGATCTATCACCAATTTGTCTTAAATTATTTAAAAAAATGGAAAAAGAAGGAGCATCCCCAGAGTCATTTTATGAACCAAATATAACCCTAATAACAAAACTAGGCAAAGACATAACCAAAAAAGAAAATTGCAGACCAATATCTCTCATGAATATAGATACAAAAATCCTTAACAAAATCCTGGTCAATAGACTCCAACAGTACATAAAAAAAAATTATCATGACCAAGTAAGATTCATAACAGGTATGCAAGGATGAGCCTACATTAAAAAAAATAGTTAATGTAATTCGTCACATTAACAAAGCAAAGAACAAGAATCGCATGATCCTATAAATTGGTGCAGAAAAGACCTTTGATAAAATTCAGCACCTTTTCCTGATTAAAACACTCAATAAAATAGGGATAGAAAGGAATTTCTTCACCACAACAAGATAAAGGTAAATAATCCAAAAGAAAAATGAGCACAGGATATGAACAGACACTTCACCAAAGAAGACATTCAGATGGCTAACAAGCACATGAGAAAATGTTCAAAATCTCTAGCTCTAAGAGAGATGCAAATCAAGACAACTATGAGATATCATCTCACCCCAGTCACAATAACAAAATTTAACATAACAGCAACAAATGCTGGCGAGGTTGTGGAGAAACTGGAAGGAACCCTTATTAACTGTTGGTGGGAGTGTAAAATGGTGCAACCACTGCACAAGGCAGTATGGTGCTTTCTCAAAAAGTTGCAAATAGAGATACCATTTGACCCAGCAGTTCCACTGCTGGGAATATACCCCAAAGAGACCATAACTGACATCCAAGCAGATATATGCACACCCATGTTTATTGCAGCTTTGTTCACAATAGCAAGGAGTTGGAAACAACCTAAGTGCCCATCAACAAACGAATGGACAGAGACACAATGAGAAACAAAGAACTCATGAAATATTATGCAAAATGAGTGACACTGGGGACATTATGCTGAGTGATATATCTCAGACACAAAAAGACAAATACTGCATAGTGTCACTGTTGTAAAACGAGACTGACATTAGGGTTTGGGGGGAGACTGAGAAAGATAGGATAAATTATGTATACTGCATTGAAAGATATGAGGGAGAGAACTGTTTAAAAGGGATAAATTATAGGGTATTATTGTCATGACAGGAGTCCAGAATGAAGGCTGCATAGCGGAGTGGACTTGCATAGGGGAAGAATTGTATAACAATGAAAGAATTTTTCTTTTGCTTTTCAAAGAGAAGACTGTACAGGGGGGAGGGGTGGGCAGGGAGAGAAGTGCAAAAATGAATGAATGGAAATCCAAAGTCTCTGTAAACTTTCACTAAAATTAATACTAATTAAAAAAAGAAAGAAAGGAATTACTTCAACATTGTGAAAAGCATATATGCAAAACAAAGAGCCAATAATTAAGAATGGACAAAGACTAAAGTTATTTCCCTTAAATACAGGGACCAGACAAAAATGCCCCTTTCACCATTCCTATTCAATATCATATTGAAATACTTGCTAGAGCAATCTACAAGTGAAGGAAAAAAGAGGCATTCAGATTGGCAAAGAGGTGGTAAAACTGTTACTCTATGCAAATGATATGATAGTGTACACAGAAAACCCCAAGGACCAACAAAAACACTGTTAGACCTAGTAGATCACTTTAGGAGAGTGGCAAGATACAAGATCAGTATTTAAAAAAAAATCAGTGGTATTCCTCTATATAGCAAAGCAACACAGATAAGGTAACTAAAAAAGTAAAACCATTTACAATATAACCACAGATTGAGATATTTCAGAATAAGACTAAGCAGAGATGCAAAAGACTTTCATAAAGAAAACTACAAAACCGTATTGTGAGAAGCAATAAGAGAACTAAATAAATAGAAAAATGTTCCCTATTTATGGATACGAAAACTCAATATAGTGAAAATGACAATCCTACCAAAAGCAGTGTACATGTTAATCACTACTCCAATTTATATCCAAATTTATTTTTCAAAGAGATATAGAAAAGCTTGTGGACAAATTTATTCGGAAAGAAAAGAGACCCCAAACAAGCAAAGCACTCTTGAAAATAAAAATGAAGTGGGAGGCATAGCAATCCCTGATCTCAAAACCTACTTTTGTTATTGAACCAACCCATGGCTGACCTTCTGGTGGGTTTTCAGAGGCAGTTAATTATGCGCAAGGAGATTGCTCATCCTTCTCTCGCAGAGCAGCTGGTGGCCTTGAACCATGTGCCTTCAGGATTGCAGCACAGCTTCTCACTACTAGGCCACCAGAACTCTCTCAAAATCTATTACACAGCTGTAATAATGAAAACAACATGGTGCTGGTACAATGGCAGACACATAGACCAA
>NW_006399768.1:22919704-22921279 GCF_000299155.1 Elephantulus edwardii | reverse complement strand
GCTATGAGTCGGAAACGACTCGACGGCACATAACAACAACAACTTATAGTCAACTCTAATCGAAAGGGGGGAAATTGTCAAATGAGGAAATGACAACCTCTTCAACAAATGGTGCTGGAAAAATGAGATTTCTACGTGCACAAAACTGAAGTAGGATCCACATCTTACACTTTATAGAAAAATCAATCACTTCAAGGGAGATCAGAGACCTAGAGGTAAAGCTCAAAACCAGAAGATCACAAGAGAGAAAATGGGACCTAACTTAGAAGCCTGGCCTATGATATAAGTAGTCTGGTAAATACAGCCAGAAATACACAACCAGGAGAGGATATAATTAATGAAAAGAACCTAAATTAAGTCCCTATGCGCATAAAAAATTTTTCCAATAGGGTGAAAAGGAAACCTACTTACTGTGAAAAAAACATTTGACAGTGCCATCTCAGACAGAGGTCTTATAATGAAAAGTTACAGAATCCGACAGGGGGACACACACACACACACACACACACACACACACACACACAGACTGATAATTACAAAATGGGAGAAAGACATGTAAAAACTTTCACAGGGGAAGACATTCAGATGACCAACAGATATACAAAGAAATGCTCAAAATTACTGCAGTAAAAGAAAGGAAACCAAAACCACATTGAGATACCATGTCTTTCTAGCATCAGTGACAAAGTTTAAAAGGACAGTATGAAATAAATGTTAGAGAGTAGTTGGAGAGATTGGAACTCTCATGCACTGTTGATGGAATTGCAAAACGATACAACCGCTCTGGAAGGCAGTTGCTGTTTTCTCGAAATGCTGACCATAGAAATTCCATATGACCCAGTTATATGACTGCTAGGAAAATATAACTGAGGCACAAATTGAGATTTGTATATAATGTTCACAGGAGTGTTATCCACAATAGCAAGAAAATGTAAACAGCCCAAATGTCCAACAACAAATGAATGAATTGAGGAATTGTGGTATATTCACACAATGGAATACTATGGAGCACTGAGAAGCAACAATTTCAAAAAATACGATATACCTTGGGAGAGGCTGGAGAACATGATGCTGAGTGAACTCAGTCCCATAAGGACAAACACTGCATAAGACCATTATTGTAAACACAGAGGAATAACTGGTAAGGTGTGTATACAAGTACAGAGGGGGAAGAGGAGGAAGCAGGGGCCTGGGGGTATCATGGGAGTGCAGAGTTTTGTGGGTAGGGAGGAGTGAAGGAATTAGGAACGATCCAGTGGGGATTAAAAAAGACAGGATGATAGTAAGCATAGATCAATGGTGAGTGGCTTTATAGAACACAATGTACCGAAATGATCATATGAAAAACAATGTGAAGGAAGGAATGTGCCAAATGCAATGTAGGAAACACAGTTTATATGAGTTTGTATGTAAATCAATACATTATTTGATAAAAAAAAAACCCACAGGGAAAAAAAGAAAAGAGAAAGAAGTGAAATAAAGAAAAAAAGGATATATAGATTTACCTAAACAAATATATTCAGCCAAGCATAAGACTTTCTATTAATGAATAAAAAGCAGATGAGAGAAAGGAAG
>NW_006399768.1:22912612-22919034 GCF_000299155.1 Elephantulus edwardii | reverse complement strand
AGAAAGAGGAAGGAAGGGAGAGGAGAAAGAAAGAAAGAGAGCAAGAGAGAGAAAGAAAGAAAGAAGAAAGAGAAAGAAAGAACGAACGAAAGAAAAGAAGAAGGAGGAAGGAAGGAAGGAAAAAGCAAGCAAAGCAAACACTCTGAGACAGTTCAATACACTTCTATAGGGTCATTATGAGTCAAAATGTACTTGATAGCAGTGGATAAACCCACAAATCTGTAATTTTAAAAGATCTGAAAATTTAAATGTTTATAATAATCTATTCAGTGGAAAAACTTAACCTTAGCTAAATTTTTGGCCCTCACACATCTTGATCTGATATAAAACTACTTGGTTTTCAGTTATTTCATTTAGGGTGAGTGTTCATTTCTTTTTTTTAGAAACAATTGATCTTATTGCTGTCAAGTCAGAATTGACTCCTCTCTGATTGTCCATTGGATTTCTGAGGCTGTAAATCACTTGGGAGAGGATTTCCCATCTTTCTGTCTCAGAATCCTTTGTGGATCTGTGTGTCAGAGAAGCAGTCTTTGGGTTTGCAATACAACTCCCTACAGACTACGCCAGCAGCACTCCTTGGAATATTACTAGGCTTGGTTATCACACCATGCTTCAGATCCTGCTGCAGTTGTACTCCATACCATTACCACAGAGTTATCTTTCTGAAATTACAATAAAGTCACAAACTAGAAAACCTATTCAATGTCCAAATTTTAAATAAGGAATTGTAATCTTAAGTATTAAACTCACTTATTGCCATCGAGTTGGAACTGACTCAAAGCTGACCCTCCAGTAGTTTTATTCAGAGACTGTTAATCATGGGAGGATATTGCCCATCTTTTTTCTACAAAGCAGCTGGTGGGTTTGAACCGCTTGCCTTTGGGCTGTCAGTGCAACTGACACTAAGCCAACAGAGCTTCCTAAATTATTAAAGGGAGAAATAAACACATCACAAGAAATAGTAAAAATAGATTGAATGGGAAGCTAGGCCAAATAAATAATGTTGAAATAGAAAAATAATTCATATTGGGGATGATACCTACCCTAGACTGCCGTTACCTAGCCTCATGTTACCTCAGGGATGTGCTTCACTTAATTCATGCTCAACTACCTCTTCTCCAAAAGAAAAAAACCAAGAATTCTTTATAGAGTCTTATCCATACTTGCATTTTTTAATTCTATAGTTCTAATTCCTTTTTTTCAAAGCAGTTCTTCCTAACCAAGATATGGTCAATTTTTTGACAATGTATTTTTTGGTTTACAAGGTACAATTTTCCTCCTTTCATACTTCACATTTGAATGTAACCCAAAATATCTCATTAACTACTTTCCACCAGCTTTCTTTAAAAAGAAGAGATTTCTATTGCTTTATAATAAATTTTTACATTTTAATGGCTTCATACTTATTAAATAATCTGTTTTACTTCCCTTTACACACACAATGATTTCCATTTCTCAAGCAAAGACCTAAGGAAAGGACATTAGGCCATTTGACAGAAGTGTTTGAATCAGGGCTCAGAATTGCTTGCTTTTGACGGGTGCATTGAGATCACTTCCCAAGTTCTGTTTTGAAGATAGAGTTCCTTTGTTACCTTGGATCATGGTTTGAATTAGCTTAACTTCCCCCCTATTATTGATTTATATGATGAGGTGATTGCTTAAAGATGGCAATTCTCCTGCAGTCCTGATCTTGACAAATGGTACCACTCCATCATCTAAGGCAGAAACTTGGGAGTCATCCAATACCCTTCCCTCTCTCTTACCACCCACATGTTCATTAATCACCAAGGACGGCTGATTTTTTTTTTAAAGTTATAGTATAGTTCTGGCCTACATAAAATCAGAGAATATATTTTACACACTACCCATGTATCAACCATGAAGTCTGCAAAATTCCGATGTTTCAAGGTGTTTGTTTAATTTGTATTCAATTTGAGCTTTCAGTGACCCTTTCTCTAACTCATTCTTTGTTCCACAGGAAACCACACTCCTAATTTAATGTTTATAATTTTCTACATAGGTGTTTGTATCATTATTTTATACTGAACGTTTTTATAATATCTGTGCCCATCTGCAGCTTTTTTCACATTCAACATTTTTCTTGAAATTTGTTCAAGCACTAGGCATTTAAGTCTAATTCATTCTTTTGAACATCTATGTAGTATCCTGTCATACAAACTTAATGGGATTTCTTAAGTCTTTTGTTAATAGGCATTTAGATTGTTTCTGCTCCTTAAAGGCAAGAATAGTGAAACTCCATCTCATATACTTTGGGCATATTGCCAAGGGAGCCCTTGGGAAAGGACATCATGCTTAGAAACGTGGAAAGTCAGCACAAGAGAGGAAGACCCTCAATGAGATGGCCTGACACAGTGACTGTGACAACGGGGTCAAGTGTTGGAGGTGGTAAGGTTGACTCAGTACAGAACAAGTTTTAGAATTTTTGTTCATGGGGTTGGTCGGAGTCATGGTCAATTTGGTGACAACAAAAGTATACCAACACTGCAACAAATATCCTCTACCTGTATTCTTGAGGGTTGTAGGCCACAGTGAACTGTGTGACTCACCAGTAACTTGTAAATGGCTGCATCTGTAAGAAGATTTCCATCTCTCTACTCTTGGGACTGGTAGATGAGAATTAAAGTAACTAGAGCATGGGGGCTGTAGGTTAGCCAGTGAGAAGCATGTATATTTATCTAATATCTCCTTAGTGCCACATACCATATGTTAGGGAGTTCATTGTTCATAAATTAACTCATTCAATATTTGTGATAACTCTGTAGGAAAGATACTATAATCAACCCATTTTTATAGATGAGGAAGTTAAAGCACAGAAAGAAGTAACTTAACTGGGGTAAACTACTGGCTAGTGGTAGAGACTGTGATGATGGTAATGCCTCCCTACAAATGTACCTGGGAGTAGATTTATTATCATAAGGTTGTGAGGTCGAAGAAGCTTCCAGGAGGTTGTTTTGGTTTGTTCCCCCCCCTTCTTTCTCTGTTCATCTTTTCTTATTCTATTACATGACTGTTGATGTCCTTTGCTGCTTTCTTATTTTATTTTTTTCTTTACTAACTTTTGAGAGTTCTTGACATCTTCTGCATTTTAATTCTGTATTGTATGCTTTCTCCATATGTCTTCTCTCAGTTGTCATGAAAAAAAAAAGGTAGACGGTAAAACAGCTCAAAAAAAATTATTTGTTGTCGTTAAGCCCTTACATGTCAGTTCTGACTCATAGCGACCATATGTAGAGTAGAATCACTGCCTGATCCTGTGCCGTCCTCACAATCTGTTTTTACACTTCAATTTTAGATTTATACTTAAAAGATAAGGAATGCCTTTAGGTTCTGTTCTGTTCTGTTCTGTTCTATTCTGTCCTAAGAAAGTTTCTGAGTGCATTTGATCTACATGTGTGAAGAAAGTCTACATGTAGTCAGAAAGTTAATTTTCCTCAAGTGGGTAAGTCCCATCAACCTCCCTTCACAACAATGGCTTACATCTTTAAGCGAAATTTTCTATAGCATCCCTGGTTTCTTCCCACCAACATTACCTGGTGCAGAGATGTACGCTACTCATTAGTGGAAACACGAATACTTTTATATTATTTTGTTTTTGTTATGTGGCATCAAGTGAAAACTGACTCAATATTATAGTGTGTTTCTCTTAAGAGAGTTAGAAACTTTAACATACAAAATACATAATAAATAGAGACTTAATTCTTATGGTTGTTGTTCTTTTCTGTTGAGTCAGATCATCTCTGACCTTTCAGCTGGTTTTCAGAGGCAGTAAATATCAGGGGAGGAAACTGCCTGTCTCTCTCCTGTGGAGCAGGAGATTTGAACTGAGTGCTTTCTGGTTGTCAGTGCAGCTCCTTACCTGTAAGCACCAGGACTCTATTCTTATCTTAGTAGTATTTCCATATACTCTTTACTCAACCTCTTGTATATAGTACATAACGACAATACAGTTAGAACAACTAAGATACTGACATTTGTACAATGCTATTAACTAATCTATAGACTCTACTTGGATCTACTAACTTTCCCCCCATTAATGTCATCTTTCTTTTCAAGGTTCGAATATTCTACATTGCATTTAATTGTCATGTCTTCCCAATCTCCTGTACTTTGTGACAATTTCTCCATCTTTCCTTGTCTTTTATGATTTTGACAATCTTAAGGAGTCTCTGCCAGTACCTGTAGAATAGTCTTTAGTCTAGATTTGTATGAAATATTCCTCATCATTATGCTGGGACTGTGTGTTCTTGGAAAGACTTCACAGAGTGAAGTGTCTCACTGTATGATGGAGTATATGACATGCAATGATGTCAGTTAGTTAATGCTGTGTTTAATGCCACATGACTTCACTGCAGAATTACTGCATTTCCCCTTCTTCCCTCTATTATGTTAAGTAAGTTTACTCCTCGAGAGAAAGGATATGGGGATTAAGCTTAAACCCCTGAATGGGAAACTATATGCATATATTATTTATTTGGAAATCTTTGGTAAAAGAGGTTTGTGTCTTTACTATATTTTTTTATATCAATAAAGAGTCGTGTATATTTATATTAAACTTTGGGATGTATTCCAACATTACATTATTTTGTGATTCAAACCGATTCAGTCTTGACTATTGGCGCCTGTGTCCTTTGCTATGCTCATCTTTTGTTTTTTTAATTCTTCCTTACTTCCCAGTTTTCATGCTAATGTAAGCATCCTCCAGGTGAACGTCCTGCAACAATTCCCACTGCACTCTTCTAATTGACATTTTCTGTTTCTCTCTCTTAATTTAATAAAGATAAAAAGTTATTCATGATCCATCATTTTGCATTTTGCAACACATTTCTTTCTTCTTTTCAATTTCCAAACAAAAGCATCCTTTTAAATATTGTTGTTGTTGTTGTTGCAGTTGTTGTCGAGTTGCTTGCAGCTCATAGTGAAATTTACATAAGCTCTGAACTCTGCTCAGTCCTGAGCCAACCTCATCATCTCTGACACACCCACCCACCTCCATTACTGCAGTCACTGAATCAACCCATTTCATCAAGGATCTTCCCCTCCTGCGCTGTCCCTCCATCCTCCCAAGCATGACGTCCCTCTCCAAGGACTGGTCCATCCTTACAACATGTCCAAAGTATGTCAGAATCCTTGCCTGAGAGGAGCAGCCAAGTTTCACACTCTCTAGGACAAACCCGTTTGTTCATTTATGGTATATTCAATGAAACTCAAAGGCATAAATTCTCCTTACTCAACCATCATCCCTAGTCATTGTCCAGCTCTCTGATGGTTCTCATACCTGGCTATTGATGAAAATCATATTTGGGACTTAAAAAGACATTATCCCAGTCCTATTGACTTGAATATTGGTGAAGATGAATGTTAGCCCTTATTTGTACTTGAAAGAGAGGGGAGGGAAAGTTACCAAGCCAAGGCCTAGTCTTCTAATCTTATCCATAAATTAATATGATCCACCCAGTCAAATGCCTTTACATAGTCAAGAAAACACAAATAACTTATTTCAGCCAGTATTCATATGATATCACCAATGATATCCCTCATACCATGCATGGCCTCTTCTGAATCCAGCTTGAGATTCTGGCAGTGTCCTGCCAGTGTATTGCTCCATCTGTTTATATTCTACCTGCATGTGATATCAATATATATAATTTTAATTTCAAAGTTATTAATATTTCAGACACATTTTTTAGAAATATTATTAGCTCCACCTTCAGAGACATAGTAGCATTGCTAGTAGGTGAAATTTTTAAAAAAAATTATAATGATACTATTAAATAACAATATGAATGTGCTAAGGTAAGGTACTTATAGTGTGTTAGAATAACAAGAGTAATGTATATACACAGGAATTAACTTTCCTCCTAAGGGAATTTATTTCCTAAAGGGCAGTGATTCAGCATTTGAATAGGACTTCATATGCAGATATGGCTCCATATTTTATTAAAATCTAGGCCAGGAGGCAGTCATCAGAACAGAGCAAGGAAACATTGCATGGTTCAATATTGTGAACAATCTTAATCTCTTCACCATCCATCCTGATGTGGCCAATTGCCCCAGGGATGTGTCCTATCTCTATACCCCTTCAACCTATATGCAGAACAGATTATCTGGGAGGCTGGGCTGTATGAGGAGAAGTGTGGCATTGAAGATCCATCAACAATCTGCATTATGCAGATGACACATCCTGCTTGCTGAAACTGAGAAGGACCTGAAGCACTTGCTGCAGAGGGTCAAGGATCAGGATGGATGGTGAAGAGATTGAGATTGTAAACAGCCTTCATTTGCTTGGCTCCACAGTCAACACTCTTGGCACCAGGAGCCAGGAAATTAAAAGATGTATTGTGATGGGAAAATCTGCTGTTATGGACCTCTCCAAAGTACTGAAGAGTAGTGATGTCACTCTG
>NW_006399768.1:22908700-22911817 GCF_000299155.1 Elephantulus edwardii | reverse complement strand
CTTCTATCATCCCTACTCGTTGTCCAGCTTTCTGATGCATAGCAAGTAATTGTGAAGACAACGGCCTGCATCAGAGGCATCTTCATCTCCAGACTGACTTTGTTGTTCTTCAGTACTCAGGAGAGGTTTCTGACAACATATTTTCCCAGTGTGTTCATTAAATAGTATACCATTTTTTAGAAATCATTTCCCAAAAATACAGTAGGTGAAGATTTTTTGCTTGCTGGCCAGTGACACTGTCCTTTTAGGACATGCCTCTGCCCTAAACTATGTTCCAGGCTTTAGTCATAGAAAGGAATATTCTCAAAGTGCTCCAGGACAAGCCTAGAGGTAATAAAGCAATATAAGCAAGGTGATAAAGTGGGTCCATGGACCTTGATGCTGGAAGCCAGAATGTCAGTCTAATAAACCCACATTCCTAACAGATTTCTCCACCTTGATGTTGTTGTTGTTGCTGTTTTTATGTGCCGTCGAGTCACTTGCGACTCATAGCTACCCTATGTACAACAGCCCTAAACTCTGCCCTGTCCTGTGCCAATCGCACTGTCTCTGACACTCCCATCCCAATTATCCCAGTCACTGAATCAATCCACCTCATAGAGGGCCTTCCCCTCCTGCGCTGTCCCTCCACCCTCCCAAGCATGATGTCCTTCTCCAAGGACTGATCTCTCCTCACAACATGTCCAAAGTATGTTAGATGGAGCCTCAGAATCCTTGCCTCCAAGGAGCCACCCGGTTTTGCCCTTTCCAGGAAGAATCTGTTTGTTTTCCTAGCAGTCCATGGTATTCTCAATACTCTCCTCCAGCACCACAGCTCAAAGTCATCAATTCTCCTTCTATCCTCCTTGGTCATTATTCAACTCTCTGATGCATAACAAGTGATTGCGAAGACCATGGCCTGTATCAAACACACCTTAGTCTCCAGAGAGATATCATTGCTCTTCAGTACTTTGGAGAGGTCCCTAACAGCTGACTTGCCCACGGCAATGCGCCTTTTAATTTCCTGGCTACTGGTGCCAAGAGTGTTGACTGTGGAGCCAAGCAAATGAAAGCTGTTTACAATCTCAATCTCTTCACCATCCATCCTGATGCTGCCAATTGGTCCAGTGGTGAGAATCTTTGTCTTCTTGACATTGAGCCTCAAACCATATTGTAGGCTGCAGTCCTTGACCCTCTGCAGCAGGTGCTTGAGGTCCTCTTCAGTTTTAGCAAGCAGGGTTGTGTCATCTGCATAATGGAGATTGTCGATAGATCTTCCACCAATCTTGACCCCACATTTCTCCTCATAGAGCCCAGCCTCCCAGATAATCTGTTCTGCATATAGGTTGAAAAGGTATGGAGATAAGATGCATCCCTGGCGTACGCCCTTCCCAATTTTGAACCATGCAGTGTTCCTTTGCTCTGTTCTGAGGACTGCCTCCTGGTAGAGGAATGTCTATCTGTGTTTCATTGATTATGCAAAGGCATTTGACTGTGGATCATAACAAACTGTGGCTGACTCTAAGAAGAATGGGAATCCCAGAACACTTGATCGTGCTAATGTGAAACCACCTTGATAGACTGTGTTATTAGAGAACTTTTTTTTCCTTTTTCTTACCAAGGTGGAAGATCATGTTTCCTTGAAGTAACTTAGGGACTGGTTTGCCCCCTCTTCCTACTGGTTTCAAAAAGAATTTGAATTGGCTTTATGTGTAAGGAATGAGATAGGCAAAAGTCTTCAATGCCTGAGGGTCCTCAAATTTGAAAGACAATGGATATAAAATTTTAGGTTCAAACTTAGTTTCTTGCAATGTTTTAAGGTATTACTTCTTTAGTTTCCAGACAAGTCTAATTCTGGTTTTATTCTTGTTTCTATGTATTTTATTGATTTTTATTTCTGAATTCTTTGAAAAATATTTTTTTTTATTTTCTTGAATATCAAGAGGAAGGTTGGACTAGCCTGTAGTTAACTTTTCAATTGAGTATAGTGAATCAAGTAATCATACTAACAGTCACCGTCCGTTAAGTCTCAATTAATATTACCAATTTCCCCAAGACTCAGGCATTTTTCAGGTCATGGAACTTCCAATATTAAAACCAGGGTGATCTTGGAAAAATGGGTACAAGTTGATCAAGTGAGAATTAGAAATCCTGATTCACTTAATAGATTCATTCAACACATACTTATAGAAATCCATTAAGATGCAGATGATATAACTGAAACAGATGCTCAAACTCAGTGAACAAAACAAAGCTCTCTGCCAGAGATAAAGATGGAAGTTATTGTTGTTATGTGCTACTGAGTTGACTATAACTCATAGCTGCCCTATGAACAACAGATCTGAACTCTGTTCTATCCTGTGCCAACTTCACTTCTCCTGACACACTAGATCCCATTACCACAGTCATTGTGTCAATCCATCTGACCTCCACTTTTCTAAACATGATGTCTCTCTCTAAGAAAAAGCCTCTCTTCACAATATGCCCTCCATATGTGAGATGAAGGAAGCTTTATCTTCTTTGCCTTCAAAGAGCATTCTGGCTGCACTTTCTCTAAGACATATTTGTTTGTTCTTTTGGCAGTCCATGAAATATTCCATATTCTTCTCCAACACAACAGCTCAGAGGCATCAATTCTTCTTCTGTCATTATTATTCATTGTCCAGCTCTCAGATGCATTGCAAAGTGATTACAAAGACCATGGTCTGAACCCCTTTCATTCCCAAGCTGGGATCATTGTTCCTCAGTAATATGAAGAGGTCCCTGGCTGCAGACTTTCCTCATCTCCTGACTGCAAGGGTGTTGATTGTGGATCCAGGTAAGATGAACTAGTTGACAATTTCAATCTTTTCACCATCTATCATGTTGCTGCCTATTAGTCCAGTGTCAAGAATTTTCATTTCCTTGACATTGAGATGCAATCCAAATTGTAGGCTGAATTCTTTGATCTTCTGCAGTAAGTGCTTTTAGACCCCCTCATTTTCAGCAAGCCAAGTTGTATCATCTGCATAATGTAGGTTATTTAAGTCTTTCTCCAATCTTGATGTCACTTTCTTCTTCATAGAGTCCAGCTTCTCAGATAATTTGCTCAGCATACATATTGAATAGATATGGAGAGAAGATACAACCCTGACACAC
>NW_006399768.1:22898061-22904050 GCF_000299155.1 Elephantulus edwardii | reverse complement strand
TGTCTCAGGGATGCGGCTGAGGCTGCACAAGAAGAGAGGGCAATCTGGATCGACGAGGAGCAGAGAGCCCTTTTTTTCTATTTTTAAGGAGTGTTTTGCTTATTCAGGACTTCTTTCCATTCCACATGAAACTGGAGATTACCTTTTCCATCTCCTTGAAGAATGGGATGGGTATTTTTATTGGGATTGCGTTGAACGTGTAAATTGCTTTTGGTAGTATTGCCGTTGTCACAATATTGAGTCTTCCTATCCATGAACAAGGAATATTCTTCCACTTCCCCAGGTCTCTTTTTGTTTCTTGTAGTTGTGTTTTGTAATTTTCTTTGAATAGATCCTTTGTGTTTCTGGTTAGATTTATTCCCAAGTATTTAATCTTGTGGCTCGCTATTGTGAAGGGTATTGTTTTTCTTAGTTCAGGCTGCCCAAAGCATCTTCACTATTGTGAATTGAGGTTTAAATTTGTTTTTCAGTTCTTTTAGCTTAAAAATGCTGAAAAATCAGAAATTCTCCAATTCTGGCTCTCTGCACATTCCATTATAATATTTTGCTTCATCTTCTTGAGCTGCCCTTTGAAATCTTCTGTTCAGCTCCTTACTTCAGCATCTTTTCCCTTTGTTTTGGCTTCTGATGATCTAATGAAATTTTCAGAGTGTCTACTGACATTTATTTTGGTTTTTTCTTTCTCCTCTGTTTTTGAAATGATCTTTGTTCTCTCTTCATGTATGCTATTCCACAACTCATCTAATCTTCAATAAATAAACAATTTATAGTGTGTTTTTGTTGTTAGGTGCCATTGAGTTGAGCATAATAACTAAGAGTAACCCAATAAACAATAGATCTGAACCCCATCCTAACCTGTACTATCCTTCTTCACTGACACACTCAAACTCATTGATTCAATCACTGGGTCAATCCACTTCAGTAAGGGTCTTCTTTCTATTTGTTGACCCTCCATCTTTCCATGCATGTTGTCCCTTTTGAGGGAATTTCTTCTCCTAACCACATGCTCAATGTCAGATGAATCTTGATCTCCTAACAGCATGTTTAATGTTAAATGGATTTTGAATGAAAGCAGGGTGTACAGTGGAATGTCTACCTGTGTTTTATTGACTATGCAAAGGCATTTGACTGTGTGGACCACAACAAACTGTGGCTAACTATGAAAAAAAATGGGAATCCAGAACACTTGATAGTGCTTATGTGAAACCTATAATTGGACCAGGAGGCAGTCATCAGAACAGAGCAAGGAAAAATTGGGAAGGGTGTACAAAAGGTATGTGTCCCATCTCCATACCTTTTCAATATATATGCAGAACAGATTATGCAGAAGGCTGGGCTCTATGAGGAGAAATATGGCATCAGGATTGGAGGAAGACTCATCAATGACCTGTGTTACGCAGATGACACAGCCTTGCTTGCTAAAACTGAGGAGAACCAGAAGTGATTGCTTCAGAAGGTCAAGGACTGCAGCCTTCAATACAGATTGAAGTTAAACATCAATAAAACAAAGATTCTCACTGTTAGGCCAATTGGAAGCATCATAATAGATGGTGAAGAGATTGAACTTTTTAACAGCTTCAATTTCCTTGGCTCCACAATCAACATTCTTTGTACCAGCACCAAGAAATTAAAAGATGAATTTAATTGGGAAAATGTGTTGTCAGAGACCTCTGCAGAGGACTGAAAAGCAACAAAGTCAGTCTGGAGACTAAGGTGCACCTAATCCAGGCCATAATCTTTGCAATTACTTGCTATATGTCAGAAAGCTGGACAATAACTAGAGATGATAGAAGGAGAATTGATGCCTTTGAGGTGTGGTGCTGGAGAAGAGAATTGAATATATCATGGTTCACTAAGAGAACAAATAGTTTCATCCTGGAGAGGGTGAAACTAGGCTGCTTCTTGCAGGCAAAGATTCTGAATCTGTGTCTGATATATTTTGGGCATATTGCAAGAAGGGACCAATCCTTGCAGAGGGACATCGTGCTTGGGAGGCTGGAGGGACAGCACAAGAGAGAAAGGCCCTCGATGAGATGGATTGACTCCGTGACTAGTGTAATGGAGGTAGGCATGCCAGAGATAATAAGATTGGCACAGGATACAGCAGGGTTTAAGGCTGTTGTATATAGAGTCACTAAGAGTCACAGCAACTTGAGTACATAACAACAACAACAACAACAAAGAACATGAGATTAAACTTTACCATCCTTGTCTTCAAGGAGGACTTTTTTAAAGACATAACTGTCCTTTTGTCAGTCCATGGAATATTCAATACTTTTCTTCAACAGTGAAGCTCTAAGGCATCAATTCTTCTTCTGTCATCTTTATTCATTGTTCAGCTCTTTGATGCATTGCAAGAGATTAAGATGACTATGGCTTGAGTAAGGCATGCCTTAATCTTCAAACTGACATAATTTGTTCTTCATTAATTTAAAGAGGTCCTTGGCAGCACACTTTCCAAGTGAAATACATCTATGGATTGCCTGACTGCTGGTACCAAGTATATTGATTGTGAATCCAAGAAAGATGAAATTGTTGTTGCTTCAATCTTTTCCTCATCTATCATGATATTGCTTATCAATCCAGTTGTGAGATTGTTGTCTTCTTGTTGAGATGCAATCCACATTGAAGGCAGTGTTCTTTGATTTTCTACACTAGGAACTTCAAGTCCCCCTCATTTTCAGTGAGTAAGATTGTCATCTGTGTAATGCAGATGAAGAGTCTTTCTCTGATTCTTTTTTTTTATTTTAATGAAAGTTTACAGAGACTTTGGATTTCCATTCATTCATTGTTGCATATTTTCCTCCCTGCCCATCCCTTCCCCACCCAGTTTGCTTTTCTCTTTGAAAACTTTACATATATATATATATTCTTTCATTGTTATAAAATCCCCTCCCCCAGTCCACTCCCCTATGCAGCTTTCATTCTGGACTCTTGTCATGACAATAATACATAATCATGTATTTCTCCTAAACAGTTCTTTCCCTCATCTGTTTCAATGCGGTATACATTATTTATCCCCTCTTAGTTTCCCCTCAACTCCGATGTCAGATCTGCTTTGTGACAGTGGCACTATGCAGTATTTTTCCTTTTGTGACTGAGATATTTCACTCAGCATAATGTCCCCAGGGTTACCCATTTTGTATAATATCTCATGAGTTCCTTGTTTTTCAGTGCACCATAATATTCTATTGTGTGAATATACCGAAGCTTCTCTAGCCATTCGTTTGTTGATTAGCACTTGGGTTTTTTTCCCCCCAGCTCTTTGCTACATCCCAGCAAAGACAGCAATATTCAATAGGACAAAAAATTGTCAATACTGGCAAGCATGTAGAGAGATCGGATCCTTCTTACACTGCTGGTGGAAATGTAAAATGGTGAAACCACAATGGAAAACAATTTGATTCTTTCTTAGAAAGTTGAGAATAAAAATAACATTTGATCCAGCAAATCCACTGTTATTTCTTATGCACCGAGTCAGAACTGACCCATAGCTGATCCTCCAGCAGGTTTTCGGAGGCTGTAAATAGAGATAAACCTGCCTATCTTTCTCCCATGAAGCAGTAGCCAGATTCAAACTGTGGACCTTGGAGGTGGCTGCAAAGTCCTTTGCCAGTAAGCCACCAAAGCTTCCTAGCAATCCCACTGTTGTTGTTGTTGTGTTGTGTACAGACCAGTCAGAACTGACCCACAGCTGAATCCCCAGCAGGTTTTCAGAGGCAGTAAAATAGCATGGAAAGAGACTGCCTATCTTCCTCCAGAGTAGCTAGTAGATTCAAACAGCATGGCTTTGGGATTGCAGCATAATTGTCTACCACTAGGCCACCAGATCAATTCCGCTAGTAGGTATAAATCCCAAAGAAATAAGAGCTTCAATGCAAACTCACATATACACACCCATGCTTATTGTTGCAGGATTATTTACAATAACGAAAAGTTGGAAACAATTCAAGTGTCTATCAATGCTTATATAATGTTTTAAGATAAAATTTAGATACAGTAAAGAAGCTTTTTGTAGATTATTGTTATTTGGTTCCACAGATTAGATTCCAACTCATAGTGACTCTATTTGACAGAGTAGAACTGCCATTTGCTGGACTGCAGAGTTGTGCTTCTTGTTGTTAGATGTCATCAAGTAAGCCCTGAATTATAGTGACCTCAAGTACAACAGAGCAAAACTGTCCAAACATGTGCCAGCGTCACAATCTCCTCTGTGCATAAGCCCATTGTTGCAGTCATTGTTTAGACTATCATGTTGAGGATCTTCTGTCTTTTGCTGACTTCGTTCTTTTCCAAGCATTGTGTTCATCCCTAAGTGTACGATCCTCTTGATAACATGCCCAAAGCATATGATGCAAATTTTCATCATTTTTGCTTCTAAAATGGGCTCTGGCTGTACTTCTTCCAAACTAGATTTGTTTATGCCTTTGGCAGCCTGTGTTATAGCCAATATTCTCTGCCAACACAGTTCAAAGGCATCAGTTCTTGGGCTTTCCATTCTCACTGTCCAAGTTTCATGTATGAAGTAATTGACAATGCCAAGGCTTGGGCTGAGTTCACCTTAATATTTTGACTAGCAGCACAACATGCTATAGACTATACTATCAGAGCTTAGCACTTCATTTTGGTGGGGGTTTTTTTAGAGCTTAGCACTTTAGTCTTTAAAATTACACTTTTAGTGCTTTATCATGTTTAGTACTTTAAGAGAGACTAGAAGACCCTCAGCCAGGTAGATTGACAAGATGACTGCTGCAATGGGCTCTTTTTTTTTTTTCAATGGGCTCTGGTGTGTCTGGAAGTGTGAGGATGGCGCAGGACAGGACTAGGTTCAGATCTTTTGTTCACAGGGTTGCTATGAGTCGTACTTGATTTGAAGGCACCTAACAACAACAGCAATAACAACAACAACAACAGTTAGCTGACTTACCCCCTGCAATATTGTCATTTGATTTCTTAACTACTGTTTCCATGGTATTGATTATTGATCAAAGGAAAAGAAAATAATTGACCACTTTAATCTTTGTATTTTTCATAGTGCTGCTTATTGATCCAATTGTAAGGTATTTGTTTTCTTGATGTTGTTGTTGTTTACTGTAAGGTTGGAACTGACCAATAGCTGAAACTCTGCAGGCTTTCAGAGGCATTTAATCGCCTGGAAGGAGATTGCCCACACTTCTCCCATGGAGAAGCTGGTGTTTTTGAACAGCTTGCCTTCGGGATTGCAGAACAACTCCTTGCCACTAGGCCACCAGGGCTCGTTTCCTTGATGCCAAGATATAATTCATACTGAAGGCTGACTCTTGGATCTTCTTCAGTGTTTCAAGTCCTCTTTTCTTTCAGCAAGCAAGGTAGTCTTGTCTCCTCTATAAAGATTATTAAAGAGTGCTCCTCCAATTGTGATGCCACTTTTTTTCTTTATAGAACCCAGCTCCTCAAATTATTTTCTCAGCATGCATATTGAGTAGGACTAAGATAGGATTCAACCCTGAAACACATCTTTGGCAATTTTAAACCATGCAGTAAGTATCCCCTTGTTTTGATCAAACAACTTATTCTTGGCCTATATATATATTCTGTAGATGTACAATTAAGTCTTCTAGAACTCTCATCCTTCTCGATATTATCCATTTAGACAATTTTGATTCATGCCTTTTTGCAGCCAAGAAAACATAACTAAATATCTTTCTAGTATTTTCTTCATTCAGCCAAGATCCTTCTGAGATCAGTAATGATATCCTTTGTTTCATGTCCTTTTCTAAATCTAACATGAATAATTTGCAGTTCTTTGTCAATTTACTGATCTGGCAATTTTTAAATTAAACTTTAGTAATATTATAGCTAATGTAAGATGGATCTTGGCAGAAAGCAGAGAATACTACCAGAAGAATGTATCTGTGCTTCACTGACTATGCAAAGGCTTTTGACTGTGTGGATCACAACAAGCTATGGCTGGCTCTGAGAAGAATGGGAATCCCAGAACATTTGATTG
>NW_006399768.1:22892563-22896482 GCF_000299155.1 Elephantulus edwardii | reverse complement strand
AAAAGGGATATATGATTGGGTATTGTTGTCATGACAGGAGTCCAGAATGAAGGTTGCACAGTGGAGTGGACATGGTGGAAGGGATTGTATAACAGTGAAAGGATTTTTCTTTTACTTTTCAAAGAGAAGAACGAATTGGGGCTGGGAGGGGTTGGGCAGGGAGAAAAGTGCAACAATGAATGAATGGAAATCCTAAACCTCTGTAAGCTTTCATTAAAATTAATTAAGAAAAGCTAAATACTGCAGCCTTCAATATGGATTGTATCTCAATATCAAGAAACCCAAACCTTCACTACTGAATTGATAAGATCATTGATAAGTCTTCCTCTAATCCTGATGTCACATTTTTCTTCACAGAGTCCAGCTTCTTGAATAACTTGCTCAGCATACAGATGAAATAGGTATAGAGAAAGAATACAAATCTTATGCACACCTTTCCTAATTTGAAACCGTGTAGTGTTGCTCTGTTTGCACAACAGCCTTGTCTAAGTATAGGTTCCTCACAAGCACAATTAAGTATTCTGGATTTCCCATTCTTCTTAATATTACTCATAATTTGTTATGACCCACAGAGTCAAATGCCTTTGCATAGTCAATAAATCACAAATGGACATTATTCTGGTATTCTCTGCTTTCAGTCAAGACGCATCTGACATCAGCATTGATATTCCTGGTGCCACAGCCTTTTCTAAATCCATCTTGAACATCTAGCAGTTCCTTGTCTATGTATTTGTCTAGCTGTTTTTTAATGATCTTCAGGAGTATTTTGCTGGCATGTGATAGTAATGATATTATTTGAGAACTTTCAGGTTTGTTTTTCTTAAGGTCATTATGAATCTACTCAATGATGTCATCTAATATATATATGTGTGTGTGTGTATGTGTATATATAATGTGTATATACATGTGTATGTAATATATGTATGTGTGTGTGTATATATATATAAGAGATATATATATAGTAGTTGTTGTTATGTGCCATTGAGTACTCTGTGACTCATAGTGATCCTGTGTACAATAGCTCTGAAGCCTGCATTATCCTGAGCCAGTCTTATTGACTCTGACATACCTACCCCTTTGGCCCAGTTACTGTATCAATTCATCTCATCCAGGGTCTTCCTCTCCTGTGCTTAGCTGTTATCCAGCTCTCTGATGCATAGCAAGTAATTGTGAAGACCATACCACACCTTAGCTTCCAGACCCACATGACTTAAAAATGTGTGTGTATGTATAGCTGAAAAGATAAACACGTGGCATGAAGTTAAAACAAGAAAATCCCATTGTTACTCACAATAACAGGCTTGGTTTTGCAGCTTTTGACTTAGAAAGGTTGAATATTTAAGCAATAAAACAGAATATATGGTGAAAGTTAAATGTCAAAATATTGTGGTTCAAGACCTTGTGAGTTTACTGTATAGATGCCCTCTCTTAGGGGATTATATCAGCATCTCCTATTAATAAGTTTCTTGTCAACAATGGTATGTGATAATTTTACCCAGATAAGAAAGGGGAAAAAAGGGTTTTTTTTCCTGAAATTTGGAATCACTGTTAATTTTACCCAGATAAGAAAGGGAAAAAAAGGGTTTTTTTTCCTGAAATTTGGAATCACTGTTACCCTGGAAGCAGTCACAGGTCTTGTTAGACACACACATGATGCCTTGAGATGGTTTCCCAGATCTGCCAATGACCTGCTGCCTGACCTCTATGGAAGGGAGAGGAGGTACAAAGAAAGATTCTTTATCTTGGAAGAAAAAGGAGACATGATTCTAGAGTCTAGAATCTGGGAACATTATGTAACTGTGCAATTCTGAAGCCAGAAGCTACAAGCCGTAGAACTATGGAGAACAATGAGATTTTCTTGGTTGAAATTCCATTCCACGTGTTCCTTTCACTTTTCAGATCCCCACATGTATATTCAAGGACAAAAGTTCTTTAAAAAGCCTTTTATGTTTCAGTTTTCTCCTCTGAAAAGGGATGGAAACTTTAAAGTCCTTTCTAGCTCTGCTGCCTAGGTTAATCTTTGTGAATTGTATTCATTCTAGACTTTGTTAACCCATGTTGACATGTTTTCACCCTCTACTATTTTTTTATTATACTATTTACAAAATTTGAATACATTATTTTTTCAGACAACAGTTTTCCAAATTTTTCTCACCCCCCCCATCAAATTGTACAACCCTGTGATTAATCCCCACCCCCAAATCCCTGCACATTCTCACCCCTCTGCTTCCACCCTCCCACCCTTGGATCCTCATACTCATTCTTATATAAATGGTTTCCTACAGTATTTATTCTTGTGGGACTGAGTTAGCTAACTCAGCATAATGCTCTCCCGTTCCTCCCAATTTACGTAATAATTTACAAAATCATTGCTCCTGCACACTGCATAGTATTCCATTATATGAATGTACCATAATTTATCAATCCATACATCTGGGCTGTTTTCATGTTCTTGCGATGGTGAGTAACGCTGCTATGAACATTAGTGTACAGGTCTCCGCTTGTGTGCCTCTGTTCTCATTTTCTCAGGGTTTATTCCAAACAGTGGAATAGCTAGGTCATGAGGAATTTCTATGTTCAGCTTTTTGAGGAAGCGCCAAACTGTCTTCTGGAGTGGTTGTACCATTTTACAATCTCACCAACAATGTATAAGAGTTCCTAGCTCGCTCCATCCTCCCCAACATTTATTACTTGCTGTTCTGTTAAACTTTGCCACTGATACTGGAGTGAGATGATACCTCATTGTATCTCTTCTATTGCCAGTGATCTGGAGCATTTCTTCATGTGTCTGTTGGCCATTCAAACATCTTCCTCTGTGAAAATTCTTTCCATGTCTTTTGCCCATTTTGTAATTGGGTTATCAGTCTATCTTCTCTTGAAATCAGAAGTTTTAGCTTCAAACTCTTGCCACAATCACTAACTACAGAAAGTGTTCCCTCACCTTTCTAAGGTTACGCTCTTGAATGAGGATCTTACAACTTTTAAGCAATTAAGATCATACAAAATATATTTAATACTCTATAAAATATATTTTTCCAAAGTAAATGTGAAAGAACATTTTCAGATAAGAAGATCTGATAAAAGTAGTCAGTAGCAGGCTTTTACTATAAGAAATACCAAGAAAAATTCATAACAAATGGAGATAGTGAAGGCTGAAAATTACAATCTGCAGGAAAAATACAAATGATAAAAAAATGGAAAATATGCTCTTTTTCTTTAATGTCTTAAAATAATTAAATAATAACATGAAATGGAGGTCTGTTAAGTGTAATGAAAGGAACTGGAAATGGGTAATGGTAACAATTGCACAATATAATTGATGGAATTAATATGCATATGAAAACTATTGCTATGGTAAATAAGTGTATATGTGTTTACCACACACTAAAACCCGAATAACACTCATGTGATCTCACATAAACCTCTAGATATCTCTATCTCATGTTTAGGGACAGGTCTGTAAGGTGAGGCAGTTCCACTATGGCCGGGCTGATGGGTCCCATTGGTGTCTTCCATCATTCACCACAAATCGTGCCATGGCAGTGCTTTGTGGCTCAGGCTGGTTGTGAATTTATCTGCTGCTTTAAAAGGATAATAATGATTAAATGACTGTTGCTGCTTTTCTCCTTCAAGTAAGAACATGCCAGAAGATGTGTACAGCTATGTGGTCCAGCAGAGGGCCCCAGACACCTCCCAAGCCTTGAACCACCTGGTGCCTGGCCTGTGGGTGCATTCTCTTCCAGGTCCTGCTGAGAGTGGGGGCCAGTAACCGGTGAGAGCAGGAAACAGCATTCTGTGCAGAATTCACTGTTGTGGTCAAAAGGAATTCCAAGTGGTGGGTAGTTACGTGAACTGTTACTTCATCTGTATTTCAGAGTTCTAATTAGGTTAAAATAAGCTCTTTTATATTTGTATTTGT
>NW_006399768.1:22868430-22892053 GCF_000299155.1 Elephantulus edwardii | reverse complement strand
TGTACCAGTCAGATCTGATTTGACGGTACACGCACACTAAAATAATAAAATTAAAAAAATAAATTTAAAAGATGAAATTGCACTGGGAAAGTCGGCTGTCAGAGACCGCTCCAAAGTACTGAAGAGCAACAATGTCAGTCTGGAAACTAAGGTGCACCTGATCCAGGCCATGGTCTTTGCAATTACTTGCTATGCATAAGAAAGCTGGACAATGATTAGGGATGAAAGAAGGAGAGTTGATGCCTTTGAGCTGTGGTGCTGGAGAAGAGTATTGAATATACCATCCTCTGCTAGGAGAACAAACAAGTTCATCCTGGAGAGGGCGAAGCCAGGCGGCTCCTTGGAGGCAAGGATTCTGAAGCTTCATCTGACATACTTTGGACAGGTTGCAAGGCGAGATCAGTCCTTGGAAAGGGATGTCATCATTGGGAGGGTAGAAGGACAACACAGGAGAGGAAGATCCTCAATGAGATGGATTGATTCAGTGACTGGGGTAATGAGGATAGGTGTGTCAGAGACAAGATTGGCAATGGATAGAGCAGGGTTTAGGGCTGTTGTACATAGGGTTGTTATGAGTCTCAGGCAACTTGATTGCACATAACAACAACAACAACAACATATTTGTTGAAACAGAAACAAACAAACAAAAAGCCTGAATAACAGCCGTGCATTATGGAATTCAAAACTTACAAAGAATAAAAATATATTAAAACAACAGTTTAAAAGACTAAAATAGGATGTTTAAATTCTGTGTTGGTGTGAGGGTTTTTTCATTTCATGAAGAAGAGAGTCAAGTGTGAAAAGTAAAATTCATAGAGATAAAATATCATTCTAAATAGACTGGAATAAAGATGTACATCATAATGCATAGAAAAGTATATGTTAAAATAATGCAGAGGTACAACTTAAATCCATTCTTCATACTCAAAGTTCAAGCTTACTGCCATTGAGACAATTCCTTCTTATAATTCTCCATTAGGTTTCAGAGGCTGTAAATCTTAACATGGAGGAGATTGTCCATGTTTCTTCCATGGAAGAAAGTGGATTCAAGCTGCCAGAGATACAAGGCCTTTTGATATGTAGCCAACATGCTACAGACTATGTCACAAAAATCTCTTTAAAAATCCAATATGAAAAATAAAACAGACTACTAAAAAGACAAATTTAACTCAAAAGAAAACAGGGAAAATGGTCAAGGGAATAAAACAGGTGAGACAGAAAAACAATTACCTAGATAGTAAATATAAATCAAACCATGTCAGGAGTAACTAGAAATAAGTGAACAAAGTGTCCCGAATAAAAACTGAAGATTGCCACTCTGGAGAAAAACAAAACAAAATATACACATAAACAAACAAAGCCCCACAAGACTCAACTACAATATTTTTAAAAGTTAGGCATTAAAGACATAGGTGAGATACCAGCAGAAGAACAGAAATACCTATAAAGGGAAAGTGGTATTAAAGAGAGTGTGGGTTTCAAAAGAAGTGATAGTATCAGATATAAAGAGAGAAGAAAGAAGCTGGTCCCAGGAAACGAATAGGCCTTTATATTGTGTTCTGAGAGGGATGCCAAGTGACCCTGTGCAGAAAGGGTCAAAATGGTACAAGGCCAGATAGGGACAGTTTGTTTTTTAAGAGGTTTTGGGGAGGACTAAAAATGAGAAGAACTGGGAATCCCAAACACTCGATTGTGCTTATGAGAAACCTAGACTTGGACTAGGAGACAGTTGTCCAAACATAGCAAGGAAACACTGCAAAGTTATTGGGAAGGGTGTTCACCAGAGATATGTCCTATCTCCATACCTTTTCAAACTAGATGCAGAACAGATTATCCAGAAGGCTGGGCTCAATGAGGAGAAATGTGGCATCAGGACTGGAGACTCAATCTGCGTTATACAGATGACACAACCCTGTTTGCTGAACTTAGGAGGACCTGAAGCACTTGTTGCAGAAGGCCAAGGACTGCAGCCTTCAGTATGGATTGAATCTCAACATCAAGAAAACAAAAATTCTCCCCACTGGACTGATCAGCAATATCACGATAGATGGTGCAGAGACTGAGAGTGTTTATTGCTTCAGTTTGCTTAGCTCCACAATCAACACTCTTGGTACCAACAGCCAGGAAATTAAAAGACAAATTGCATTGGAAAAGTCTGCTTCCAGACACACCTCCAAAGCACTGAAGAGCAACAGTGTCAGTCTGGAGACTAAGGTGTGCCTGATCCAGGCCATAGTCTTTGCAATTACTTGTTATGTATCAGAAAGCTGGACAATGACTAGGGATGATAGGAGGAGAATTGATGCCTTTGAGCTGTGGTGCTGGAGAAGCTGTTGATGTTGTTGATTGTCTTCAAGTTGAGCATGACTTTTGGTGGCCCTATGAACAAAAGGCTTACAAGCCCCTCTGCAACTAAAAATATTGAATATACCATAGACTGCTAGGAGAATGAACAGGTTCATCCTAGAGAGGTTCAAACCCAGCTGCTCTTTAGAGGCAAGGTTTCTGAAGCTTCATCTGACATACTTTGGACTTGGAAGAACCAGTCCTTGGAAAGGGACGTCATGCTTGGGAAGCTGGAGGGACAGCACAGGAGAGGAAGACCCTCAATGAGATGGACTGGTTCAGTGTCTGGGGTAATGGGGACAGGTGGGTCAGAGACAACAAGCTCGGCACACGATAAAGCAGGGTTGAGTCACAGGTGCATAACAACAACAACAACGACAAAGGAGGACTAGGGAAAGTTCCTGCCAGTGAACTTGGTTGTGGGCTTTTGTGATCACAGGGAGAGCCTTAATAGGATCCTGTTGTTTGGTTTGGTGGCCTTATCAGGAGATAGACATTATCAAGTTTCTTCAAGGAGTGATCAGGCCTGGGGGCAACTGTGACATTCTTCCTCCAGTGCTGTACCTTTAAATTCTGCAAGTGATCTTTTCTAAGTAAGGCCAGCAGCTCAAAGCCCAGCCCCTAGAAGAGAGAACAGTAACAGATTCTCCATCCTCAGTGTTTGCAAAAGGACAGCTGTGTCAGCCTGGCAGCATGGCAGTGAAGGTTGGGGCCCTCCTCCTGCTCGTCCTTGGACTCAGCCTGGCTCAGCCAGCCTCTGCCCGCCGGAAGCTCCTGGTGTTTCTGTTGGATGGTTTTCGCTCAGATTACATCAGCGATGAGGCCCTGGAGTCCTTGCCTGGTTTCAGAGAGATTGTGAACAGGGGAGTAAAAGTGGACTACTTGACCCCAGCATTCCCTTCTCTCTCTTATCCCAATTACTACACCCTGATGACAGGTGAGTACCATATCTGTCCTCATCTTCCTGGGGAGAGGGCTATTTGGACCAGAAGAAAACTTCACTCCACGCCAAGGAGTGTAAAAGTTTGATTTAAAATGTCCAGGTTTCTCTCTTCCTTTAGGGTTCAAAGATAGACCAGAAGTCTATACTTTTGGATAGAGGAGATTTTTTCCTCACAGTTGTGTTTTTTCTAAAAGTTTGGGATTTCATCATGGAGATGAGGTTCTCTTCATGGAGAACATCTGTGAGCATGGAGGCTCTTTTTCTTGTTTATAAATGTGCTTGATGGCATCATCGATGCAGACGCCTCCTCAGGGGAACTCCTGTTCCTGGATTATTTGACAGGGATTTTTAGCTCAATACTACATTCACTTTCTTCTGCCTCATTTTTTAGTTACTCATACTTTTTCTTATTTATTATTATTTATTTGGCTCCAAAGTGTTTCACACTGTTAATTCATATTGTATTTCAAACAATCGTACTCATGCATTGTGTTTCATAAAATTTATTACCATTGAACTTTGCCCATCATTACCCTGTCTTTTTTCCCCAGATTCTTCCCTTTCCTTCACCCTCTTCTTGATCCACCAAACTGTGCAACCCTGTGGATTTGCCCCTACTCATTCTTACCCCTCCGCTCCACCCATTCCTTCCTTGGGTTTCCATACATGTTTTTCTAGTTATCCTATTTTTACAAGAAAGGTCGTATGCGGTATTTGTCCTTATGAGACTGAGTTAGTTCACTCAGTGTAATCCTCTCCAGTCTCTACCAGGTTGTGTAATATTTTTTTGAAATCATTGCTCCTGAGTGCTGCAGCATGTTCCACTATGTGAATGTACCACTATTTCTCAACTATTCAGATGTGGTTGGATATTTGGGCCTTTTTCCTTTTCTTGCTATGGTAACTAGCCCTACTATGAATGTTAGTATACAAACCTCCATTTATGTTTCAGTTATAATTTCCTTATAAATTTCTAGTAGTGGAATAGATGGGTCATACAGAGTTTCTATGTTCAACTTTTTTTTTTATTGTATTATTTTACGTGTACCGTCAAATCAGATCTGACTGATACAGGAGGAGATTGCCCCCTCCTTCTCCAGCAGAGAATCTGGTGGATTTGAACCGCGTGCGTATATGTTCAACTTTTTGAGGAAAGTCAAAACTGTCTTCCAGAGTGGTTGTACCATTTTACAATCCCCCCAATAGTGAATGAGATTTCCTACTTTGCCACTTTTAATGGGGTAAAATGGTATCTCATTGTGAGTTTGACTTGCATCTCTCTTTATTGCCAGTGATTTTGAGTGTTTTTTTAAAATGTATGTATTTACCACCTATCTTCTGTGAAAAGTCCATGTCTTTTGCCCATTTGGTAATTGCGTTATTAGTCTTTTTTCTCTGGAGGGCCACGAGTATTCTTTAAACTTTTGTCATGAGGCCCTTGTTTGAGATAGTATGGCCAGATGTTTGTTCTCAGTCAGTATGGGTTTTTTTTTTTACCCTGTTGGAAAAAGTTTTTGAGCACAGAGATTTAATCTTTCTTAAGTCCGATTCATCACTTTTTAAAATTGAGGATTTTTACAAAGTTCATATTCAATGTGTTTCAAACTATTCTTAATTCACATTGTGTTTCATACAATCATTCTCACACATTGTTTCATAAAATTAATCACCATTGGACTTTGCGCATCATTACTTTGTCTTTTTACCCAGATCCTTTCCTCCATTTCCTTCCTCTCCCTCCACCCACCAAACTAATTAATCCTATGGTTTCACCCCTACTCAGCCTCAACACCTCCCCCCACCTTGAGTTCCCATACATGATTTACTATTTATCCTTCTATTTTTACAATAATGGTCTTATGCAGTATTTGTCCTTGTGAGAATGCGTTAGTTCATTCAGCATAATGCTCTTCAGCCTCTCCCAAGTTAAGTAGGATTTTTCAAAATTGTTGCTCCTGGTGCTGCGTAATATTCCATTGTGTGAATGTACCACAATTTCTCAATCCAGTCATCATTTTTTTCCCTCTCCAGATGGTACATTTCTGGTTGTATTTGTCAGTCTCTATACTATAGACTAGGCATTCTAAGATTGGTTACAGTTTGTCTCTAATGAACTTTATGGTTTTAGGCTTTATTCCCATGTCTCTAATCCACCTTGAGTTGACTTTCATATAGTGTGAGATGTGAATCTTGTTTCAGCTTTCTGAAGGTAGCAGTTCAGTTTTGCCAGCACCATTTGTTGAAGACATTGTCATTTCTCCATTTGGTAGATTTTTATTTCCTTGTTGAATATCAGTTGCACATAGAGAGATCCATTTCTAGGTTCTTGATTCTGTTCCATTGATCTATGTGTCTGTCATTGTTCCAGTACCATGTTGTTTTGGTTACTACTGCTGTGTAGTAGGGTTTTGAGGTCAGGGAGTGTTAATGCCTCCACCTCGTTTTTCAAAAGGGCTTTGCTTATTCAGGGTCTCTTTCCCCTCCAAATAAACTTGACAGTTTCCCTTTTCATCTTCTTGAAAAGTGAAGTTAGTATCTGTATTGAGATTGTGTTGAACATGTAGATTGCTTTTGGTAGAATTGTCATTTTCACAGTAATGTGTTTTTCTTTCCATGAACAGGGCACATTTTCCCATTTTTTAAAAACGTTTTTATTGTGTCTTGCAGAAACGATCTGTAGTTTTCTTTGTACAGGTCTTCTGTGTCTCTATTTAGGTTAATTCTCAACTATCTCAATTTGTGGTTGGTTAAGACTAAAGATGAAGAAGAAGAATCAATGCCTTTTTGAGTTGTGGTGCTAGAGAAGAGACTTGAACATACCATGGACTGTCAAGAAAAAAATAGGTCTGCCTTAGAGAGGTCAAAACCAAGTTTCTCCTTGGAGGCTAGAATTTTTGAAGCTCCATCTCACATGCTTTGGGACATGTGGCTAGGATAGTCCAGTTCTTGGAGAACATCATGCTTGGAAAGGTGAAGGGACAGCACAAGAGAGAAAAACACTAAATAAGATGAATTGATATAGTGACTGGGGCAGTGAGGATAGCTGTCTCTGAATCAGTGAGACTGGCTCAGACAGAGCAGGCTTCAGAGCTGCTGTATATAGGGTCTCTGTGTCACAGATGATCTATAACAACATCATAAATGGTATTGCTTTCTTGGTTTCCTTCTCTGAGTTATCTTTATTTCTGTAAAGGAATTCTACTAACATTTGGATATTGATCTTATATTTTGCCAAATTAAATCCTACGAAATTGGTCCACTAGCTCTAACAGGTGTTTTTTGTTTTTTTTTTATTGATTCCTTGGAGTTTTCTGTGAACACCATAGTACCATCTGCATATAGCCACAGTTTAACTATTTCTTTGAAGATCTGGATGCATTTTATTTCCTTCTCTTGTCCTAGCAAGCACTTGCAATACAATATTGAATAGAAGTGGTGTCAGTGGGAATCCTTATCTGGTCCCTGTCTGCAAGGAAAATGCTTTTAGTCTTTCTCCATTGAGAATGTTACTGGCTCATGGTTTTGCAAATATCACTATGTTGAGGAAATTCCCTTTTATTCCAATTTTGCTTAGTGTCTTAATCAGGAAAGGGTGTTGGATTTTTTTCAAATGCATTTTCTGCATCAATTGATAAGATCATACAGTTCTTGTTATTTGCTTTGTTAATATGGTGAATTATATTGATTGTTTTTCTTATATTGAATCATCCTTGCAAATTTGTTATGAATTCTACTTGGTCTTGATTAATTTTTTTATGTGATTTTGGATTCTATTGACTAGGATTTTGTAAAGAATTTTTACCTCTATGTTCATGAGAGATATTGGCCTGTAGTTTTCTTTTTTTGTAATATTTTTGCCTGGCTTTGGAATTAGGATTATACTTCCTTCATAGACTGTCTCTGGTGAGTGTTCCCTCTTTAGCTATTTTTTAAAATAATTAGAATTGGTAATAGATCCTCTCTGAATGTTTTGTAGAATTCAGCCATGTAGTATTTGGTCCAGGACTTTCTTGTGTGGTTTTTTTATGACCTGCTCAATTTATTTTGTGATGGCTCTGTTCAAGTGTTGTACATCTATCCATGTCAGTTTGAGTAGGGCATGATTTTCAAGGAATTTGTCCATTTCCTCTAGGTTTTTAAATCTATCAGAGTATATCTTTTCATAGTATTCTGATATTATCTATTTCACTTCCTCTGGTTCTGTTGTGATGTCACCTCTATAATTCCTTAATTGACTTATTTTTGTCTTCTGCTTTATTTCTTTTGTTAAGTTCGCCAATGGTTTGTTGATTTTATTGACCTTGCCAAAAAATCAGCTCTTGGTTTTGTTGACATTTTCAATTGTTTTTCTGATCTCTCTCTTATTGATTTCAGCTTTTGTTCTTCAAGTTTCCTGTCTTCCCCCACCCTCCTAATTTCCTTTCTAAAGATTGTGATTAATTCTGGAAAACATACCATGTGCACTTGAGAAGAAAGTGAATTTTGGGTGCAGGGCACAGAATACATCCACAAGGTTGAGTTTGCTGAATGTATAGTTTAGATCTTCTGCCTTTTTGTTAAGTTTCTTTTGAGTTGACCTACCCTTTTATGTGAATGGTGTGTTAAAGTCTTTACCAGTATTGTAGTGTTGTCTATTCCTTCAATTCTGTTAACAATTGTTTTATGTATTTAGCAGGTGCTTAAAAGCCAGTTGAGTCCCTACTAAGTCTCCAGTTAAGGGGGGCGGGGTAGGTTCTCTGGTTGTTCTTTATTTCATTCACAATCCTGTGTGAGCTGATTGGTTACCTAGATTTACTGGATTTAGCTGACAATCAGTGTGGGCTAGAAACCTCTTGTTTATGTTAATCAAGAACTGGTGGGCCTTTGTATTTAAAAGTTGGTTGTGTTTGGAAAGAACATTATTCTAGGTTATATAGCACTTGTCTGTCGATTTGAGATAACTTGGGGTTGCTGTGATACTGAACATTATGTCACCGGTGTGTCAAATGCCATAATGACCACTATGGTGGGCAGGGTTTGGTGAAGTTCCCAGATAGAGACAGGCTTGGAAGCAGGATTGACACCTACTTCTTAAACAAAAGGCCTTTGGAATCTCTCTGAACATTAGAGAAATGACAATAGTTATAGAACAGAGTTCAGATCTTTTGTTCATAGGGCTGCTATTAGTCATACTCAACTCAGTGGCACTTAATAACAACAATATAATTTGGTGAATAGATGTTGACAAATGTTATGTCTTCTTGATCTACAGTACCTTTAATTATTGTACAGAGCCCTTCCTTATCTTTTATGGTGGTTTTCATTCTAAAAGTCTATTTATCAGATTAGTATCACCATTTTTGCTTTTTTGTAGATGCCATTTGCTTGGTTTATTTTTTCCAGCCTTTGAATTTGAGTCTTTCTCTTCATTTCTTAGATGTGTCTCTTGTAGACAACACTGATAGGCTTTGTTTTTTATTCATTCTGTTACATTTTTTTCTTTTCATTGGTACCATTAGTCCATTCACATTAAATGTGATTATTAACAGGCTAGGTTTCATTGATATCATTTTGCTGTGGTTGTTTTGTTTTGTTGTTTTTTTTCCCTAGTAACTATTATTCCTCCACTTTTCTTTGGTGTTTCTGTGTAAAAGTCTTCCCTTAAATGTCCTTGTAGATTTGATATTGTTTTCACAAATTTTTTAAGTTCTGTCTTTCCTGCTTATGTGATTTCTCCTTCATATTTGATGGAGAGCTTTGCTTGGGTACAGAATTTTCAGCTGGCAATTGTTTTCTTTCAACTTTCTGTATATGCCATCCCATTGTCTTCTTGCTTGCATGATTTCTGCTTAAAAATCAGAACCTAATCTAATTGCTTTTTCTTTGTAGATGACCCTTTGTTGCTTTTAGTATCCTAGCCTTATCTTTTATTTTGGAGGGTTTGTCTGATATGTCTTGGATGTTTTTCTTTGGGGGCCTAGTCTATTTGGTGTTTATTGAGCTTCTTGAATTTCTTTCTTCTTAGTAATACCTGAGAAGTTTTCTTCTAGTACCTTTTCCACAATTTTCTCAGTGATTTTCCTGACCATCTCATATTCTGGAATTCCAATCACACATATGTTATACCTTTTGATTTCATCTCACATGATTCTAATTTTTTCATTTTCTTTGTGTGTTATCTGATTTTGCATCTAGTATGTTTTCACGGAGATTCTTGTTTCCAACTCACTGACTCTCTGCTCCATCTCTTCTGGTCTACTGTTTTGTCCTTCCAGCATATTGGACACTTCTTAACAACCTGGATTGCATTTTCATGCATTTCTGTTATTTCCAGTACTCTGTTGGCTATACCCTCTCTATCTTGTGATTTTTCAAGTGCTTGTACCTCTTTATCTATAGTTTCAATTCTTCCATCTTTTGTACTTTCTTCTGAAGTTATGCACATTCCTCTTTGTCAATATATTTCTTCTGGGTCTGTGTCTTTACAGTATTTGCTTTCTTTATAGTTTCCATTGTTTCTTAAATCATTTTCACTGTCTTCCATAGTTGCTCAAATAACTTCTCATCAATATATTTCTTCTTGTTCTCTATTTCTAGATTATTCCATTTATTTTGTGGATTCCATTTTTTATCCCATCATTTGTACTTTCATTAGTAGCTGTTCAAATATCTCCATATTAACATACCTCATCTGCCTTCTTGACTCTGAGATATTCATTGGGTCTGCAATATTCTCCGCATTTTTTTTGAGAAGGCTTAATTTGTTTGTTCAGTGTTTGAAGCTGCCTACGCCTTAGGCCGTTTCTATTGTGTCTGCATAAGCTGTTTATTGGTGGTTCTTGTCTTTATGATCTTACTGATTACTTGTTAAGATACTATGTTCATTCTGTTGGGTGAGTTTCTCACTCTACTGAAAGTCCTTGCTGGGGAAAATTTGTCTTTCCTGAAGTCCTTGAGATTGTCTCCATTGTGCACTGCAACGCTGTAGGAATTTCTCCTTAATATAGTCCCTTGTTCCAAACTCTATTGTCCTCTTTCGTGTATGAAGTGGCTGAGTGCTGTAAGACAAGGTCTAGGCCGACAGTGTTTCAAGTCAGCTCTCTTTCTTGCAGCTCAAAGTGCCAGTTGAGAAACCTGAGATAATCTTTGCCAGTTTGTAGCCTGTGCTCCAAACTCTCTTGTCCTGTATGGCTCCTGGCATGGTCCCACAGCTGTGGAGGCAAGGATCCCTAAATGGAAGGACCTATTCCTAGGGAAGTACCAGTTCCATCTCCCCACAAGCACCTGAAAGTGTTCACTCTTGGGGGCAGTGACCCACCTCATACACCTTCTCCCCTGACGCTTAATATCTTCCTTTCTTTCTGGAGTGGTGCAAGATCAGGGCTGCAGCTCAAGCAGCTTTGTGCAGGGGGCTCTCAAGTCAGCCCTCCCTCTCACACAAAGCTGAGGGAGTCTTTCCCCTTCATATAGCTCTGTGTCCCAGACTCTTTTATCCTGTTTGGCCCTTGTGATGGCCCAGAAACCACGGAGGCAAGGAAGCCTCTTTTGCTTTTTTAGGTCTTGATGAAATTATATAGAGAAGGGGGTGGGGAGTATGTAGTTCATATTTCTTTTTAACTTCCAGCACCTTTTAAAAACCAAATTACAACTAAAACAAACGGGGGAAAAACCCGTCAGCTAGTTCAAACTGTGTATCCAGGTATGGGACAGCTGGTTTGCCTAAATATATCTAAAATTCCAGACCAGGATCTGAAATTCCTGAGTCCAGGTGTGATACCCCTAGCTGGATTTGCTATGTTTGCAATAGAACTCACTGCTGTATTTCTGCTTACATGCTTGGGTTCCCAGATTCTTGCATGTTCTTTAGCGAACCATTGTGAGAACAAGGAGAAGACACACACACACACACGTTCAAAAATTTAGCAAAAATACTTAGGGAGACTGAAATATTCTGGTGATGCAGGACTTTGCTATGCGCTCTGAGCACGGGAAGAACTCTATAAATTTTCTTAACAGAAAGAGGATGAGAACTCTTGCATCTCATTATGTCTCCCTACAGAACCAAAAATCCAAGATCCCTGTAAATGCAATTGATGATTGTATGCAAGGATGCTCTACATATGTGTATGTAAAAGTGGCATAGGTGGATGCCCTAAATTAAGTAGAAATAATGCTTAGGATGATTAGATAGGAAAGGCTAGAGAAAGAAAGATCAGACTGCATACAAGCAAAGCATCTGTTCATTTATTGTTTTATATCTACTAACAAACAAACCAGGTCTCTAAACCAAACATGATTAACAAAAGTCTCCTCTTGTCTTCAGTTGGCACACATATCCCCTTGCATGGCAGTGGTTTTCAGGCTGTTGGTCACACACAGATGTTATTGTATGTCACAAATCCAACTTCAGCTCTATCTTAACACATCACACACACAGACCACCCTGCTCCAGCCCCCTTTCAGAGCACTGCTGGCAGGCCCAATTCATAAACTGCCACGTGCTGCTTTCTCCATCTCAGTGGAAAATGAATCCAGTTCATTCTGGAAACGCAGACTCCAGTTAGTCAAAAAGGACCGTTTAGAAGCCAAGTCAGTGACACAGACGTTTGTTTGTCAGAGTCACATTTCTGTTATCAACACAATTGACAAACATTATAGGCATGCCTCAGAGACAACAGGATAATAAAATGAATACCACCATAAAGCAAGCCATCCACATTTTTTGCTCCAACACATATAAAATTTGTTTACACTCTATGGTAGTCTATAATGTATTAAATAGCATTATGAAAATGTTTGAAATACTGTGAAAATTACCAAAATCTGTCACAGAGACATGCAGTGAACACAGGCAAGTGCCAATATATTTGTTCTAGAATTGCCATAAACCTTCAACTTAAAAACAAAAATAAATTCTGTGAAGTACAAGAAAGTTACGCCTGAGTGTGCACATGTCTGTCACCCATACACACAGTTTTCCCCTAGGCTTATGTGCTTTCACTGGTCTTAAAACTCACTGCGACGTAGTAATTTCTGATTCATATAATTGAACTGGTTGCTGAGGTTGTAAATTGCAATAGGAGGAAATTGCCCAACTTTCTCCTATGGACCCCTTGATAGATTTGAACCATCAGAGAGGCTGACAGCCTTTGGGTTACCTGTACAACTCTATACAGACTACACCATCTGAATTTCCCTTCACCAGTCTCAACTAACTCAATTCAACTCTTTGCTGTTGAGTTGGAACCAATTCATAGTTGACCCTCTAGTGGGTTTTAGAGGGTTTTTCAAATCATGTGGTAGATTTGTAAATTTGAACTTCCTGTCTTTGGATTCGCAGTGCATCTTCTTACCCTGCTTTTAGAACTCCTTTCACCTGCTTTTAGAAAGACAGTATAGGCATGGGTTGTGTTAGCCAGCCTGTGTTTATATAATAATGTTTCTGTGTATAATTTGTCCTCTATCTAATGAGCTTGGAAGCAGGAATGGCATCCACTTCCGTAAATAGCTTGCCTCCTGAAACCCTTTGAACCTGGAGAAAGGATGCAAGTGTTGAGGACTTTCATTCATAGGGTCACTATGAGTCGCCTACGACTCAACGGCACTTAACAACAACAATTTAATGAGCACAAGTGAGGAGCTGTGACTTTCAGGCAGTTGAGCCCAAGCCATGAGGCAAGTGTCAATCTCACTGTTCTAGCATTAACTTTCATAGCTAAGTTTAGACTATTTCTCCCAAGTCTCTATGCTTATTTTTCCTACCTAATGTTAAAACAAAACCTTTTTTTACATATAAGAAAATATACGTATCATTTGGGAATTATACTTAAACAGATGGTTTATATATTGGAGCATTTTATGAAGCAACATAATGCCATTAGATCCTTTTGGTACCAAAAGATGTGCTGTTTTAAGTTTCCTCAGTATTCATAAGAGACTATGATCTCACTTCATCATGTGAATTACTGCCAGAAGACATAAAGCCCCGGTGTTCCTCTCTTTGCATGATGAGATCTGATGGCTTATTGGGAGGAATACTGCCCTTGGGGCTGGGAGGACTTGGAGTTTTTGCATAGCCAAGATGATGTTGCAAGCCATTGCATTGGGCAAGGCATTGCACTTTGCTCTGCCTCAGTTTCTTCTCAAACAAAATAAGATAGTCATCAAAGTCTTAGATAGGAGGTGCATTTGAATGCAGACATGAAAGTAAAGAAATGTATAGGGAAGTTAAGACTGGCTCCTCTTAGGAGACCTTCATGTAGACAATAAGCCAAAGACCAAAATTTGGAACTAGAAAGGGAGAATTTAATTACAAATCACATGGAGGATAATGAGAAGTCACAAGATTAGTAGTAAATCTTTGAAATCATACAACTTAGTTGTCTAGAGAACAGGAAATGGGACATAAAGACACAGGGAAATGAGCGTCTCTCTGAAAGGGCCAGAGGGAATGAGAATAGCATAGTCTCTCAACCACCTTAAAGCAGAAAACATATTAAGAGCCCCTAGCACAACCCCATGGTGCCTCCAAAGCCACACTAGCAGCAAGAGGTTCATTTGTTCATTATTGACCCGCAAACTTTATTACCACTGTACTAGCAAGAATGGGGTTTATAGGAAAATAAGTTAGAGAATAGAGAAGGCAAAGAATATCACACAATGCAAATACAGGTTTAGTCCAACTGTCACAAACCAGATTAACAGCAAAATACAACTCCTTAATTAGTATAAGTCCTGGTTTCAGTTCAGCAACACAAATTCAAGAAGCCTCTGGTTTTCTCAATCATTTATCAAGGTTTGCCTCAGCTTATAGGTCAGCTTCTCTTTAATTATCTCAGAAGCACAGCAATATTTTTAACTGTGCCCTTTAGCTCAGGGCTCCTCTCACTACACCTTGCCACAGTTTCTCCACAGTAATGTCACAGTCTCTCTGCCAGCATCATTAGGGTCTTGCCAGGGTCTCACTTTTACTAGTGTCTCACTGTCACAAGGGTCTTGCTCCAGTCTCTCTCAAATGTTGCCTTGTCAAGTCTTGTTCTCCAGTGTAGAAAGAACTCTTTCTTATCTGAGTTCTACAGCTGTTGATTATTTGCAAGATTATGTGCCTGCAGTTAAGGTAGCTGGAGACCAGAGAGAGTTTAACATAATGGCTTTAAAAAGCTAACTTTTAGGCTAACACCTCACAAGTCCTTGAAATGAAGTCACTGTGACTGATTATTTTTTCCTTTCAAAACATTATCTACCTCAGGATAAACATGAATAAAACTCATAATGTGCTGTAAGAAAATTCACCCAGCAATTGTTTGCTTGGGTGCATAGACCCTTAAAACAAAGATTGTAATGTCTTTAACTACTGACCAAAAAGTTGGTGGTTCAAGTTGATCAAGAAGTTATTCCAGGTTTACCCAAAGGAACCTCAAAAGAAAAGCTGGATGATACTTCTGAGAAACTAGCCCTTATAAACTCTGGAGCACAGTTTTATTCCAGTACACATGGGGTCCCATTAATTAGTCACCCCAACTAGTTTGGTTCACCCAGGAAGCTTACATTCAAGCTGAGAATATGCGTGGGGAAGGATGCTTCTAAATAAACTGAGTAAGGAGAGATCGGGGCATAATTTTCCAACATGCTATAAAAGAGTAGAGGCCAGAAGATGTTCTGGTTGGAGTAATCTGGGAAAGCATTTGGAAGGAGGTAGGATCTGACTTGGAATAAACAGGAAATATCTTACATTATGTGAAAATTCTTTTTCAGAAGCGCTGATTAAAAGACAATCACGAGAGAGGAAAAAAATTACATTCCGTTTAAATGCAGTTTCTTTTTGTTTCAATCTATCCTACTCTGTTTTGTTATCTATCCTTTGAAGTAAAAATCCACATTTGACTTAAGAGAAATTTAATCAGATATTACTGGAAGAAAGCAGTGTATTGTCCCTTCCAGGTCATGGGTAACAGAAAATGCTGCATATGTTTCAGGATAGCATAATTAGTGTTGTTTTGCTAAGGCTAATGGCAGCATTTGTTTGTCATTCTTGAACACTGCTTACTGGTTAAGCAAGAGTGAAAAGTGGCCCAGCCTCAAACTTAATCTCTCCTGTAAATAATGTTTCAGGAAAAGTCTGTACATTGAATTTTAAAAGCTAGTCAGTACATTGTAATAATTCCAACATCTAGAAACTAGTCGATATGGCTCAGGGAGGTATTGGATTTGGCTCTGTGGAGAGTCAGTGACAGAGTTGAGACAGAGGCCAGGCCCTGGGAACTGGTCCTCCCTCTGCATTGAGCAGAGTCCTGGCTGTCTTGGAATGACCATCAGGTGTGCTGGGGACCTGAGCGAGACCCCATGGCTAGCCATTTAAGCAGCAAGATCCCAAATGGAGAAAGGTGCTTTATTAAACTTCTGCTTGAATCAATGCAAAAATAAGCAGAGTAGCTGGTCCACATTAATATTTGTGCCAGTATATTTCCTAGTCCACTTCCAGAAATTACTTGTGAAGCAAATTCTTACCAGACACAAAGGACCCAACATTCTGGATTGGTAAGCCTGCAGAGTAAGTCCCCTGCTCTTAAGAAAATATCTGATTTAAATTAAAGCAGGCCATCATGCAGACCAAAGGAAATTGATGCAGAAAGCGCTTCAACAGTCACATTTTTAAAAAAACCCTACATCCTCAGGCCTCTGCAGAATTCAGGCTTTACTTGAGGACTGCTCTCTGTATTCTCTCAGGTCACAGCAGCTTGGATATAGTCTGCCTGTTGCTTCTTTTCTCCTCCTGCCTCAGATTTACGGTTCACAAACACGGGGATAGTCACCCTGTGTGTGAGCTTTCTTAGCTGTAGATTAAAAACCAACTCTCATCGTACCAGCCCAAATTGATGGCAACCCTTCGAGGTCAGAGTACACCTATGATCCATGGGGCTAGCACTGGCTAATTTTTCAGAACTAAAAGTATTTCCTTTAAAACACCTGGATAGATTTGGACCTCCAAACTTTTTGTAAGTAGCTAAGCTCATTATCCCTTTGAACCACCCAGAAACTTGGAGATATAAACACTGGCCTTGACAAAATTATTTTAGACATCACACCCATGTTTATTGTGGCTTTGTTCACAATAGCAAATAGTTGGAAACAACCTAAATGCCCATCAACAAATGAATGAATTGAGAAGCTCTGGTATATTCACACAATGGAATACTATGCTGCATTGAAAAACAATGAACGCATGCAATATTATTCAAAATGGGTGACCCTGGAGGATATTATGCTGAGTGAAATATCTCAGTCACAAAAGGACAAATACTGCATAGTGCTACTGTTGTAGAATGGGACTGACATTAGGGTTGGGGTGAGACAGAGGAAAAATTGGATAAATTATGTATAATGAAATTGAAAAGATGAGGGAGAGAACTGTTTGAAAGCGATATATGATTGGGTATTATGGTTATGAATGAAGGTTGCATAGTGGAGAGTACTGGAATGGGGGTGGGGGGTTTGTATATCAATGAAAGAACTTTTCTTTTACTTTTCAAGGAGAAGAATGAACTGGGTGGAGGAGGGATGGGCTAAATGTTCATTAAAATTAATAAAACAAAAAAAATTATTTTAGATTTACTGTCTTCTTCCTCTACTCTTCCTTTCTTTTCACGACTCCAGTCATGCTCTTACTTTCACCAATGATCCTAATTTGTCTTCATTTGTCAGTCCTCAGTCTTCATTTGTCCTGTCCCAGGAGCAACATTTGATACAGTCTCTGATCACTCTTTCTGATCACACATTTGCTTCCCAGGATCAAGTCTTCTATTTTCTTTTACACTGTCTACTTTTTATTGTCCTGTCTTGGATCCCCCTCATCTTCCTGACCATTCTTTCTCTCCCAGCTGTACTTTCAAAATGAATATGGAAGCCTTCTCCTTCTACCTGTGCTGTTGGCACCTGGTCCAAGCTCCCAGCAAAGAGCACCTGTAACCTCCTAACTATTCTGGCTGCTTCCACCTTCTCTGACCTTCAGTCTGTTCTGTGCAGTGAAACCAGAGCAATCCTAATACAGCACGTCCCTGACTCGTCAGTTCTCAGCTCAAACTTCCCAGTAGACTTTGATTTTACTGAGCCAAAACTGAAGTTCCAAACTAATATACATACCTAACATGAGTCTACTACAACTTGACAGCACTTAACAACAACAACAACAGCATATATACAGTCAATATCCTTAATACTAGCGAGCAAGAAATCAAGAAGTGTTTCAATGGAAAAGTATGATGTCAGGGACTTCTCAAAAGTGCCAAAGAGCAATGATGTCAGTTGAAAGACCAAGGTGTGCTGGATCCACTTCAGTAACTTGGCTATGCATCTGAAACCTGGAAAACGAATAAGGATGAAAAGAAGAATCAAACAGATGCCTTTGAATTGTAATGTTTTAAAAGAGTAGTGACTATTCCATGGGCTTCAAAGAAGGAAAAAAAACACACACAAAACCAACAAGCAAACCAACCCAATTATGTCTTAGAGAAAGTGCAATCAGGAAGCTCCTTAGAGGCAAAGGTGATGAAACTTTATCTCACATACTTGCAGTTGTTATCTTTGGGAAAAGACAGTATACTGGGGGAGGTAGAGGATCAGAGAAAGAGGGGAAGAACCTCAATGAGATTAATTGACTCAGTGACTGAAATAATGGCCCAGAGAGAATGAGGATAACACAGGACACCACAAGGTTCAGATCTGTTGTTCACAGGGTAGCTATTAGTCATAGACAACTATGGATAGATTAAACACTGGTCTTTTATTTAGCTACCCAGTGACTCCTACTCAAAACCAAACAAAAACAAACACCTTGTCGTCAAGATGGTTCTAATATAGGATTGATGTGAAGTGAAATAGATTAGATGACTCTGGGTCTAGTGACTATTGCACAGAGCAGAACTGCTCCGCCAGGTTTCCACGGCTATAAATCTTCATGAAAACAGACAACCTTCTCTTTTCTCCAGCAGAGCAGCTGATAGATTTTGCTTTCCTTTGAGCACTTAACTACTATACCCCTGGGATATCTGCTCATACTGATAACTCAGAAACAAAGTCATTGCTGTGGAGTCAGACCCTCAAGCAGGTTTTCAGAGATTGTTAATCATACGGGAGGAGATTGCTTATCTTTCTTCTTTGGAGCAACTGGTGGATTCGAACTGTCACTTCCTTCGTACCAGCAGTCAGGAAATAAGAAGGCTCATTGCCCTGAGAAACTCTCCATTTAGGGACCTCTCCAAATCATTGAGGAGTAATGATGTCAGTTTGAAGACTAAGGTACATCTGATTCAGACCATAGTCTTTTGGATCATTTGCTGTGCATCTGTGATCTGGACAATGAAAAAGGTAACAGAAGAAGAATTGGTAGATGCCTTTGAGTTGTGGTGTTGGAGAGCAAACATGTCTTGGAGAGGGTGCAGCCAGAGTGCTCTTTGGAGGCAAGAATGATGAGCCTTCACATCACATACTTTAGGCATGTTGCCAGGAGGGGCTATTCCTTAGAGAGGAACATGATGCTTTGAAGGGTGGAGGGTCAGCAAAGGAGAGGAAGACCCTCAACCTGGTAGATTGACATGACGACTTTTGCAATGGGTTCTTGTGCATCAGGAAGTGTGAGAATGACACAGGATGAAACAAGGGCTCAGAGGTTTTGTTCATAGGGTCGCTATGAGTCTTAATGGCCATTAGAGCTTCCCTCATTGATACTGTATTACACTTACACACACACACACACACACACACACACACACACACACACACACACTCTATTAGCAGAGAAAAGTGAATTGAGAGGACTGTTTATTTTGGCAAGGTTTACTGACCTTGGAAGGAATAAGAAACACGAACCTAGAGGAGAGTTTCAGAAATATGTAAAACTATCATATGGATAGGGAGCTTTGGTGGCCTAGTGGCAAGAATTTGTGCTGCAATCTCAAAGGCACATGGTTTGAGGCCACAAGTCTCTCTGCAGGAGGATGGGCAATCTCCTCCCACTCAATTAATTGCCTCTGAAAACCCTCCAGAGGGTCAGCTATGGGTCGGTTCTGACTCTATGGTACACAAAAATAACAACCATGAGGGTAAAGGACAGAAGTTGATATGTTGTTGTTAAGTGTCGTTGAGTCGCAGGCGACTCACAGCATCCCTATGAAGGAGAGTCCTTGATGCTTGGGTGCCATTCATCCTCTCTCCAGGTTCATAGTGTTTCCGGAGGCAAGCTATTATGGAAGTGGATGCCATTCCTGCTCCCAAGCTTGTTTTAATCAGGGAGCTCCACCCCACTCTCTGTCCGCTTTGGGTAGCCAACCATTAACGCATTTTACACATCAGTGTCACAGTGTTCAGCCTCACAGCAACTGAAGTTGATATGGTGGATCTTAATTGTAAATGTTAACAAGTCTCATTGTTGCTGTTGTTGTGGACCATGGAGTCAGAACCCACCGATATATAGCCAACCCTCTGGAAAGGTATCAGAGGCAATAAATCGCATGGGAGAAGATTGCCTATCTTTCTCCCTTGGAACAGCTGGTGGATTTGAACTGCATACCTTCAGGACTGCCACTCAGCCTCTTACCACTATGCCACCAGAGCTCCCTATTAACAAGTCTTAGTAGAACCAATAAACAGACCTCTTAGAGTTTTATTTGACACAATTGATTTTCATAGATGCAGAATTAAAATCTGTTTTCTTGTATCTATAAACTTTAATCTAAATGTTGTCACTTGCTTTCTGGGAGCACTTAGCAATATCTTTTCTACTTTTTTTTTTTTTTTCATCTGAAACTCTGTTCTCTGTAATTAGCTATGATTGAGCTCTCTCAGGGAAGTAGCCGGTAGAAGCCACGAAAAGCAGTACCCAGCCCATGTCATGAGAGAAAAACGTGTTTTAAGAATTCACAAAAATAAACTCTTCTGGCACGCCATTATTTAAGCCCCATCAACAGACCTCTCTCCACTAAAGTGCCACTTTTGTTTCTTTTGGCTTCCATGGTGATGAGAGGGAGTTCTTGTTATATTGAATTCAGCTGCTGGAAATTCACTCTAAAGAAAGAGTGGTTAGAGTAGTGGGCAAAGCTTTTAAATGTGGTGAAAGCTTTTGATTGTAATAACAGAAAGCAATTTTTCAGAAGGAGGTTCATGCACATGGAGACACTGATGTCTACAAAACTTGGCCAATCTTACCCCCTCATGACTTCTCCACCTCACTGTTGATAAGACCATACGTCTCCTGCCAAGGCTTCTGGGAGTTTGGTTAAACCATGGTACTCTCTGTACCTGCTTGATCATGAATGCTATACCCCTAAAATTGGTCAAAGGACATTTAAAACTAATTCAGAGGGAGCCTGAGTCAGCATACTAACATTTATTTCAGAAACATTTTACACAACACTTACTCACGTTTCATAGATCCCTTTCCATGAATGGTGCCGTTGTGTACAATGTCTCATCAGCCGGGATTGAGGCCTACCCAGGGCTCCTTTGGGTCCTGTGTGTTACTTTTGGCTCTTGTTGGAGACTTTGGTTCATTTAACTCACACCCTGTCCTCAGTCCACTCAACAGCATGGTGAAAGGACGGGATAGATGAAATATGTACTAAAGTGTGGCAGGCTTATGTAGACAAAGTGTTGCCCAGGCTGAAATTACAGACAGACTCTTGGTTGGAAACAATTGCAGTCACTTTACTTCTTGATGAATTAACCTATCTTCAAGGGTGAATTCTTCTGTGGTTGCCAGCTTTGAGACAGAAGGACCACTGGAGGCATTGTGAAAATGTATGCAATCATGTTATCCATAGCAAAACTTCTCAATTTGTCAGGCATTGAACAGTGGCCCCCCAGAAAGATGTAACTTAAGGTACCCCATGATTCCCAGTGGTTTAGTAGTTGCGTAAGGGTGTAATTTGGAAGTAATAATGCAATCATTTTCCAGGATGTAACCTAACGTACTTATGCTCCATGTGTGATTGTTTTGTAGTACTTGAATTTAGAGGTCATTTGAAAAAGTATATCTGGTTCATTGGACACTAATGGCTGAAGACCAGATGAGTTGTGAGATGACATTTAAAAATATTGTATACAATCAAAGCAATAAAATCATTAAAAATATAGGGAAAAGAAGACAAGATGGAATGTTAGAAGAGACTGAAACTTGCTATAAAACACAGAGAAGTGGAAGTGAATGGAAGAAATGATGATGAAAGAGACTTGACCAGACTTCACGCTTTCAAAGGGGAACCCAAGAAGACCAAGAAAAGTGTTTTTATGAAAATGTTTGAAGATAAGGAGTTAGATTCATGTGTTTGAAAACCTTCAACACCCAGAGGAAGATTAATGCCAAAAAGCAGAGAGATCCACCAGGAATGCTGGCTCCACAGATACTGAAAGGGAACAGACCAGGACTTATGCAGGGAAAGCTTTTTCCAGTTTCTCCACAACCTCGCCAGCATTTGTTGTTTGCTGTTCTGTTAAATTTTGCTATTTTGACTGGGGTGAGATGATAATTCATAGTTGTTTTAATTTGCATCTCTCTTAGAGCTAGGGATTTTGAACATTTCTTCATGTGCTTGTTAGTCATCTGAATGTCATCTTCGGTGAAGTGCCTGTTCATATCCTGTGCCCATTTTTCAATTGGATTCTTTATCTTGTTGTGGTGCTCAAGTATTTCATAAATTCTGGATATAAGCCCCTTATCTCATATGTTATTACCAAATACTTTTTCCCAGTTGGTGGCTTCCCTTTTTATCCTGTTGGAGAAGTTTTTGGATGTGCATAGGGATTTGAGTCTTAGAAGGTCCCATTCATCTATGTTATCTTCTCCTGGTTGTAGCAGGGAAAGCTTTTTAATGGAACTTTTCCCCTCATTGCCTTCAAGTTGGAACTTACCCACAGCTGATATTCATTGAGTTTCTGAGTTTGTAAATCACATGAAAGGAGTTGTCCAACTTTTCTCCTTAGGAGCCCCAGGTGAATTGCAACATGGTGAGAATCATTCTTTTTGTTGAGCTTCAATCCATATTAACACTCTGCCACACACTTTTTAAATTGACGATCATGCTTAGAAACACATTTGCCATCATTTGCGGCAACGTGTTAACTGCAGTCCTTAACTTATGCAGCAAATGTCTCAGATCTTCCTTAGTTTCAGCAAGCAAGGTTGTGTCATCTGCATAATTCAGGTTGTTTATGAATCTTCCTCCAAACCTGATGACACATTCCTCCTCATAAAGATCAGCCTCTTGAATTATCTGTTATGCATATAGATTGAAAAGATGTATCCCCCACCCTCCCCCCATGCACTCCTTACCTGAACTGGAACTGTGCAGTGTTTCCCTACTCTGTTCTGACAACTGCTTCTTGATCCAAGTATAGGTTTCACATGAGGACAATAAGATGTTCTGCAATTCCTATTTTTCTCGAAGTTAGCCACAATTTGTGATCTGCATAGTTAAATGCCTTTGCATCGTCAATAAAGCACAGATAGACATTCCTTTTGTTACTCTTGGCTTTCAGCCAACATCATCTGACGTTGGCTATGATGTCTCTAGCGTCATGGCCTCTTCTAAGTCCAACTTGCACTTCTGACAGTTTTCTGTTAATGTATAGTTCCAGTTGTTTTTGGATAACATTCAGGAGGACTTTGTTTGCATGTCATATTGTTCAGTAATTTCCACACTGTTAGATCACCTTTTATTCAAATGGGAATAAATATGGATCTCTTCTAGTCAGTTGGGCAGGTAATTTTCTTCCAGATTTCTTGACATAACCTGATAAACATGTCTAGGACAGTATCTGTGAGTTGAAATATGTCAATTGGTATACTACCACTATGTTGTAGATTTTGAGGTCAGGGAGTGCTGTGTCTCTTATTTCATTTTTATTTTTCAGAAGTGTTTTGCTTATTCAAGGTCTCTTTCATCTCCAAATAAACTTAACAATTTCCCTTTTGATCTCCTTGAAAAGGGAATTTGGTATGTGGATTGAGATTGTTTTGAACATAATGATTGCTTTTGGTAGGATTGTCATTTTTACAATATTGATTCTTTCTATCCATGAACAGGACACATTTTCCCCTTTCTTTAGGTCTTTTACTGTGTCTTGCAAAAATGTTCTGTAGTTTTCTTTGAATAGGTCTTCGTATCTCTAGTTAGTTCACGCCCAAGTATCTGAATTTGTGGTTGGCTACTGTAAATGGTATTGCTTTCTTGATTTCCTTCTCTGAGTTCTCTTTGTTACTGTAAAGGAATCCCACTGATTTTTGGACATTGAGCTTATATCCTGCCACTCTACTAAATTGATCTATTAATTCTAGCAGATTTTTTGTTTGTTGTTGTTGTTGTT